>NC_085061.1:12498773-12802523 GCF_963662255.1 Cinclus cinclus
CTGTGGGAAGCATCACGTGCTGGCAGAGCTCACGCTAACATCCAGAAGGGACTGCAAGGGAGGAAAGGTCTCACAACCCCACACCTCAAAAGTGGACCCCAGCCCTTTCATGTGTCAGGACACTGAAGAAAGCTGAGGTGTACACAGAGCACTCTGCACCACCAGGGCAGCTGAATTTGGCCCCCAAAAGCCAGTCTTCTGAACATGGAGCAAGCAGGGAACACACTGCAGCCAGGCTGCCCCACAGGCTGCCACTGGGCCTGGAAAACCCACTCTCCCACTCAGGAGGTGCTCACTGTTCAGACCCTTCCAGCAGGTGTCCTGGCTGCAGAGAAGACAGGCTGCAAAACACCAGGTGTGCTCATAGATGTGATTAAAATAAGATTAAAGATAAAGCTGAACTCCTCTGCATCCTACCAATGTGCTCCAGAGAGATGAGAAAAGGAGGGTGCTGCAAGCCAAATCCCTGGGGAAGCAGAGAGCTTTTCCATGAGACTTTCACTACAGTTCACAAAGAATCCAAGCTAACACTTGATAACATCCATGGGAAAGCATCCAGTGATAGCAACAGCTGTTGCCTCCAGTCCTCCATATCTACTTAATTTTCCCCCTGAGAGAATACATCCTGCATTACATCATCCCTTTGATATCTGTTAATAATGGTGATAACCTGCCAGAATCTCAAGCAACTAAACCCAGCATCTACTCCAACACTGCGTTTTAACGTAGCATCAAACACAACTGTGCCACAAGAATAGCTGTTCCTTTAAACAAGCAAACAAAAATACCTCAGCTCAGGAAGCTTAGCAGCAAGCAGAAGCCTCAGGAGGTCGGGAGAAGCTCCACGCTATTAAGCACAGTCACAGATCCGAGCTCACCTCTGACGGCAGCCCGGAACAGAGGCTTAAGGATGAGTTAGGAAGGGATCAAAGGCAGAACTGTCAGTCCCTCCCACTCTCAGCACTCATGGTTTTGAAGACTGGGCAGCCTGGAGGTTCTCCATGGAGCACCCCAGGTCATTCCCAGTACTGCTCTTCAGTTACCTACACAAAAAAGCATCTCCTGTTGTCAGCATCTGCTGCTTCCCACTTGGGGGACAGCAGCACAGAGAAGGTGAATATTCAGTGAGTACCCACTAGATTCCCTTTTACAGATTCCCTTTCCAACACCAAATTAAAAATATTTTATTTCTTTAATCACTCACTCCTTAATTTCTTCCTCGTTCTACACATTTTTTTTTTTGAGAGAAAGTCAAATACCACAGCTACATCATTACTGAATCAAACTGAGTACATGTGTGACGTCCATTAAATGACACAGTGAGCTCCAATCAAGGAGGAAATTAGAGATGATCAGCACTTCTGCATTCCAGTTTCAGAATTAATCAGAGCCCAAGAGCGTATTCAGAATTCCCTTGCAGATTTTACAAGACAATTAAATAATTTTGAATACATTGCTGGTGATTCCAGATCCATTTTTCAAGGGCTGTACAAAACAGATGCCATGGCACTGATGTTTCCTTACCCAAAGAGAGCACCAGCTTGCTGCAGGACTGGCTCCAGTCTCCAACATTAGCATTTCCCATGGTCACAGATCCCCCTGCCTCGGCGCCAGAATAGCTGCTGACATTCAGATTTATCAGGTACAGTGTCACCTTGCACTTTTTTTGAGGATTAGTGCCAAGTGTTCTGTGTCACTTGATTTTATGTAAGGCTCACTCTTTGCAAAGGAGTGTGGTTTGGGGTTCAGCAGGCTCGTGTGTGTAATGTCTGAGATCTCTCCTGAGTCCCACTGCCAACAACAAGGACCCACAATGTGCACAAGGAGGACCCATCCCAAGATGTGCACTGAAGGAACTTTTCCATGCTGAGGCCATTCATGTTACCACGCTCACTTTCCTGCTCCCACAGAACCTCACAGTTCCACACTGGGAGCTCTCCTGAAGGAGTTGCCCAGGGCCACCAGCATGGGGCTGGATTGTCCCATGGCATTTGGACAGGAGAAGGGTACCTGGCACGGCTCCCAAGCCAAACTCATTTGGGCTTCTCCAAGATGGACAATGATGTCCCAGAGGGAAAAACATTTGGATTATTCAACAGCCACTGAGTGTGCTCAGTGCAGGGCACCCCCAAGTCACACAGAGCTCCTGCCATCTCCAATTCTTCCTCCAGTTCCCACCAGACTTCGCTAGCCCACACTGACTTCCAGGTGCAGTAAAGCCATTTTCACACCAGGCATGACTGTAATTTCAATTTGCAGAACCAGTTCCTGCCAACTCCTTCATAACCCCTTCCCCAAAGTTCCTACTGAAAATCTAGGACAGAGCTGGACTCCAAGCAGCCCTAACACACAGAACACCCCTCCCCAGGTCCCTGCTCTGGGCTCTTCCAAACCCTTTCACCATCACAGCTGCTCCATGAAAAGTACCTCTGGTCTGAAGGTTTGGAACAGTCCCAAGGTCACTGCTCCCACAGCAAAGGATGGGACAAGGAAGATTCAAGCCCATATTAGCAGGATGCCCTCAGGGCAGGTAAATAGCTCAGCTGCTCAAATCCTCTCCTGAGCCTGAGGAAGAGGAACAGCTGCCACAGTTCAGACACTAAACCAGCTGCGAACTGTTTTCTCTCCTATCAGAACAGCCCAGCAGGCAGCTCCAAATTGAGCTCCCACCATGCTAAACCATCCTGAATCATGGCAAGGAGAGTCTGAAAGGCTAAATTCACACCTCCTGTGGCAGCCACGAACACTGGGGGAAACTTCCATTCCCAAAACACAAATATTCTCCAGATCTTCAGATATCTTCAGATCCAGATATTCACAGACACCTCTGTGGAAGACCTGCAGCAAGCCCAGGGAAAGAGCTGATATTGAACACCAGTGGAAAGAGTCTCTAGTCCCTGCTTGCACAAAGACCATGTGAAGATTTTGGAGGAGCTGAGTGGTTCCAGCAGCACAGGTGGGAAGGACAAGCTGAGGCTTCAGCACAGGCCCAGCCTTCTGCGAGCACTTCCTGATATAGCACATTAAAGACATTAAGTTAATTAGGAGACAAACCAAAGATGTCACTAAGGGCAGCATGCACACATCACCAGCAGCTTTATATCCAATGCTCAGCTAAAACCACAAGCCCAGAAGAGTGGGTAGCAGCCAAAATCCAAGCCCACTGCACTCCTCTACTCCAGATTCCAGGCTTCATCCTCCCCTCCAACACAGGGATCCAGCTCCCCTTCTGCCATGAGCTGGGTGATCCAGACCCCTGAGGACCTCAAAAGCATCCCAGGTCGGAGTCACTGCAGCAGGGGTACAGCTTTGGCTCTAGGCCATGATTACCTCCCAAAATGGAGCTGCACTGAATCCCACGGGTTCCTTTCCCTCCTTTAAAAGGGTGCCCTGCTTCTCATTTGGAGAAATAATCAATAAGATCTAACAGGCTGCTTTTCATTCATCCCCAGCCAGAAATCTAATCTCCTGTTAACAGCACAACCCTGAACACATCATTTATCTGCTGCGGGTACCAGCACGCGCAGATTTTACAGCTGTAGAGAGTGGGGCTGCCTGCATCACAACGACTAATTTATTCTCAGAAAGGCTAATTTAATCTGGCAGTGAATGTTCTCCAAGCCTCCTCACACAGAGCAGCTTTTCTCTTGGTTGGCTTAACAACAATACAGCATATCCAAAAACGTGGAGGGATGCTAAGGAAGAACACTGCCCCTGTGTTTGAGCTCTCTAGTCTGAGAAATTTCTCTTGGTAACTACAGGTTTTGGGAAAACATAGAGTCCCTCTGGTTTTTCAAAAAGCCAACTGTATTTTCAAGGCAAAATACACAACAGTTTAGGCTATTTCCCCCTCACATACAATTGTGTCTTGACAGAAAGAGCTGGGCTCTTGATAAAACTAAAACCCAGCAAAGGTTGTATAGTATTAGACATTCACTTCAAACTGCACACAAAGAGCAGCAGTCAGCACACCTGGCCTGCAGGTGCTCCCTGCCACAGCAGGTAACTTTCCCCAGCCCACACGTCAGAGGAATAAACTTCAGAACAAATCCAAAAGCTTTTTGTTTAAAAAGGCTGGGTAACTGCACCATGAAGTGTTTCAGAGAGAGCATCCTTCAGCTTCCTAGCCTCTGCCATCTGCAGGGGGGCAATAAATAAGCCATCAGAAAGATTTTTTTTCATTGTTTTTAAATTCTAGGTGGTATTTTCCCTTTTCTTGTGACAGTACACACAAAGGCATTGTGTGCCCACAGCCAGGCTTAGCCACATGATCCTCCGTGGACATGGCACCACAGGCTGGTCCTCACCTGGATCTACCCCTTGCCCAGATCACTGGAGAGCCAAGCATAGCTCTGTGGAGTCAAAGAGGCTACAAAAAGGCAGATTTATGCTTTACAATAGACAGAGCTGTAGCAGCCTAACCCTCCATGCTCAGGATTGTTACCACCATCCTGCTGGGAAAGAAAAGCTGCTGCTGTGCAAGCCTGGATCATGTCTGAGAGGGCTCCTTGGCTACAAGGGCAAAAACGTGCCCCAGATGACATCCAATAATTTAGGACGATTCAGTAATGTGGGAAAAAGGCAAAAATCAGAGGGAAGCAAAGCATTTACACAGGCCACAGAAGAAATAGAGAAGAAAACAACACAACACTCCCCTTGTTCCTATCTGTCAGGAATTGCTGTCCCAAGAATAGCCTATTCAGAAACCAGGAAACTCAGAGAGCAGCAGGGAAGGGCTGAGTCATGGCCATTTGGAAAAAAAAAGAAACAACTCACAACAAACCAGCCGAAGAGGGAAGGAGAAAAAACATGGGACAGCAGCTGTTCTGGGTCTTGGAGATGTGAACAAGTCAATCCAGAACATATTAGTCAATCTCTATTTTCAAAAGCTCTGCAAACAAATGGTACTGCCATAAAATGCAGCTGTCCCTCCCTCTGCTTGTGGGAAGCAAATTGCTGTACCAGGAAAAGTTGCTGGTGCTTCCCAGCACCAGCCCCTGGCTACAACACCCCCTCAGCCAGGACACAAACCACTCCCAGTCTGTGCCCTGATTTTTGCTCCTCTGGAGCATTAGCATCCAAATGTCCCAAAGATTTACAGGCTGGGCAAGTGCTTTCCCTTTGGAAAAGCAGTTCCATCTCAGGGATGCTATTAGCAGAAGGTGAGGAGCCATTTCCCTTCCCCACAGTGGGAGAGAAAGAGGTAAAACATGACTTGGATCAGCTTCCACAACTCTGACAACAGATGAGCTAAAGCCAAGTGCTCCCATCTCACATCCAGCCTCAGCACGGCCTGTCTGGCCCCCAGCAGAAACTCTTCTCACATGACAATCTTTGTTCTGTGACCTAAATGAAATCAATTGTACAATAATTCTCTCCAGGGCAGTAATCTTGGTCACTCACCCATCATCTGAGAGATTACACCTGCTCTCCAGCTGTGGGGGTTTGGGAGGAAGAGATTTCTGAGCACTGAGGGGCCTGTTTTTCATACAATTCCTTGATGATGTCTCACAAATCAGGGAAGGGGGCGGTGTCTATCTTTTCAATCACACAGTTATGCTTTGAAACATATCTGGAAAAACACCTTTTAACTCCTTTATGAATTACCCTGTAATTCATAAAATTACCCTGTGATTATCCTGCGCAATTCATAAAAAGTACCCTGTGAGGTACTGTCAGATTAAAGTTGCAAAGGTAGGAAGTGGGAAGCCCCTCAGAGCTGCTGCTTCTGGGGAGTGGGTCAAGACAGAGCCTGCTGTCCCCAGACTGAAAAGATCACCTGTGCTCAGGTGTAATTGTTCACCTCTTCCCAGCTCTGGGAATGGCTGGGAAAACCACAAGCCCTTCATATGTAGGCCCAACCTTGACACTAACTCCAGAATGACAGCTCAAGGAAACTGTCCTAAAGCAAACAGGTTCTCATGGTTCAAATTTTGAGTAGAACTCCTTTTCTCTGCAATGACAGAATGCAAGGAGCAATAAAGATGAAATACAGCTACAGCATGGGCTGATGTGCATGCATCACAGTAAGGTGTGATGGATGGAATTTAGGATTGTAAGACAGAATGCAAGATGGAACAGTAAATGTCTAAGTTAAAGCAGAATACATCTTCCAAAACTGTTAATAGGGAGCCAGGCTGTTAGGGCAAGGTAGGGAAGATTTACCTTTTAAATGCAGAGACAGGGTATCAAAGAAAGTTCAGGAACACATACAGGAGAGACAATTTGGGGCAGTGGGACCCCCATACCAGTACAAATGCTTTGTCCTAAAATCTCTAGGACAACTAGCTAATATTCCATTTTCTTATGTATAAAGGAGGCAAGGAATAGAACTATTACTAATGCACAGTAACCTTACTAATCACAATAAAAATGAAATATTTTACTTAATTTGCACAGAAAGCCCCAGCTCAGCTCTTCATTCTCTGATGATCTCAGGTTCCATCGTGCCAAGTGGTACAAAGTCAAACATGCCAGAAGCTGCTCTGCACAGCTCCTAAGATGTTAATCACATTGCCACCTTTTGGGGCTATTTATTTTATTTTATTACTAAATGCAGGCCTGCTAAGAGAGCCAGGCTTAAAGACAGCTGCGCTGAAGTGCCTCACATGGAGATGTGCAGCACAAAGCACTTTGCTGCTGCCTCCATCCTCCACCCAGACATATGACCAGAACAGGGCTGCTCTCAAACAGCTGTTTCTCACCACCACAAATACACAAACTGAAGACTGCAGCCACAAGGCAGCTCAGAACGAATGGGCCCAAAGCAAAACTGTAACAGCAGCCAAGAGTCTCCCAGAGGGTTTCACACCACAAATAAAATCTGAGCTCCCCCTGCCTCAGAGACTTTTTTCTGGTGAGAAAATGGATTGTGGTTTCCTATGGCAGCTGCTCCAATTGCATTCCCTTTGATCAGAGGAGACAGGTCCTATGCAGAGCATGTAAAGATCTGACACTGCTCATGAGAGTGGCACTGCTTCTCTCCAGCTGTGAGATGGATACTCAGTGGTGTCTGGGAACACCAGGAAAACAGCAAGGTGAACATCACATCCCAAGGCAGAAATTGCTCATCATGTGTTTTTTGAAAGAAAAAGTGTACACAGATCTCTGTGTTTGTACACTTGTGTGTTCTTGCCTTGCTCTGAAACCTTCAGGAAAGTTGACTGGCTCCAGGGTGGAGTCTTTTGCCTGCATAAAAGCTGCAAAATCAGGTCCTGGAAGCAAAACCAACCAAAAGCCTCCAGCACCTTGCAGAACTACTAAAGCTCCCACTACAAACCATTACTGTTCTTGTATCAGGGAAGAATAGTGCACAGTTCAAGTCCTTTTAAGACACCACTGACTGCTGCTAAGAGCCACCAGGTGTATCAGCATCTATTTGTTGTTTCCTAACTCTCCTGCCCACCCTGTGTTCAGCAGCTTTGCATGGCTCACCCTGGGAGGACACCTTCTGAGAAGCTGGCACAGCTGTCTAGAAGTTCAGATATATTCAGTCCTGCTGCCTTTGTAATTATTTTATTCTCCATATTATGCAAATGCTATCTATTGCCTCTCTGGCTCACCTGGCAGTCACCAGCCTTTCCTGGAAAGGTGCAGGAAAACTGTCACGTGGTACAGAGTCCTGCTAAGAGTGGCAGGAGTGAAGCACCAGCCCCACTGCAGGCTCTACAAAATCCACTACTTAAAAAAAGTTAGTTTCTTTCATTATTGTCTGCTGATTAAAGCAATCATAAGAAATCAAATGTAGGGCTTTACAATGTAATACAGACATAGAACACTGAATTTCGTACTTCTCTTTACCCACAAGCAAAAAACAAGTCTTGGATCAGAGCAGATACTAAGAAGTCTGTGTATTTCCTTCCAAAACCACTCATCCTCATACTGGAAGATCAAAAACATCTTTTAAACACATGCATTTATCTACTAAATTCACATGTGAAAGAGAAAAAAATATATTCTTTTATGTAATAAAATCACTTTCATCCCTTCTTTGGCTATGTTAGTGAGTAAGACTGGCAATGACAATACTTCTGCAGGTGCCAACACCATGACAAGGACCCAAACTCCCCTCAAAACATACAGATGTTGTAGACAGACTTTAGTCTGGCCCCTGCCTGAACATCCCTACAGGAGCACCTTAGCTGTGCTCCCAGGACATGTTTGCCACCTGTGTTTGAACTGTTGCCTGGAAAGGCTGACCTGGAGCAGAGATTAGACAGAGCAAAAGGAATAAAATAGGTATTTATTGAAAGGGTACACTTGGGGCAGTGCAAGAGCCCTGCCAGGGCTACACCCAAATCAAATCCAAGATGGATCCTGGTCACAAGTTTTTACACTTTTATAAGTTTTGGTTCATCTACACATTGGGGTCAATTGTCCAACCACAGCCCCAGGCTATGAATTTTCAGCCTCCTGGCTTACCCCTTTCCCTTGCTGTTGTTTCTGCTTTTTGGGTACCAGTTGTCCTTGATTCTCATGCTAGAAAGGAATTGTTTTGTGTAACTACCCCATGAAGAGAACTTACTAACACCTTATATGAAGTTTCAGAATTACACATTAAGCAGCAGAGATTCTGAAAAATATAAAAGTTGAAACCCAAGGCATCACATCCAGAAGGAAAACAGTGCCCATCGTGGCTTCCCAGGCACAGAAAGAGCTGATTTGGAAGTGACCTTCAAAAATGTGCTCATAAACCAACACCAGGTACTGAGGGAGACACTCTCCATCCCTTCATAAATGCAGCTGAGACAGAGCGGAACAGGAACACAAGGAAGTGAGTTTCAGAACTGAATTTGAGGTGCAAGACCTGTTGGTCTTCCATCTCCTTAGGAAGGGTTCTGAAATCAGAGCAGCTGCCTCACTGTTACCTGTCCCTGTCACACCTGTGGCAGGATGTTTTGGTACATGGCAGAACACACACATCCCCATTCCCAGCACCAACCTGAGTCAGCCCTGAGCACATATGGCCACTGCAGCTCCACCACCCCTCTAAGAGCAGCTGGGCAGGACTGACCATGTTTGCTCCACCTGGCATTGCTGGGGGACATTTGGGGACACTGCTCTGTCCCCCTGCCCTTCTTACAGCCATGAAGTCACTGCCTGCCTACCTCCAAGCAGGAATTAGCTCCTCATGTAACACCTAAGGAGAACAGAGCAGGTGCATCACTAAACATTTCCGGGGATTTCCTGGGACACATGGATGTCACCACAACATTGAGACAGAGAAGTCTTTGGGAGAGGGAGGTTTTCAGCCTGTGCTTTCCACACAAGTTTATTTAGTTCCTGAACAGAAATGAACTGTGGTTATATACCATGCTATGTCTATGTAATACTCACTGTAGTTTTCTCTGCTGCCTACTCTGGTCACAGTCTTTAATCAGCAGGGTCCCTGCAGAAATTAAAGCCCCATTTTAAGTACTTTGGATGAAGTGAACAAGCAGGAGGTTCTTGTGCATATTCCCAAAAATGTTCCTCAGAGAGTTCTACATACAGTCCAAACCCACTAGAATTATAATTTAAAACAATTCTACTTAAAACATTGTGCCTGACCTCATCTCTACCACCTGGTATTTTGGGCTTAGCCTAGAATGTGACAACTGCCAGTCCCCTCCCCAGTTCTCACTGGTGCAAGAAGACCACCTCAGAGCAGCTTTTCCTCAAGCCAAGGGGCCCAAACCTACATTTGCAGGGACCTGGAGAAGTTTAACCTTGAGCATAGCTCCTGTGGAGGATCCAGAGGACACTGGCATGGCTGTGTCCGTCCCAGCCTACATGTTCCCACTCCTCTACACAGCCCTGGAGTTCTCCCCAGGATCCCAACCTCTTTCCTCTGTTCAGCAGCAACCACCACCCTGTGCTTTTCCTAAAGCAAAGAAACACTGCCTTTCCTTAAGCAACCAAACAGCTGCTACCCTCTGCCTTTCCAGTCCCCTTGGGAGGGAGAACCCAGATCTCACCATTTCAACGGTTAAAAATCCCACAACTTCCCAATAATGTTTATTCCTTGGTGTTTGATGCTGTGTATTAACTGAAGGAGCTCTCCTCATTTCATACTGTCAGTGTGCCAATATCATCCTCACCCATCACCATTTCTCTTCCTGCTTGTCAAGACATCTCAGCTTCTTTCAGCTCACTATCCCTGACCACCGGGCAAGCTCGTCTCTCCCGAGCAGGGATAACTGGAAACATGCACATTCGTTCCTAGGCCTGCTTCCCTGCTCTCCCGGGATCTGTCTGGATCTCATTTGCTCCTCTCTCAGCTGTTCCCCCGCCGTCCTCCCCGCCAGCTCCTGACCTCGGCCAGGCAGCAGCGCTCGCCTTACACCGGGAAGTCTTTTCCCAAGTACACGACCTCGCTTTCCACCCGATTAAATTTCATCCCAGCGCTCCCGTCCCAACCCTTCCCGGCGCTAGTGAGGGCACAGAGAGCTGCAGCTTGGTAAGATTTCAGCAGTACCCTGCGACACTCTGGCAGCGTTAAAGGCCCGTCCGAGGCCAGGGCTGCCTCCCGCCGCTCTCCCGCCCCACGTCCCCATCCAGCCGTGCCTCCCCGGCTCCGCAGGGAACGCTCCAGCCACGGCCGAGCACCGAGCCCTTCCCTCGGCCTGCTTCCTCCTCACAGACTTAACCAGGGGTTGATTTCCATCCCTTTTCTTCCCAAGAGCGTAGTGCTGGTCTTCTCCTGCCTGTGTCACCGTCTGCGCTCAGTGTCCCCCCAGTGCCGAGTGTCCTCCCGTGCTCGGTATCCCCCCTCCGGTTCTCAGCGTCCCCTCCCCCCTTGGTGTCCCCCCACGGTGCTCGGTGTCACCCCCGGTTCTCAGCGTCTGCCGCCGGGAGGCCGCCGCGGCCTGTCCGGGGCTGAGGGGGCCCGGGCCGCCTTCCCGCCGCGGCGCCCGGTCCCGCCGGTCCCCCGAGCCCCGCCGGTCCCGTACCCGATCCCCACGGCCCCACGGGCACCTACCGGCTCCCGGCGGCGGCTCCGGCACCTGGCGGCGGTGGGCGGGGTGGGCCGGACTGGGCGGGCGGTGCCGCGGCGGGGCGGGCCTGGGCCGCGCCGGGCCGGGCCAGCCGGGGGCAGGGCCGGGCCTGCTGCCGCTGCGCTGGGCAGCTCCGGGGAGCCGCGGAGCCGGGGAATGCCGGCACGGTTTGGGCTGGAAGGGCTCTTAAAGATCATCCCGTTCTACCCCCTGCCGTGGACAGGGACACCTTCCAATATCCCAGGCTGCTCCAAGCCCTGTCCAACCTGGCCTTGGACACTTCCAGGGATCTAGGGGCAGCCACAGCTTCTCTGGGCACCCTGTGCCAGGGGAGAATTTCTTCCTTAATTTCTTGACCTTAATTTCTCCTCTTGCAGTTAGAAACCATTCGCCCTTGTTCTGTCACTCCACTCCCTCAGTCCCTCTCCAGCTCTTTTGGAGGCCCTTTAGGTATTGGAAGGGGCTCTGAGGTGTCCCTGGAGCTGCCTCTTCCCTGTCCTGCACGTGGTGCCTTCCCTACCAGGTGTCCCAGCTCATGCCACACGTGATGCCCCTGCTCTGGCCGATGTCCTGCCCCACACAGGGACATGCCCATGCCATGGATTCTGGCTGCCCCAGGACCAGAGAGCCTGTGGAACCACGAAGACACCTTTCTGGCTCCAGTAGTCTTAGCTGCACTGCAGGGACCAATTAAAAGTGCAGTGTTCTAACTCAGCCACACACGGTTTCAGTCATTTCTCACCTGCTCCTAGGGCTCCAGAGATACCTGCTCTGAGATTTAGGTGTTCTGGGTCCCATCCTGTCCTGGCAGCTCTGCTTGGGGTTACTCTGGGCTGGAGCACACAGCTCCCAGTTCCCAGGCAGGAACACCTGTACGCCTTGCAGGCTCCTTTTCTCTCTTCCCTGTGTCACAGTGAGCGACCAAGCTGCAGGTGACAACGGGACAGGCACCCACAGCACCAAGTTCAGACTCTGAGTGGGAAATGCTGTATGTAACATCAGAAATATCTGCCTTGCTCATACCTTGCAGCACAAGAATATGTTGTGGTGGCCTTGTGCCCTCCTGTCTTCTCCAGAGGCAGCAATGGGGCTGGCACACAGCAATTTTTGCACTTCATCCCTCGTGAGACCTGGCAGCCCCATGCCAGATCCACCTCACCTGTTGTGACCTTGACTTTGAGCACACCACAGAGCAAAGACAACAGCACTTTGCCAGTGTGACGAAGCTGAAGCTGGAACATTTGTCCCCTTTGGACATCTTTCATTTCAGTTTTGGGGAACTCCATGGGCACCACTGTGGGCTGGCTGGATGTGGCTGATGCTGTGGGTCCCAGAGAAACATCCCCAAGCCCTGGTCTTCTCTACACACTTCTTAGCTTCCCTTCTTTCCATGCCCCCATGCCTGTGTGGTCCCAGTACCAGTAGTCAAACCCATGTTCCTCAGATCACAGACACGCTGCAGGAGATGATCACCACCATTTGCTCCCTGAAAACCACTGCTGAGGGACCCCTCAGCAAATTTCCCAGAGGTGCATGCAGCAGAGCTGAGTCTGTTACTGGAGAGCTCTTTGCAGAGAGGTTGGGCTCCCCAGCGACCTGCATGGATGGCACAGGTGCATGGGATGACTGGGATGACAATCTTTCACAAATCCTTATGGAAAATGCACTGAAGCCTCCTAAAGGCTGCTCTGGCTGCAGTCACCTGCCTGGGTCCATATCACCCTCACAGCCATTGAAGCAGCCACCCATCCCTGGTATCCCATTGTCCTGGCCACCTCTACTGCTCTTGTCCCTCCTGCAATGCCAGGAGAATTTTACCGTCTAAAATTTTGATGTCCAGGGAGACCCACAGGGCCGGGGATGGGATGGCACTGGGAGTGATGTCAAGGTGTCCTGCTCCATCCCAGGGGCTGCCCAGGCCCTCCCGTCCTGGAGCACGGCGAAGGGCTTGTTTCTCTTGGTCACTGTGGAGGTGTCTCAGGAGCTGTACCAGAGCTCTCTCTGTGAGGTGCTGCAGGCTCCTTTGCTGGCAATGCCCCGTGGCTCCAGCATGGCTGGAGCTCTTCTCTCTCCCCAAAACCTCGGGGGCTGTTTGGTTTCAGAAGCTCTGGCTGGGAGCTCAGTTCTGAGGCCTCACACAGGCTGGGCTGACTGCTGGAGCAGCAGGAGGCCATAGGGACCTGTCAGCCACATAAGAGCTCTGTGGGCACTGACATCTCTGTCATGCCAGGCCACTGTGCCAGGTGGTGCCACCAGACCTTTGCCAGGTGAACAGCAGGGCCACACTCAGCCCATCTGAGTCCCCAGGCCACTGCAGCCCCCCTGTCCCTCTGCCTCAGGCACTGACATGGCTAGGGTCACTGTTCTCCATGGCAGTCCAGGACTGGCCATGCCCAGGGACTGGCAGCAGTGCCAGGGGGACTCCACTGTAAGTCCACCCAGGTTTGGGATGTTGCTTTGCTGGAGGCCTGCCAGAGCTGGCGCTGCCCAGAGCAAAGCTTTGGTGTCTTAAGCCAGCTCAGAGACCTGGAGGATCTGCCTGAAGAAGGTGCTGGGTGAGATAAAACAGCTGCAGGATGTAAAAGGTACCCAAGTTGTCCATGGTCTCAGGAAGCGCTGCCCAAAGGCCTGGGGGCTGCAACCCCACAGCCCACTTGTCAGGAACACACTGGGGCATCTCTCAGGATGTTCTCACTAGCCATTCTCTGGGGCTACAGTAAACACACCTCCCTGCCTTGCCTGGGTTCTGCAGACACCCAGATTCACCCAGGGCCACATGTGCTCCCCAGGGGCTGGATTTTGGCAGGGACATGCTGGGGAATCTGCAGCAGCAGTGCATGAGGCTGCAGAAGCTGCAGAACAGCTGTGGGGTGACACAAAGGACACCCAAGTGAGGACAGTGTCTGGGAACCACTTGTGCCACGGCGGGTGCCTGAACCACACTGGGTACAGGATTGTCCAGACTTGGCACATCCCCACTCGGAAGCAGCTCAGCATGCCAGGATTTTGTCACCATGCCATGCTGGTGGAGCTGGGGACAAACAATGGTGGGTGGCTCTGAGGAGGCTGAAGGGAAGTCAGGGGATGGGAAAGCACCCAGCTATGAACAAGGTGCTGATGGAGCAGGCCTTGAGTGTTGTGAACAAGCACTGGCACTGGGGTGGTGGCTGGGCAGGGGTCTGCAGGGGATAGCTGTCCCCCTGTATTGTTTCTGCTTCTCTCCCTTCAGCAATGAAGATTCCCCCCAGCTCTGCTCCTGGCACACACAGGCATGTGCTGCATCCCTAAGTACTCACGCAGGTGCCTGTCCTGAGCATCTCCTGGGCCACCAGCCCTGCCACCTGGGTAGTGCTGCTGCTGAGCAGTCCCCAGGGAACTGCTGAGGGTGAACAGCCCCACACAAGGCTGTTTGTCCTCGTGCTCTGCAGGTGACAAAGCAGGCTCCTGGGGAGCTGGTGCCAAGCTCACAGGTGTCCAGACAGGCCAGGGGGCTGTGAAATGGCACAGGGGGCTGGGGAGGGGCACGTGCACCAAGGCTGTGCTGCCTGGCCTCGGGGGACTGGTGGAATTGGGCATCACACTGCCTTGGCACCCACTCATTGCACTGGGGTAACACCACAGGCCAGAGATGCTCCCTCCTCTGTTGCCTCTCCTGTGCATCCCCTGAGCTCCTGGGGACACATCCAGAGTCTACACAGTTTTGGGCTGTGCCATGTCCCCATCAGCTCTCTGACCAGTCAGATGACCAGGTTTGTGGTCTGGCACGTGATTTTGCAATTCTGCTCCTAGTGGCCCTGGGGCAGCCACAGGCACGTTCCCCTCCTCACCACCCAGGTCTCCATATGGCTTCATCTGTGCTTCTCAGGCAGGTATTTCTCTTCAAGGCTGGGGACAAATCCTTTCTATGTGTGGCCTGGGTAGCTATGTGCAGCACCCCCCCACCTTACAGACCACCCCCACTTCCAGCAGGACTTCATACTGGCCCAGATGTGCTCACCACAGCTGGGACAGAAGATGCACAGCCCCCACCAGCTTGGCCCATTTCATCTCAGTGGGGCAGGACTGAGGGTGGCAGCTCCAGCACAGCTCCATGCAGGGATGCTCACAAGGGCCAGCTCCAGCCCTTGCTCCCAAGCCCTACCCAAGCTGTTGAAAAGGCACCCCGGGTGAAAACATCCCTCCTACATTGTTTATTTAGCAACACAAATAAGAGACTGAAATTAATTATTGACTGGGGAGTGCAGGGGCACAGCCTTGCTGGGAAAGGGTCTGGCAGGGACAGCAATCTTCAAGGGACCTGGGGAAGAGGGGATAGGAGCCAGGTCACAGCAAAACACCCAGGACCTGTACATGTCACAGGGGATCCTGAGGACTCAGCAGAGCCCTGTCTGCTGGGGTCTCACACCACAGCTGATGCGGCAGAGCCGGGCTTCTGGGGCTGAGCCCTGGATGCACCTGGCCAAAAGCAGCTGGCAGTCACTGCATAGCTGGAACGGGGTGCTTGGAACAGCTGGAGATGCAGCCATCCCTCCTGGGATGCACTGAGCCACTGGGAGAGGGGATCCTGAAACACTCCAGGCTCAGGCAGCTTTGCCTGTGTCCCACCGCTGCTGCAAACGAAGCAAAGACACTGGGTTCAAAGCAGAAGAGCATGTATTGCAAGCGGCTGCGGCACATCCAGAGAGACTTCCAGCCGCCGGGAGAAAAGAACAGAGGGGTTAAAAACGATCCCAGTCTCTAGGGTTACACTGTGTCATGCAAAACAGCCCTGGGGCAAACCCCATCCGGGGAGGTTGAGGGGAAGGTGTTTTGGCTCAGCCAGACCACCAGTGCTCACCCCCTGCTCCCCATCCGGGGCTGGGCAAGGGGCCAGACGCCTCCCCAGGGGCTGGTGTGCCCCAACCCTGCTCACCATCGAGGACGGTGTGTGTGGGGTGGAGGCTGTGGTGGTGCAGGAACAGCCCCTGCTCTCTCCATCCCTTACAAAAACCAAGCCTCGTGGGGTATCTGTCCCCCCACCCAGTTGATCGGAGCCAAGGGATGAGGAGAAACACTCAGGCACAACTCACTCTGCCTGGTGGGGTGGCCCAGGGGACCCTGAGGAAGGGCCCTCCTCTGTAAATGTCACTGGCATGCAAACTCCGGTGTCCCAAGAGAGGAGGGGGTGCTCCCTCCCCAACAGTCTGGCAGCGTCAGGGCTCCAGGCAGAGGCCGGCACCGGTCCCACGCAGCCTCCCGCTGTCTCTGGGGAGCTCCATTCAGCTCATGAACAAGTAAAAACTACTTCAAACCAAACCCATGCAAGGCAGCTATTTGCTCATGTGTCTCAGCAGCTGCCAGACGCCCTGGCAGCAGAGTTCCTCTCCTCTTTGGGGAGGGGGGGAGAAAAAAAAAATATATATTTATACGCAGGGGTCCCCACTGCGTCCGCTCTCCGCCGCGGCCTCATCTCTCTGCCTCCATGGTCACGTTGGCCTTCTGTTCTGCGCTGGCCTGCTGGGAGACGGCGGCTGGCCAGCCCGCGGGCTGCGCCGGCGCGGCCGGAGTCCACATGCTCTGCTGCTGCCCGGGCGGAGAAGCCGTGGGCCAGGCGGGGTTGAAGGCCCCGTGCTGGGGCAGCGGCGGGGCCGGGGGCGGTGGGGAAGTCGCCATGGAGGCCACGGGGCTACTGCTGTTGAAGCTTTCGGAAGCCTTGAGGCGGGAGAACATGGTGAGGGCGTCGGGGAAGTTGGGTGGCGTGGCCGGCGTGTTGGCGGGAGTGCACATCTGTGGGAAGGAGACACGGGGTCAGGGGAGTCCCCTTCTTCCCCCATCACCAGGGCGTGGCACGAGACCCCTCTGCCCTCCTGCTGTGGCATACGGAGCCCCCAGACCTGCGCTCTGCTAACCGTGCTGCCCACAAGCAGCTCTGTTGAAGGCTCATACTGTGGTAAGAGCGCCTGGCAGAAGACACAAACAGGACGCCCTGTGCCCAGAAAAGTCGGGGATGCCCTCTGCTCCACTGATGCCACACTGGGCCTGCAGTTTTCAGGCTCTGTGGGCACAAGGCTCAGGCTCAGCTCCCCCCCCCCAGGAGACTGGGCATGCTCCAGCCCTGCTGGGCACTTGCTTTGTGGGCTCCAAATCCCCAATTGTCCTGGAGAGTGAAACAAGGCTGCAGCAGCCAGTAAATCCTTATGATGCATCTGTCCAAGCAGATTATGGGCTGCTGGGGCAGGAGAGGTAAGGGACAGAGTCTGGGGACAGGTAGAAGAGAGCAGAGGCAGGCAGCACCCACGTGTGAGTGTTTACACACCTCCAGATGCTCTGCACAACGCACCAGAGCAATGCTCCAGGAATTTGCTTGCTCCAGTGAGCTCACAGGGACCTGTGTGTGTGTCTGCTGCAGGATGGGAAGCACCATGTATCTGTGAGTGTGTAGTTTACATAGGTCAGTGCTTCAGGCTGCTCCAGGCTCTCTCTGCCACGCTGGGCAGGTGTGGACCACTGGCTATGCCCAAAATGTCTCAAATGCCTCAGACTATCCCTTCTGGAAGAGTAGCCCCAAACCATCTGCAGGGCTCTGCTGTCCCACTGCATAGGGCAGGCTATGCCACTAGCTGCTCTCCAGGAAAACCTTCCTTGGCAGGCAGCTCTGGCAGTGCCCAGCCAGACCTCCCTGTCTGCACTCCTGGAGTTGGGAAGGAGCAAGCTGGACATGAGCAGCAGCCTGAAGCACCCGCCAGCTGGTGCTCTGCCCTGGGAGAGCACTGGAGAGCTGGGAAAGCACTTACCATCTGATGGTGGTGGCTGTAGGGGATGTTTGTTTCTTGGAAAAAAGCACTGAGAGCAGTCTGAAAGGAAGGAGAAAAAAAAAAAAAGGCAAAGATGATGTTACCACCTGCATCCAAACTAGGCACCCACCTCACCCCTGCACACTACTAGACCCCAAAGTTGATCCAAAACAGGCCCTGGGGGGCCTTGAGGGCACAGCTGCTCCCTGTCCCCAAGCAGAGACCTGTGCCTGCCATCTGCTCACACCAAGGCAGGTGGTAACCCTGTGTATTTGGGACCACCATCCTTGCAAGAAGCAGCTACTTCTGTGGGGTCAGAGCCCAGCAGGTGTTTCACAACTTAGAATGATGCTCTGCAACCACCGTGTGCTGGGAAACAAAGGAAATCAAACCCAACCCCAGCAGGAACCAGTTAAAGGCATGTCCTCAACAGGACATGATCACAGTCCCCCCACAGTCACCAGGAGATCCCCAGGGCAGGTGACCACCCCCCATATGCCAGAACATTTCCAGTTCAGTTGCAGACAGAGCAGGATGAGGACTGACACTGTTTTGTATCTTCCAGTTAAAACCAGTATTAGTCTGGTAAATACATCATATACCACAGGCATGTGAGAGGACAAAAAGGGCTGCAGGGAGGGAAGGCCAGGGGAGCAGGACGGTCAGGAGGGCAGACACCCAGCCCAGGTCTGGGAAGAGCAGAGACAGCAGGATACTTGGGGGTGCACAGCAATGAGCTGATGCAGGAATGGTGTAAAGTTCTTTACTCAGAGAGTGGGAAGGCCCTGGCACAGGTTGCCCAGAGAAGCTGTGGCTGCCCCATCCCTGAAGTGTCCAAGGCCAGGTTGGATGGGACTTGGAGCAGCCTTGGATAGTGGAAGGTGTTCCTGCCCATGGCAGGGAAGGTAGAACAATTTGACCTTCAAGGTCCCTTCCAGCCCAAACCATTCTGTGATTCCATGATGGTGACTCCTGTTCAGCACCAGGCTTCAACTGATTTAGGGCTAGAAAGCAATGTTTTGATTAAGTTGTAGATGGGACTTGATGGAAATGTAAGAGAACTGTTTTGGATTCAGTTCTGGTTGAAGGAAAAGCCCCCTTCAGTCCCATTCAAGCTTCTCCCCACGGCCTTCAGGTCTCCACTCGGGGTGTGAGGTGCGGGGCTGTGGCCGGATGCTGCCACACTTCCCAAAACTCTGCTCCCTTCCTGAAAACCAGGGATTGGGGTTACCCAAGCTGCTGTGGAAAAAAATGCAGAAAAGACTAGAAAAAGCACAGGAGGTTGTACCAAACCTTGTCCAACTGCAGCAGCCACAGTCCTGCCACCACACATGCTCCTCATCCCAGTGTCCACATGCTCCTGTGTCATTCCCAGGGCCAGGATGCAAGTCAGCTCAGCTCACTGATCCAATGGGAAAATTAATTTAGCCCCAAGCATCCAGGCTGGCAGGCCCTGGGAAGGCGAAGGGGTTTATGGTTTCCTGGCTAAATAACAGAAAACTATTGGTACGACCAGGTGGCAGCCAGAGCAACATCTGCGAACAATGATCCAGACCTGGGTGGGGGAAGCAATTCCTGCTGCAGAGTCTGGCAGCTCCCAGACCTCGGGGGGAGTGTGCAATGGCTGGGCTGGCAAGGCTTTTTCCTGCAATAGCTGCATTTAATAACACAGCACCTGAACTCTGAACCCAGACATGCTGCGAGCTCAGAGCCCTCAGCTCCTGCAGGCAGGGCCCACAGGATCCCAGGGATGGCCATGCAGCAGGAAGAGGGTCTGTGGCCCTAGAGAGAGCTCTGGACAGGACAGCACATGGCTCTGAATTAAGGAAATGTCCAACAGAGACACAGACACTTCTGAGGCAGTGACACCCCCCCCCTCCCCCCCCCCCGCCACACTACCCTTCGTCCTGGGTGAGGTCGGACGTCAACACCCACAGGCCCTATCACTGACAGATCCTGATAAGAGAGGGGGTAACACCAAACGGGAAACACAGGCAGAGGTGTGGACAGAGACAGATACCATAAGCTGATCAAATCTGCTCCATGCTCATGTTTTCCAAGTGGCCTCATATCTAGGACTGTGCCACTAGCAGACAGGGGCAGAGAAGGTCCCTGGTGTCCCCCTGAGCTGCCCATCAATCCCTGCCTGCACTGGGATGAAAGCTGTGACTGGGCAGAGGAAGCACTCTGCTAGTGCAGGCCCCTCTGCCTGAAACAGTGTCTCTTCTCTTCCATCTACCCCTTTCCAAGCATGGCAGAAACAGTCTCTGTGCCCAGCACAAAGCCCACGACCTGCAGTCACCTCCCAAGGGACCTGCAGAGCCACAGCTCAGCCACTGAGGGCCCCATGCTCCCTTGGTGCCAGGGACACACACATAACCAAAGCTACTGATGCCACCTGGTCTCCAGACTGTGTCACAAGTGCCACGGTGACTGGTGCAACAGCAAAGCCAATTAAGGCTCCTCTGCCAGAGAAGGAGCCTGAGCCCAGCTCAGCTCTGACCCTGGACTAAAGGCCCCATTGCCTATGTCACCCTGGTGTGTGGGGGAGCAGGGCAGCCCCACACCCATGGCCTGGCCACGCTCAGCAGGTGACCAGGCCACTGTGCCCCCTCCCAGGATGTAAAACCAGGAGTTTCACAGGACACAGGGACTCTGCCAAGGTGCCATGAGGGTGACAGAGAGAGAGAGAGATAGAGAGAGAGGCCGGAGAGGTGAGCTCTGCCAGCATGGGGCACCCAGCAGCAGGGGCAGCCCTGGGGCCGCCCTGTCCTTGAACCACCAAGGAAGGGGCTTCATGAAACATAATACATAAGAGGAAGTGAAATCCAGCCACGGACCCAAGTGAATGAAGGCAGACACCTGCTCCTCCTCTTGTTCCCCACACACAACCTCTCTACACTGAACAGAGGCTCTTAGCACCAGGAAAAGGATGGAATGGGTGAGATTTTTTTAGAAGCAGTTTCTTCTTATCCTTCCCAAACAGCCCCAAGGGCAATGAGCACATAAAGCCAAATAACATCTTTCTACCGGAGAAGGAGCCTGATCCACTGCCCAGCCCCATGTGAGACTCTGCAAACTCTGAAATGTCTGCCTGGTAACCTGCTGGGTTCTAGCCATGGAGGAGCTGCTCTCCCTGGCTTCTCCCAAAAAGCCAGGCCCTCGAGGCCAAGTGCTGGCTTTCACCCAGAGACACTCCAGGTTGCTTTCTTGGGCCTGTAAACCTCCCCCTGGGATCAGCCATGGCACTGCTCCAGCTGCTGGAGGGCTGGGCTGGCAGTGCCATTTTGGCTGGCACCCACAGCAGCCATCCCTGAAAGCATGTAAGGGCCCACAGAGCTGCAAACTAAACAGGGCACAACAGGAGAAAGCCTGTCCAGGGTCCCTAGAAAACAGGATTGGAGTCATAGTGACTGGGAGAGGCGATCCACACCCTACCCATGAACTGCACTGTTCCCTAGGGATAGATGGGATGAAAAAAAAAAAAAAAAGAAAAAATCAACCCCCGAGTATGGGACAGACTTTGATCAGCTCATACCACAGCCAAAGGGACTGTATCCCAAATGTTTTCCTGACCTCCCACCCTGCTCACTGTCCTGGATCATGTTCCTCCTGCTCCAGAAAAACTCTGAGTCTACCAAGGCTGGAAAGACACAGACAGAACAAACCCACTCTGCAGCCTTCACTTCACCTTCCTACACACAATGGCCCCTGAGTAGCCAGCCTCACAGCAACCCAAGCCCGGGGAAGTGGTCCCAAAATACCAGCATCCCAAAGCTGTCCATGCTCCACAGCAGCCCCTCTGTCCCCCCTGCTGGTGACAAACTCCACAGGGGCTGTCACAGGCAGCAAGCGGGACACTTGCCCACAAAGGAAAGGTCCTGGGCAGGGCAGATGGATGCCAGGAGCTGGGACAACCCAACACCTGCTGTGTGTCACTGGGCTGTTATGCTAGCTTGGCACCCCTGTGCAGAACCACCTCTCCCCGTTGTGGTCTTACAGGCAGGAGCAGAACCCTCAAGTACAAGCAGGCTGATGGAATTCACGCTGTGCCCCTGGAGCAGTGCTTTGACTCCAAGGAGATGGTTAATTTATGCTGCCTTCCCTCGTGCTGAACTTGCCTGAACTCCCCCGATTTATACTCACTGCAGATGCAGACCAGCCAGCAAAGGAGTGCTGCACTGGAATAACAAAAGCCTCGGGAGTATCCCAGAAAAGAGGTGAGAGCAGGCTGGAGTGGTCGGGAGGTGAGCCCTCCCCAGCGTGGCTCCCAGAAGGAGCCGTGCCCAGCGGCCATTTTGCAAAGGGAATTATCTGACCGTTGCACCAAAAGTGAGTGGGAACATGGTAACGGCAGCGTTTGTTTACAGCCCAGCTTCCTCTGAGTCATGTGAGTGCCCAGCCGGCAGGAGACGGCTGTTTGTACTTGTGCAACTCGACAAACGGTGGCAAAGTTCTGCAAAAAAAGCCTTTTGAAAGACACGTTAAAACTTCTGTCATCCCTCCCCGGCTCTTCTGCGACACACACGGAGGTGGTGGAAGAGGATCTCGCCTGTCCCAAAGGGCCACTGTCAGGCTGTGTTAGTAAACAAACGCCGGAGCACGTTACACATGCAACAACACGTCCCACGCCAGCGGTGCTCCCGTTCACCGGGCATGGCGGTGGGGATCGCCGGCCCGGTCTTCCGCACATCCCTGCAAGCCCACGCCGCGCTCCCCGGCCACTCACGGCTCGGTTTGGGATGCGTCCTGGCCTGTGATAGAGCATCTGGGAATGCTGTACCCGCACGGCGATGGAACGCGTCCGTGCCGGGTCCATCGGGCCGCGGTTCCGTTACGGAACAACCCCGGGACAGGAGCAGAGGTGCTCCAGACACGGAGGAGCTACAAACAGAGCCTCCTGCTCCGCTGCCTGACTCAGACCTGCTCCCGCAGCACAGCACAGACACTTCAATTACCGAGGTGCCATTAGCGTCAAATCCATCAGCTCCAGCCTAGGGAGCTGCAGAAGGGAAGGAAAAATCCTATTTAGAAAGCAATTTAGTGGCGACAGCCACCGCACTCCTCTTTGCCCCCTACACTTCAGGTTCGGGGATTTCCGAACGAGCTGAGCACCCTGAAATGCACCAGGGAGCTCCACCGGCACCCTCCGCCCCACGCGCGGCGTTAACCCTTGTCAATGTCACGGGGTATCCCTCCCCGCGAGTGAGAGGAGAAGGCGTCTGCAGCCAGAAAAGCTTTGACCTACAAAGTCTCCTCTCCCGCGGCTGCCCGAGAACTCAAACTCCCCGGGGCAGGGCCGTGGGAAAGGCTGCGCTGGGGTTTTCCAGCCCACGGCCACGCGGGAGGGCTGGGGCGGGGGCGGAGGGGAGCAGTAGGACGGCTCGGCGAATTCGGCGTCCCCGGCCCGGCCGCGATCCGGCTTGGGGCCCCGGCAGGCTGCGAGCCCCCCCCACGCAACGTGGCTTCCCGATCCCCGCCCCGCGTGGCGCCCACGCTCCCACGGGCACCCCCCGGGGCCCCGGCCCGCGCCCCGCCGCCACCGCGGGCGGGAGGCCAGCGGCGTGTCCGCAGGGCCGGGCACCGATCCACCCTGCCCAGCCCCCCTCCCCCCGAATGCCCCCATGCGGGAACCCGCCCGGGGCCGGTACCGAGGCGGCGGCCTCACCTCGAACTGCCAGTGGGCCGCCTGCAGCAGCTGCTTGGCCTGGTCGGCGGCACATCCGGCCGCCAGCACGAACTGGTTGATCATCACCTGGTGCTTGAGCTCGTCCATGGCCCCGGCCCCGGCCCCCGCCGCCCTCAGGGCGCCGCCAGCACGGCGGGGCCGGCGGCTCACGCCAATGTTTACCGGGCACTGACTCACGGCGCCCGCCCAGCCCCGCCCACGGCCGCCCGAGGCGGGGCGGCGCGGCCCGCCCCGCGCGGCGCCGCTGGGACCCGTAGTTTCTGCTCACCACGCCGCCCCTTCGCCCTACCCCCGTCCGGACCACGATTCCCAGCAGGCCCCGCTTTGTTTGCGGAGCGCTCGGCGCGCGTTGAGTGACGCGCAGGGCTGGCCAACCGCCGCCCGCGGCTTGGTAGTACCTGACCGTATATGGTCAACAACGGCGCGGCCCCCAATGGGAGGGCGGCGGGGGCGGGCCGCGCGCGGGGCGGGACCGCGTGGTCACGTGGGCGCGGGCGGTGTTTACAGTCGGCCGCGTGCGGTTTCCTGTTGACGTGAGGGAGCGGCTGGGCCGGGCCGGGTCCAGCCAAGCCGGGGGGGTGCCGCCGCCCTTCAGCACCGCGAAACCCCCGCAGGCCCTCCTGTTACCCTCCTACGAGGGGTTTGCTGGAGACCCCGTGGCTCATAGCTGCCGTACTGCTCCGCGTCCCGAGGGGCGGTGGATTAGTAGCCCCTTGGCCCCCGCGCCCTCCATCAGCACTAATAAACCCCGGGTGGGCTGCCCATCCCCTCCTGATCCCGTTTCTCCCTTAGGCACAGCGTGTCCGTGCATCGGTGAGGCAGCTGACAGGAGCTGAAGGGAGAGGCCTCAGCCAGGGAAGGTTCTGGAAGGTGCCGGGGGGCTCCCGTGGCCGTGAAAGGCTCCTTTGAGAGCGCCTCTTTGCCACAGCAGATGAAAACTCGCGGCCGGGCAGGCGCTGCAGGGCCCGGGACGGCGGACAATGGTGTCGCTAAGGATAAGCAAGCACAGACACGCGGGTTGCTGACCGGGGCTGATAACACCAGGCAAAAGGTGAAGGGAACTGCCGGCTCCAGCCACCTCCACTTTAGCTGAGCGGTGTTTCTGGGCTGTCTCCTGCAATTTGGAGGGGTTTAGCCTGGCTGTGAGTGGATTGTTCATTAACACCTCTGATCCTGGCCGGCATTTTGCAGGTATTTCTGAGCCGTGAGGATTGAATGGCAGAAGTTTAGTCAGGTAATGCACTTGATCTGTAGGGTTTGCAGCCTCCACTGTGTGGACAGGAATTGCTCTGGTATTGTCCAAAGCTGCTCACCATTTTGCACGTTCTTCAGTAACCTTTCTGGAGTTACACAATTCAGCCTCTCCAAGCCTTAGAGAATTTCAGGGCCAAGGGGTTTCCCTTCTCATTCTATATATCTCACTGCCTAAATGCAAGTGAGAGCACAGCTGTATGTGGCAGTGGGACATATCAAGAGGTGATTGCTCATTTCTGACAAGGTCAAGACAACCCCCAGAGAGAAGTGGCATGGGGAAGTTTGTAGCCACCGAAGTGTAAATACAGCTGGGAAAAAAATAAATCTACTGAATTATTATTTTAATCAGAAAAAGGCAGGTATGTGTAGAAACCTTGCAGTTTGGAGGAGGAATGTTTGGGGCTGGCCCAGCAGGGCTTTCGGGAAGGGTTGTAAGCCCTTTAGAGCCAGGGCAGTGCTTAGGGAGGCAAAGTTCATGGGCTCACCACTCCTTCTGGTGAGCTGTAACAACGTGTATTGTCTCCAGGGCTCCTGAACCTTGCTGTTCTACACATACCTGGCAAACAGCAAGTGGCAGTGGGAGCAACAGAGACAAAGCAACTTGCCTCACTGGGTAATAAAACCTCGAGCAGCTGGACTTTGGATGAGCTGCTCTGGTGACCGGGAGTTTTGCAGGGAAACATATTTCCTTGTTTACACGGGTGTGCTTGTAGCTGCCTCCCTAGCAGACATGTCCAAGGAGACTCCTGAAGGACAGCTGGGGGGTGGCTGGAGAAACCTGGCAGTGTGAGGGTGGGTGAACCTCTGGCCTATCTGCCTCCTCTGGGCTGCAGCTCTGTGGACTCTTCTTCCTGGGGTTTCAAAGCATCCCTTCTCTTTCCTGCTGCTCTTTTCCAGGTTGTGCTGGAGAGCAACTCCAGGATCATCTTTTCCTGGATGTGTTTTGCTGAGCTGGAAGGCAGTGCAGGAGCTGTGGTCTCCTCACTACCCCTGGGGCTCTGCAGGCTCCTGGTGGCAGGAGCCCTGGCCCAATTTCACCCTGGTCCTTCCCGGTTTGACCACTCTCACCCCACACCATGATGGGGCATTCAGGGTCTCAGGCTCCCTTGAACCTTGTGGAAGTGATTTCATCTCTGTCTCACAGAGGACATCCTATCTTCATGGCTTTCCTCCCTCATGGTACAAGCATAGGGAAGGTACAAAGCCCACTCAGGTGGCAGCACCAGGGTTTGTGGGGCTGTTGCTGTTCCTTGCAGCTGCCACAGTGCCCTGGGCTAGGGGGAATGCTGTGCCTCTAGCCCATGGTACCCACCTGAAGGGCTGTAGGACCCTGATGTGGGCTGGCAGGGCAGCCCTGCTCCCTGCCCCAAGCCATCCACTCTCCTTCCCCATGCTGCTGGCAGTGGCCCCTGATGGGATGGAGGAGGCCATGGTACAATATCCTGCCTTTGTGTACGCCAGCGCCTGCATCCCGCGGGCCGGGTGGGGGCAAAGAGCTGCTGCCCTTCAGCTCTGCTCGCTCTGGGCCCTGGGATTTGGGGCGGAAGGGCTGAGCCCTGCCGTGGCACGCTGCTGCTATTGTCGCTGTCTGTCACACACTCTCACGGAGCAGGGCCCTCCAGGACAGTTTCTACAGCAAAAGCGCCTCCCCTCCCAGATGGCAACGACCCCCATGGGACCCGACGGCTTCCTCTGAGTGCTCTGGAGAGCCGGGCGGCCGGGAGGGACCTTCCCACTGGTGGAGGTTTTGCACAAACAAAAGACGTCCAGCCGCAGCTTCCCGGGCAGAGCCAGGCCCCCGTGGCGGTGGGAGCTGGCTGTCCTCTGCTTAACCCACATGGCATCGAGCTCCAGGGAATGTGGGTTTGGAGCGAGATGATCTTTAAGGTCCCTTTCAACCCAAACCATCCTAGGATTCCATAATTCTGTCTGAAGAAAGATGGGGAACAGCTTTGGGGTGGTTGCCTCTGGGTGCCTCTTTGAACTGGAGAAGGGCAGGATGCTCTCAGTGCTCAGGTTGTGGGAGGAAAGGGAGAGGGACTCTCATCTTCTATCCCTATGCAAATTCCCTTCCTCACCTGCCTTATGGTGCAAACACTGCTCTGCTTTGCCCCCAGGCTATGGCCAGCTGGCCACCGGTTCTCAGGATAGACCCACTGACCATTGCTGTGCCCAGTCTGCTCCAGCACCGAACCCCAGATTGGCTGCTGGCCTGCTGAGTGAGGGCCTGGGGGCTTGTGGCTTCACCTTGCTCACTTTGGGGCTGCTGGTGGCACACGAGCTGTTCACATCAACCTGCTGCTGCCAGGGCACTGCCCACAGCTTGTTCCTATGGCAGGGAGCACTGGACACTCTCTGCACCAGCACATGTGTCACTGTGATGGTGAGCAGGCTCCATCCATCCCTGTCTGTGCAACTTCTGCTTTGAGACACCCTCCCACGGAGAGGCTGCTTGAGCAAGAGGCATTGTCACTCCAGGTGACAGGAGGATCCTGGGGGACATAGGGAGTTCCCAGGCACAGTTACTGCCAAGACACTGCCAGACAGAGCCTGAGTCTCCCAAATGCCATGTGCAGAGTACCTAACTCCTGTGGTTGATCAGTAGGACTTGTTGCTGGTTCTATATTTTTTCCCTGTCCTCCTTCCCAGCCCTGCTGCACAATGGGATGCAGAAGAGCAAGGTCTGCTCCTGCTCTGCCCTCACCCCCAGCACGTATTCCCCTGCATTCCGTGCCTCTTACAGCCCCTCTGGCTGTGTTCGTGTGGCCACAACAGCTGCAAGGATAATAACTGTCCGGAAGCACATTTTGCCTCAGGACTGTTTGCTTATTCCCACTGGGCGTGTTTTAGCTTGTGTTTACAGTCAGCAAATTCCACCCACTGCCTGCTCACTTGCTATCACAAAATCCTTCCGTGCTGGCAGGCTCTGCTCCCTGCTCCATCCCTGAATCCCAGCCCTCTTCCTTGCTCCCAAGACCAATTTAAGGGATTTCACATGTTCCACCTCAGCTCTTTCATGTCTCCCAGTGATTCCCAACTCCACTGCTGGGAATTTAGGTCTCCAGCTCCTTTGCAGCATATGTACAGGAAGGTACTTCCATCACAGGGAGTGTTTTTTCCCTGTTCCTCAGTGCCAGAGGGCTCAGTCTTGGGACGTTGGTGGCTTTTTCATGCCTCTTCCCCCATGCCATCCTCCCAGCTGTCGTGTCCTGCATGCCAGGCAACCCATGGTCATGCCCCGTCCTCACATCCAAACCTCAGCAGCTCCATTTGCTTTCATGTGTGGATTACCTGTGAGGGGAGGAACCCAGACAGGAGAGGCTTCCCCATGGGAGACTGATCACCTCCTTTCCTGCTGGCTTTGAGCCTCAGCCAGTGGCAGGTCCCACCTTTGGGAACTGCCCTGGATAATTCTCCTTGGGCATGGCTGTGCAGAGCATGGGATGCTCTGGGCATCTCCCCTGTGCCAGATGTGTCCCTGGGAATCCCCGCTGCACATCCCTGTGCAGAGCATGAACTTGGGCATTCTCCCTGTGTATCCCTGTGCAAGGTGTGTCCCTGGGCATCCATCCTCCCTGTGCTTCCCTGTACAGGATGTATCCTCGAGTATCCTCCCTGTGCATCCCTGGGTGAGCTCCCAAGGGCTTCTCCATCTAAGGTGTGCCCCCGGTGATCTCTATGTCCATGCCCAGGTCATGCCTATGTAGAGTGCCCCATGCCCATCCCTGGACCCACTCCTGTCCCCATCCTTGTCGCCATGCCATGCCATGCCATGCCATGCCATGCCATGCCATGCCATGCCATGCCATGCCATGCCATGCCATGCCATGCCATGCCATGCCATGCCATGCCATGCCATGCCATGCCATGCCATGCCATGCCATGCCATGCCATGCCATGCCCGTTCCCATTGTAGCGCCTCCTGCCGGCGAAGCTCACGCCGCGGCCCGGGAGAGGCCGTGGGACGCCACCGCCGCCATTGGTAGGTGGCGCCGCCGCGGTGGCTGCCGGGAGCTGTAGTCCCGTGGCGGGCGGACTCGGTGTCCCGGCGTGCCCCGCGCGCCGCCGTGGGTGCGGGTCCCGGTGCCACCGCCGCTCTGCGCCCCCGGGCCGCCCATCCTGTCCGCGGCCGCCATGGGCTCCCTGCTCAGCCGGCGCATCGCGGGCGTGGAGGACATCGACATCCAGGCCAATTCGGCCTACCGCTACCCGCCCAAGTCCGGTGAGGGCCGCGGGGACCGGGGAGGGGGACGGGCCGTGCCGGGCCCGGTGCTCTCCGTGCCGAGCGGGGAGGCCGGGGAAGCGGCTGCGGGAGTGCCTGACACCGGCCTGGGCTGGCTCCGGCTCGGGCTCTGCCCGCGGCCCAGCCCCCTCCGCTGGCGGAGAGGCCGTGGATGGATGTTCGTGGGCACAGCGGCGGCACCGGGCCGGGTCTGCCCCCGGGACTCGGGCACAGTGAGGGTGTCTCCGTGCCTGGATCCGGCGCTTACCTGTCACGCTCTCCGTGCCCGCCTGGGCCGCCACCACCCGTGGTCCCGGGGGTCACTGAGGGTGCACGAGGATCACTCCCCACGACGGAAATGCGGCCACAGATTGTTTTTGGTCGCTGGCGAGTGCGACGGCTGCTGCTAATAAAGGAGAAGCGACCGCAGGTGGGGACACGGGACAGAATTGGGTCTGATTGAATATAGGATGGCCAAATTCCCGCATGACAGCCCTCTTTAACTCCTTAAAATGGCAGTGGCTCTCACCTAGGAGCTCTTGGGCTGACACAGCCTACTGGGTGTCTGTTTTCCACAGGGAGTTGTTCTGAAGGCTTGGAGAGTTGTCGGTGCCGCTTGTGTACAGCTGGGATAAGCCCATGACTCACCTCGTCTTGGGCCAGCTTTTGAGATTGACCAGGTTTAACTTGTTTAAATAATTTTACATATTCTTCTCAAAAACAAGTGGTCAGGGAAATTCAGGTACTCTTTTTCCCTGCAATATCCATTTGCTTACAATTTTTCCTAGGTTTTGATTCTCTTAGGGCTTTTCCAGGCAGGCTGAAGAATTTGCAGAGCAGCAGTTTGGGTCCACTCACTCTCAGATACAAACACTTTTCTTTCAGAGATTCAAGTCCTGTGTGTGTCCATGACCTGCTGGCTGTGACATCCTCAGGGCTGTGTGATGGAGGGGAACAGGACCCCTGTTTAGTTTGGGAGGGGGGGGCAGGATCATCTCAAATACTGTCCTGTCATCATTACACCTTGTCTTGTTGCAGGTTGGCCTTCAGCAGGAATGGTGGTGTGGAGGAAGTGGAAGAGGGAAGCCTGCCTATAAAAATCCAACAGCTATATTGGCTCTCTTAGAAAATATAACCTGCTTTTTTAGGGGGTTGTGAGTTAGTTTTTTTGGGCAGCTGGGAAAGACAAATGTCACAGCTTGGCTGCAGCAGGATCTGCGTGTGACAGCATTTTAGATAAGGAGTGGATTAATTATAACCACCATATGCAATGGACATTAAACTTCTTTCACATCATACTACTGTTCCTGTGCTGTTGAACTGGAAGTTAATAGTGTGTTGGGTTTTGGGCTTGTCAAGGTAATCCCATCACACACTTGAGGTAGGGTTTGTGTGTTACCATGCTCCCTGGAAGGGGATCTGTGGACCATAATGCTACCAAAGAGTGTTCCATGTGTGATACCTCCCCTTGTAGAACTAAACAGCCAATGCTTTCAAGCAGCTGGTTAAATAAAAATATTTGTATTTCCTACAAAGGCTCTGGAGGCAATTAGAGGCTTGTTAATTAATTCTCTGTGGCATTTTCTTGTGCTCTTTCTGAAAGCTGGTGTTACGCCAGGGCTTTCCCTTCACATTCTTTGTGTATATCTTACAAGGATCCTCTTGACTTTGGGGAGAGAGAGGAGCTGTTCAAGCTCCAGGCAGAAGAAGAGGTGGTAAACACCTCTGAGGGGAAGGTTCAAAGCCCAGAACAGTGATGGATGTTAGGATGGCAGCTCCCCTCCCTCCTTCAGCTGGAGCGTGTTCAGAGGGACAATGTCCTTTGAGGTCCTGCCATCTTCAGAGTGATAATCTTGAGGACGGAAAGGTTGGTACCAAACCTGACAGTGAGGATGACTGGAAGTGAGTGAGTATGGTTTTCATTTCAGGAAGCAAGCTGGATGTAGTACAAAATGTTCTTGGGCCAAGTGATTGCTAATTATTGCTAACTCGACCCTGCTGCTGTGAGCCCTGACTGGAAGAGGCCAGTTTTCTATGGGCTATGTTGGGTGTTTGAGTGTGTGTGTGCTGGAGAGTGAGCCTGACACACACTCCTGGCTCTGAGATTACCCTTGAAAGGCTGGAACAAGTGGTGAGGGAGCATTACCTGAGGTCACCCATCCTGTGTGCAGCACTGAGGGCTGTCCTTCGCCTTCTCCATTCTATCCCTCCTTGTCTCTGGTTTCAACAGATCTTGACTTACTACAAATGTCTGCTTAGCTGCTATCCATGGTTGGCATCAGTTTGAAGGATGGGGGTTTGTGCTTGATGAGGGAACAAATATCCCCTCACGAGGACACATTGTGCAAAGAAATAAACCCTAAATACAGGTATTCTGGCTGTGATTTCAGCTGCATGTCAGCCTGCCTGTGGAGAGGGACACGGTGACTGTGACTTGTTGAGTCACAGTTGGTTGCAAAGGCAGAGGTGCATATTCACTTCTGCTTTATTGGCTTTTGATGTGGTTTTGCTCGTGCTCTGGGGAGGATGGAGTAGATTGCTGTGGAATCCACCTTGGTCTGTGTGAGCCAGTCCTCAGTGAAGCAGGTTGTTTAACAGCTTTGTTGGAAATTGTGTAGTTTTGTAGTCAGAAATCCTCTTCTGAAAATGCCGTGCTTATTCCTTCAAGGTGGAGGATGGGCATCATCAACATTTTTCCTCATGCATCTAGATGACTGGGGCTGCTGTAAGGTGATTGCCAATTCCCTTCTCTGACGCCTCTTTGCTGGCACCTTTTAACCAAAATTTCTTGCTTTATGGAGCCCATGCTGGCATTGTGCCTGCCTGACCGGTTGGGAGGAAGGCCCAGTTTGTACAGAAGAGTAAGGGCCTCTGTGAAACAGGCTAAAAATGGGTATTTTTGCCCTGTTTAGCAGGGAACAATCGTGTTCTCTGTGCTTGGTGTGGTGAAAGGATCTCCCAAGCCCCTATTGCTTTAGAACCAGTGAGCAATGCCCCAGTGCTTCCCACAGCTCTGCTCTCATTCCATGAGCTCCTCTGCAGCACAGAGCACGTGCCCTTGGGATGGCTCTTCTCTGGAGGAGGCTCTTGAAGAGGATTCCCTGGAGATTTCTGGGAGGAAAAAAAGGAAGTGGATTGCTCCTCTGTGAAGCTGCTTTGTTGTTTGGGAATGAGGCTGTAATCAAAGAAAGAGTGCTTTTAAATAGGAGAAGAATGTCCGGAATCATTCCCAGTCCATCTCTGTGTTGCTGTGTACCAGTGTCACTGTCCCTGTGTTTCACACACTGCTGCTGGTTCAGGCTGTGCCTAGGACTGTGCTGTCAGTCTGCCATGGTGGTGACTGTCTGGCTGAGTAATTAAAGAGAACTCAATTTCCATCACTTCACTGTTAATTGTATTAATGGTGAGAAGCCTAAATGGACGTCTAATTGCTTTCTGTTAATGAACGTTGTACAATGCAGCCCATGTTCTGATGGGATTACAGTTGTGCCCCTCCCTCTTGTAGGTTGTGTCTCTTCCCAGCATGTCTCTTGTGCATCACATCCATGTGTTGTGTGGATATGGGATTAGGATGCTGTCTTAGGGAGAGGTAATTATGACTGGAGCAGTCAGATGCTTAATGCCAGTGCAATTATGATAATAAACCCCCATCACTATGTTGTACTAAATGTAAAGTATTTTGGTGTCATTTGATGCCTTGGAGGAGTCTTGGGTTCCAGTTTGGTTTTGCATGGGACAAATGAATGAGTCAGACTTGGCTGTTCTGGGTGTCCCAGTGGTCCCAGTTTTTCCAGCCTAAAAACTATAAAGTTTTCCATCACAACACTCAACAAGTTCTCTTACAACCACTGCTTGGGCTTCATCTCCCTCAGCAGTGTCACTTGGTCGTGTTCTCTTTTATCTCATGCTCCTCTGTGCTTTGTGCTGATTTATTCTGGGGAAGTAAAGCCACAGTTTTTCTTTGCTCTGGCATTTTTATCATATCCCATCCTTTTTTTTATTTATGTGTGATTCTTTCCTGGTCAGCTTGTCATTGCATTTTCCTGGAGGGTTTCTGTTTGTTGCAGTTCTGTGTAGGATTAGCCCAAGGATTTTTTGCTTTTCCTTTTTCCTGACAAAGAGGATGGCACTTAGCATCCTCCTTGTGCCCATAGCTACAGAGCTCTGTGTAAAGCTGGCCTTGGGACACCTGCTTAAGGTGGTTTTATAGACTGGGGAGATATTTGGGAACAAGGTTCCAGAGGCATGATAGCCTGGCTAAAGTTCTAAAGCTGTCTTTATAATGGATTTGGAAATGGAACCTAGGATTCTAATGCACAGAAAATACATGCACGCCTGTTAGAGACACCAAAAATCCGAAATGTCACAGTGACTGCAAAAGAGGATGCCTCATATTTTCCATCTGGAAGTTTCCTTTTCATTTGAGTCCCTGCTGTGATATTTAAGAAATGCTTTCTTTTAATGTTCTGCCTCCAACTTGGGCAAGCACCTAGGTGGTTGTGATAGTAGTGGTTGAGAGGATTAATGCTTAACTCTGGTCTTACCTTGAGAGCTCTAAACTTCAGATGTCATTGTAGCAAGTGGTTTCTGAAAGCTTGCAATGCAGTATCTTTTTTTTAGCTGCTGAAAACTGTGTTATAAATTTGTGGAGACAGTTTACTGTCATTCTAGTTTGTTTGTATGTTGAGACCCCGTGTTTGTTTGTGTGTGTGTGTGGCAGCTTTAACCCTAACCTGCAGCAGCAGTAGCAAAGCCTCGGGGGTTGTTCTGCTCACCAGGTGTTCCCCTCTGAGCACCTCACAGTGAGTTTACCTGTGCTCCTTGTGCTTGGCACTGTGTTTCTTGTTTGCTTGTGAAGGAAGTGCCTCGGGGAGAAAAAAAACCCCTCTCCTTCACATTGCAGGAGGTGACTTAGCAGGAAGATGAAGAGAGTTCAGTCTGAATGTGGAACTGAAGCTGTGATTCCAGCTACTGTGTGTATTTGTGAGAAATTCTAACAATTTGGTAGAGATGCCAAAAGTAGTTCTTAGTGGAGCAGTGACACTGTGGCAGGTGCCTTGAACATGCTGGTTTTGTGTCTGGCTGTTGTTCCAGTTGACCAAGAGAGACTTTTACATCTCTGGAGATGCTCTCAGACCATGTTCTATGCTGATCCCACAGTGTGGGCAGCAGGAGAGGGAGAGAGATTCTGTCCCCCTGCCCGCTCAGGTGAGACCCCCACCTGCAGAGCTGCCTGCAGGCCCGGAGCCCAGCACAGGAAGGACCTGGAGCTGCTGGAGAGAGCCTGGAGGAGGCACCAGGTTGATCAGAGGCACGGAGCAGCTCTGCTGGGAGGAAGGGCAGGGCGAGTTGGGGTTGTTCAGCCTGCGAAAGAGAAGCTTCAGGGTGACCTCATTGTGGCCTTCCAGTATCTGGAGGGAGCTTAGAGGAAAGATGGGGCAAGATTATTTACAAGGGCCTGGAGTGACAGGACAAGGGGGAATGGCTTCACACTGACAGAGAGTAGGGTTAGATTGGATATTAGGAAGAAATTCTCCCTGCAAGGGTGAAGAGGCCCTGGGACAGGTTGCTCAGAGAGCTCGTGGCTTCATCATCCCTGGAAATATCCAAGGACAGGTTGGACAGAGCTTGGAGCAACCTGGTGTGCTGGAAGATGTCAGTGGCAGGGAGTTAGAACTGCGTGATCTTTAAGGTCCCTTCCAGCCCAGGTAATTATATGTAATTCTGTCTCACTCACTGGATAAGAGAGAGAGTTCTCAGATTCTGATCCCAGATAACCAACTGCTGTGGTACTGAGACATCCTGCACAAGCATTGTCTTCACAGTTGATAAAATGTTTCAAAACATAATCTACTTGATCCACATAAAATGTCAAATCAATTCCTAGATTCCATCATTCATCATGGTTTTCTGAACCTCAGTGCAAATACAAACCACCGTGGTGTATCTCTGGTGGAGAAGCAGGGTCAGGCTGGCTGTACTTGGAGATTATACACAGATTAGTTTTTAAATTTGTTGCTTCTGGGAAGAGTGGAAAAGGTTTCCTGTCATTTGGGGAATCTACATTTGTGTCCAGGAAATGACTGGATGTAGAACTCAGTCTTCTGATCTGGTTGAGAAGGTCACAGGTTGGATTTGATGAGCCTGGAGGGCTTTTCCGACCTAAATGGTTCTGTGATTTTGTTATTCTGATTCTGTGGGACAGATTCTAAGTAGATGGTGGACCTGTGCTGAAGGTGATTGTTGTATCTGGAAAGAAGGATGTGTTTCAGTACTACAAACATCTGGGTGCTTGTAAGCTGAGCTCAGCAATAGCTGAACCCTACTGTCATCATTAAGGCACTGCCATCTGTGCAGAGTGAAAAGAGCCTTTCTTGAAGCACAAAGGGAAAAAGCCTTAATGGAAAAAAACAGGGCCATTCATGAAACCCCTTCAATTTCAGAGTAAATCCTGCTTGCTCCTAGCTAGAGGGACTGTAGATCCCTCCAGAATGACTCCATAGCCATTCAGATGATTAGTTACTACTTCTGGAATGACTAATTTTAACACAAATTTATGCTGTCTATGCATTGCACCTTGGGAAGCAAATGTATGTTTGGCTCAGTCCTCTCATGCCCCACTCTGAAACTTGGAGGGAAGTGACTTGGATGGCTTAAAGATGAACAAAACAAATTCATGGTGAAACTTTCAGTATTTCTGCATTTACAACTGTCAGTGTTATTAATTAAATTTGGCATCAGGGTGTACAGTCTCCAACAGTCCCAGTAAAGATTTGGAGTGATTCTTGCATGGGGTATAGGAGTGAAAGAAGAGATGAAAGGCAACCTTTGCCTAACAGGAGACTAACAGCAGGCTGTGCTGAACTTTGCAGTGGGAGGAAGCTTCATCCTTCTCTGAGCATGCCCATGGTGTTTGTGGGACTAGGCTTTGCTTTGGGAAGTGGAGAAAACAGGAAGAATTGACCAGAATGGAGCAATATTGGAAAGAGCTGACTTTTCCCGCTCACTGTCGCTTCTCTGGAAAACAAATTGAAATGGAATTATCTTCAGTGTAATATTTATTCTAAATTTTTGTTTTGTTTGTTTGTTTGTTTTCTCTCTTCTCCCACTGTTGGCAGTGGCCCTCAGCACTACAGGGAAGGGGTGAAGAAGGAAGTATTTTCTGTGTCTTGTAGCTCTCTTATATTTGTGAATTTAAAACTGCACAGACTTTTCCAGGAAGCACTCATACAGAGTTTGTTTTTCTTTCATTCTCTTGTGTTTTTTGTTTCTAGGAAACTACTTTGCAAGTCACTTCTTTATGGGAGGTGAGAAGTTTGACACCCCTCACCCTGAGGGTTACCTTTTTGGTGAGAACATGGACTTAAACTTCCTTGGGAATAGACCAGTTCAGGCAAGTTCCTATGTTCTGTCTGTTTTACTCTTTTTTTTTTTTGTTTCCTGCCTGTTTTGGAAAATCCCATGTAGGGTTTGTAGAGGAGAGTGGTACAGACCTAAGAGGTCCTCACTGCTTGCAGAATGTCATTCCAGTCTGTTCAGATGCAAACTGAGTTTTCCTGAGAAGGTGAATTCACCTTGGAGGTTTATTTTCACTCAGGACAGAAGGAATTATTGGTGGGAGAAGAAAAACATGGACTCAGAGGCACAGAATTTGGGACTAATTCTGCCTGCCTGCCTGAGCAAGTGTAAAACATGCTGCAGAGAAGGCTGGGAAGCAGAGCCTGAACTTCCCAAGGCTCCTGGGCATTTTGGGTGGTTTCCAGCCAGTGTTCAACATGTGCTGTTGTCTGTGTATGAGTGGCCTGACTGGGTGTAGGGCAGTGTTAAGACAGACCTTGTCATTTTGTGGGTTTTATACCTAGATGGGCTGCTCAGAAAGGCCCTCCTTCTCTTTTCCTAGCTGGAACATAAATATAATTTTGGGTCTACAGGTGTCTGTGAGACTGTGAAGAGCTACTTGCTCAGGTGATTGGCTTGTTCTTTAAAAGGGAATAATGCAACTGTGAGGGAAAGACAGGAATTTTGTGCAAGTGTTATGTTTTGGATTTCTCTTGCATCTTAGAACTGCTTGAAAAGAACCAAAAGGTAACAGCATAGGAGCTATTTGAAGATGTTTTCTGAGTGCTGGAGAGGAAAGGGAAGAGCTGCTTGCTTTGTTCACTGTTTTCCTAGTTGTTTCTGCAGCTTCCAAACATGAAATTGAGAACTAGAAGTCATGGTTCTCATCAGAAAAACTGTGACCATTAACTAATTCATGTTTGTAATGCTTGGTGGCAGTTTGGGATCACCCTGGTTTTATAGGTGGGGGAAACTGAGGCAAGTTGGAATTGTAACAGTTACAAGCACATTCTGCTTTCTGAGCTTCTCAGGCTGTACCATTGGTCATTTTAGAACCACACTCAGTTCACAGGATGGACAAGGAGGAATCTGGAAAGTCTTTGTTTAAGCAGGAAGTGCAGTTGGGCAAAAGAATTAGGAAGGAGGACTTGAGCTGGAAATCTCTGGGCAGGCCTGGAGGTGATCACCACATCCCCTGTGCCATGTCTGCACACAGGGGCCCTCCCTGTAGGGGTTGACCTGGCAGAGTTAAATTACCTGCATGTCTCAGCCTGGGTTTCCTTGCTGACATCCCAGCACTGGGTTTCATCATTTCTCCGGAGATGAGTGGGTGAGAGGCCATTAACACTGTGGGACATTTGCCAAGTAGGTTTAGGAGAAGGAGGCTGTTGTGGAATATAGTTTGCCTATGTAAAGTTAAAGCCCTTTGGCAGCTCTGATTAATCTTCAAGGAAAAAAGAAAACAAAACAAACACTCAAATTCAGAGCAGCAACACTGTTTTCTGGACACGGGCCCAGTTCTTGCTTTGGAGTAACTGAGGCTTTGCCTCATTTCTAAAGAATCATGTATTGGGGGTCCCTGGTGCCCAGCAGGCAGGTCTGCAGCTGTGTAGGTTGTGATCACCACAATAAGCAGTTTCCTTTGCATTTCTCACTGGAGATCCTGTTCCCACTAAGGAGAATTACAGTCTGAAGCATTATTGTCCCTATTTAAAGGACAATCTAGGAGAGAAGGTTTCTTGACTGTAGAATAGAATGAGGCCCCCTGTCCCTGTCTCTTTTATTTTCCAGAACATTTGCCCTATTGTTTCAGAATAAAAAGACTTTCCCCCAGTAATCCAGGGTTTCAGCATGCCAATTAGCAGTCAGATCACTGCTTGCATGCTGTAATACACATGAAAGAGCTGCATTTCTTCTGCTCAAGATGGAGGTGGTTTCTTTAGAGGAAATAAAAGCTTGGGAGAGCAAGGCTTTCCTGATTGAGAATTGAGGGTGGAGAGAAGGACCTTGTGAAAATGCCCTTTTTTTAGTGTGTACTTGCAGTATGAGCTGTTGCTGGGCCAGGGCAGGATTTTCAGCCTGAAACACGCTTGATTTATCTGTAAATAAAATTTACTATTGCTGTTCCTTGTGGCTGTTGTACTGAGTACCCTGAAAACTACATGCTTCTTGATTTGGGTAAATTGCATGCTAGCTGACATGCTGCTACTTTTTATGGTGTGATAACAGAAGAATTATTTGCTTTTTTGTTCCAGTTTCCCTATATAACTCCAGCTCCACACGAGCCGGTGAAGACACTGAGGAGTTTGGTGAACATCCGCAAAGACTCTCTCAGACTTGTGAGGTACTGCCATTACCTGAACCTTTTGTTTTACTCCACCCAGTGATCTGTCAGCCAGAACCAAACTGTATTGGTAAGGTTTTGGAGAATGGCTGATACAAAGATCCTTGTTGCTAGATATGTCCAGAGGTTTCTGTGTTCCCTTTTGAGCTTTCAAGTGGCTTATATGCTCCTTATCCAAACAATCTGTGTTTCCAAACAGGACCCGTAATGTGTCTGTTTCTGTAAGACAGACTGGAGTGGTAAACAAAGCCATGAAATCATTAGCATGAGCGGAAGATATTAGTCAGGTCAATAAACTTTACAGACAGATTCCTTCCTGCATTCCTGTGCAAGGAGAAGCCAGAAAGGAGTTGTTTCTGGTGGAGTCACGGGCCAGGAAGACTGATGGGTCTCGAGTGAAACTTCCTCAGGTTTCTCCCGCTGCCAGAATAAAGTTTGGTCCTAGTGTTAGGCATTTGTTTAGATGGCTTGTGTCCCATGCATGGAGGAAGGACAGTCATGGAGATGTTACCTTTCACTGCTCCATGCTGAGATTTGAGCCAGCAGAGCTGGATTAAAGCACTGTCTCCCACTCAGACCTGCAGCTGTCCCCTTTCCAACAGATGGCTGAGGTACAGGGCCCAGCATTCAGTGCTTTGTTTGGGTCTGAGCACTGGGCAGATGTCCAGGCAGAGCATTTCCCAACGATCCTGGCTGGAGTTGCTCTGGATTGTGTGTCTCAGGGCTGGAGTGCTGGCAGGGCTCCAGCTGCAGCTCCCAGCCAAGGTGGCTCTGAGAGTGGTGTAACGTGAGCACTTTGAGTCATAACCTAAATCCCTCAGTTTGTTTTTATGTGAAAACAGACATGAGTTGTTTTGTTTTATTTTGTTTTGTTTTTTTAAATGAGCAAAACCTGTGGTTTCAAAGCTGATTAGACTTCTAAAGAAGTGACCATTGGTAAACTGCTCTGAAAGCTCTTTGGTTTTTCAGCATAAGGGTGAAATAATTCTCTAGGAAAAAAAGAGAAGGAGCGTAAGCCAAGTGGGAAGTGCCCTTTTCCCTGGGAGAGGCCTGGCTGTGAATGGAGAAGTTGGTGTGGTTTAGTACATACAGTTCAGTCATTCTGCTTTCTGTGGTTGCACGTCCCATTTCCCAAGCAGAGCTGCAGCTCTGGACTATTTGGAATGTAGTATCCATGTACCTTGACAGTATCTAGGTTTTCATCCATCTAATTCCTGGTACTAGCAGTTCTTTTTCTGCCTCGTGAGCTCTCACAGGCTCTTGTGCTGCTGCTGTTTCAGTGCTGATGACAACACTGCCAACATGACTCTATTGAATTTTGCACTGATGTAGGCCCAAAATGAGTTTTTAATTGGCAGTCCTCAAGGGTACATTCTGTCTTGTCCTTTTTACTCTTCTGGCCCAGAGGCTTTGTCTTCCTTCCTCTGTGCACATAAAGGACACTCTGTGCCCTCTCCAGCCTGGCTTATTCACAGCCAGTGGTTGAGGTTTGCACATACTTTCCAGAACTGGTCAATTTACCACATCCTCCACCAAATATGGTGGTGCTGAGCCAAGTATCCAGGTGTAAAGTTCTAAGTTTATGTTCTGATGGTAACATCCCCACAAGCTTTTAGTTTTTCATAGAATCACAGACTGGTTTCAGTTGGAAGGGACCTAAAAGACCATCTTGTTCCACCCACTGCCATGGCCAGGGACACTTTCCATCATCCCAGGCTGCTCCAAGCCCCATCCAGCCTGGCCTTGGACACTTCCAGGGATCCAGGGGCAGCCACAGCTTCTCTGGGCACCCTGTGCCAGGGCCTCCCCTTCCTCACAGGGAAGAATTTCTCCCCAGTATCCCATCTAACCCAGCCCTCTGCCAGTGTGAAGTCATTGCCCCTTGTCCTATTAGGCCAGGCACCTGTCCAAAGTCTCTCTCCAGCTCTTCTGGAGCCCCTTTAGCCACTGGAAGGGCTCTAAGTTCTCCCTGGAATGTTCTGTTCTCCAGGCTGAAAAACACCAACTCTCTCAGCTTGTCCTCACAGGAGAGGTGCCATGGAGGAATATAGGGAAACGTCCACTCTGGCCTTCCTGCCCTCAGAGCAGGGTAGCAGGAATTTTGCTGCTAACCACTAACAAAGAAAGATTTCCTTCTATTTTTCTTCTGTCCCACATTTGGCCTTGGATTGGAAGCTTTATTTTGGAGCTCCAGTACCTGGTGTGCTGATAACTGGCTCTTCTCTCTTCTCCTGAAAGCATTTCCATCTGCAGGAGTAAGACCAGCTCAGGAAACAATGTCTGTTGTTGCACCCTGGGATAGCTTCTGAGCTTCAGCTTCTGGGCTTTGGGTAGCATCATGGAACAAAAACACTGAAGGAAACAGCAACTGTGGTGGTTTGGGAATGTGTCTGAAGCATCAGGAGTATCATGGAGAGTAGTCATACCCCTGAGTGTTTTGGATAAGGGCCTGAGAGGGGTGGATGGTGGGGGCTGAGGGGAGACGGGTGAGTTGCAGAGGGTGGGAGAAAGGAAATCCCTTCTCTTCCCTCTCCAGCTGATCTTGGTCCTTGGATCTATTCATCCTATGGTGGAGGTGGTGAGGGGTTGGGACTGCCTGCTCTGCAGCCCTGGATGATGTTAAACTGGAGAGATCCTTGCAGAAACCCCAAATAAGAGAACCCCTGTGTTTGGCGATGCTCTCCCCTGTGAAGGTCAGTGCTGACAGAGGTGTCACTAATTCTGCTCTCAATTGCTTGCTCAAACACTGGGTAAATGTAGATCTCACAGTGCTCAGTCAAGGGATACTTAACATTTATCCTGCATGTCTACTGTATTGGTCAGACTTTTGAGTCTCCTCAAAGGATGATATTGGGTTTGGCTCAGCCTAATTCTATAAAACTGTCATGGCTGCTGTTAATAATATTTTTGTCTTTTAATTCTTTAACAGACAATAAAAAGATCCAGCCTTTCCATTGTTTTCTCCAGGGGTGATGTCAGACCAGGTGGCCTCAGCTCCCCTGGTCACCCTGTTTTGCCTTTTGCCTCAAAACGTTGGATCAGCTCTTTGTTCTCAAGGGTGGTCAGTCTCTTTCCTCTGTACCTGTGATTGTGAAGGCTTTGTGATGCACCTCTGTGCATGACCCAAAGGCACACCCAGCAAAGTCACTGGTTCCCAGATTTATGCATGCATCTGTGACCACCCCACATGGACACTGTCTGTAGGGCTTGGCTAAATGGGCACCCTAAAATTCAAGTGCAGATGACTTCTTAAAGCACCTGAACCACCTCCTTGTCTGCCACTTCCCCTCCAAAGAAAAAGGAATGCAAAATGTGTGATTTTTATCTTGTTACTTCCCTGATGTTACATGTCACCATTTGTGCACCTTAAGCTGGCACATGAGATGTCTTTGCCTCTCAAAGTATGTGCCAAGGTAGTCTTTGCTTGTTCCTCTGCCCAGCTACTATCTGTGCAGTCTTTACTCTGAACTCTGTGCTCTGTGGCAGGTCATAGGATCCCAGATTGATTTGGTGGTGTGGACCTCAAAGCTCATCTCCTTCACCCCCTGCTGTGGGTAGGGACACCTTCCACTGTCCCAGGTTGCTCCATGCCCTGTCCAGCCTGGCCTTGGGTGCTGCCCGGGATCCAGGGGCAGCCACAGCTTCTCTGGGCACCCTGTGCCAGGGCCTGCCCACCCTCACAGGGGAGAATTTCTTCCTAATGTCTAATCTAACCCTGCCTTTTGTCAGTGTGAAGCCATTCCCCTAGGCTCTTGTAAATAGTCTCTGTGCATCTTTTTGTACTGTTCAGGTACTGGAAGGTTGTGAAGGACTTTCTGTGCCTCAAGCAGCAGGGATGTTATAGCAGGTGGGCGCAGTCTTGCTGTGACTGTCACCATTTAGGCACTTGTACCTCACCCTCTGCTCCAGTGGTGCTGTTCCAGGCAGACAAGGTTCAACCTCTCCTGCTTCCCAGCAGATGCATCCTTCAGAAACCTTCCCTGGAGGCACTGAAGTGGCCCCTCAGTGGTTTCCCAGGGCAACAGATTTAGTCTAGTCTAGTTTTAACCCCTTATCTCCTTGGAAGGATGGAAGCACATTCTGAGTGCTGGCAAAGAGTTGCAGGGTGACGTTAGGAGAGGGAGGGTGGTCTGGGATGCTTTTTGTGACTTCCCTGAGAAGACAAAGCAGGCAGTGGTTGTGCCAATGACATGTTTGTGTGTGAGCTGCCCTGTGCCCAGGTGTCCCTGTTGTTACTTGGTACTGTCACAGGTATTTCAGTCTGTGCTGTAGCTCACACGTGTGCTGGACATCTCTATTTATTACCTACCTGTGCATGAGGTGAGTCTGAAGGAGACTGCCTGCAAGAGGTGCTGACTTTCCTACCCTGCTGCTTCTGGAAGAAGTGGCAAGTCTAACACAGCCTGGATCCTTTGTTTCCAACCTCAAATCTAAGATGTGACTTGTGCTGCTGCTCTCTTGGACATGCACAACACTTGTAAGTGGATTTTGCCATCTGTGTTCTTAGGTCAGTCCAGCACAAAATGTTGAACTTCTTTAGGCAAATCTGCCCTTCTGCCAGTGTTTCTTCTTCATGGCCTTCAAGTGCCATGATTTTCACTTTGAATGCACCTAGCTTGTGTGAAAACACCATCTTGATCTGTACTGTATCCAGGTTTCTGCAGGTGTTCAGACTCCAGTTCTTGTGATTTTTTTTTTATTTTAATACTGGCATGTTGGGTGTTTTTAGCTTGACTTGCTGCTCTGACCTAGGTGAACCTCTGTCTAAAGGCTCTCCAAGCCCTTCAGACAGGAATGCAGGTGTGTGCTGTCAAGGCTCACTGGAGTTACAATAGCACACATATGTGTGTTGGGTATTTGATTATACTGCTCTTAAATTTTATTTTGCACCTTTTGTATTAAATTACTGAGACTGAACATTTCATTCTTGTTCAGTGTGGTGCTAAATAAAATCCGTGCTGGAGCCCTCTTAATTAGACAGCAATTGTTTTATGTCTGTGAACTGGGTAAATAAAAAATCCCTTGACAATTTTTAGATTGAACTATGGAGGTATGTCTGACCCATTTCTGAGTATTTTTGACAGTACAGTGTATTCATCAAGGCTGTTTAGTGAGGGGAGAGGCTGATACTGTGAAGACAGAGATGATGCCAAGCTTTTCCTGAGTAATTCAGCTGCTAGGATGTGACCCAGCCATCGTGGCAGTTAAGGTATTAATGATAAACAAGTGGGGTAGAAAGTGGGTGACAAGTCAGTGCTGTTTCACCTCAGAGGCAGCCTTGCTGCCCTCACCATTCCAACACAGTGCCTGAGCTCGCAGTGGTACCTGTGGTCATGAGATTTGAGTTTATGGAGAATCTGCTGCTGCCCTGTCACTGAATCACATCCGTTTGTCTGTCACTTTGCTCTTTGAGGCTGGGAGAGCTTGGTCAGTTCAGAAGAGGACACTGAAGGCAGAGCTCAGTGGGGGCTGCAGCTCCTCCCGAGGGGCAGCTTCAATCTCTGCTCCCTGTGACAGGAACAGGACCAGGACCAGGAAACAGCTGGAGGTGTGCCAGGGGAAGGCCAGGCTGGATTTTGGGAAAGGTTCTTCGCCAAAGGGTTCTGGGACACTGAACAGGCTCTCCAGGGAATGAGCACAGCCCCGAGGCTGCCAGAGCTCCAGGAGTGTTTGGACAATGCACAGGCACAGGGTGGGGTTGTTGGGGTGTCTGTGCAAGGCAGTTGGACTGGATGATCCTTGAGGGTGCCTTCCCACTCAGGATATTCTGTCATTCTGCAATTTTCTTGTGGTGTGCTGTGTTGGCTGCTTGTTCCAAGATCTGCTGATTTCTGTGACCACTTCTGGCATGCTATAAGTCCCTCTGGCCTGTGGCCATAGCTCACTGCCCCAGAGCTGGCTTCATACCTCTTCTTCACTGGATTTGTGCTTTTTCCTGCAGTAGGGAAAAGGAGTAACTCTGGCAGTGGTGATCACACAGTGGGATCCAGCTGTGCAGGAGCCCATAGCCAAATTAGGGCTCACTTTTACATTAATTGAAATAATTTCTAAGCTCATTCTGTTGGTTATCATGTGTCTGTTGGCAGTTGGATGTGTTAATTTTTGTTCATACAATAAATGCGTGCAAGCTCCAGTCCCTCACAGCAGCAGAGGTTTAGTTGATCATTTGTACATTTAAAGGTGTTTGAAGTTCCTATATCTGGATGCTTCCTGAGCTAAATATCATCTTCTGTGTGATACTGGAGATACCTTTTGTTGAGCTTCAGGAGTTGTTACAGAAACCTTGGGTTTTTTGCCTGTCATGCACCATTTCATTGCAGAGTTAAAAGTATTACACTTCAGATTTCTCAAGCCCATGCAGGATTTCTTTAGCCCAAATACTGAGCCTAATATGAAGATTTAAAAGGAAGGAGAATGTTTCTTTTCCTCAGCATTTCTCATTCAGGATCTCCCGTTCTTGTCTCATTCTGTGTCCTGGCACTGTAAGGCTGGGTGAGATCTCTCAACACCCTGACTTCAGTCAGGTCTTGGAAGAACCGTCCTCAGGGGAAGGAATGGAAATCTGGGAATCCCAAGGTGGAAGCCCAGGCTGCTTTGCCTGCCCAGAACACCAAGGCTGGAGTACTCTTGTCTTTATTTCCAGAGTGGTCTTGTTGATATCTCATAAAGATATGTTCTAATCCTCTGGCATTGTCTTTTAGGTATAAAGATGATGTTGACAGCCCTACTGAGGAGAACGGGAAGCAGAAGGTCCTCTACAGCCTGGAGTTCACCTTTGATGCAGATGCCCGTGTTGCCATCACAATCTACTGCCAGGCTACAGAGGAGTTTGTTGGTGGCATGGCCGTGTAAGTCCTGGGCTTGTGGCTTGGAGGGGCACAGAAGCTGGGATAATGAGCTGTCAAACATCTCCTGTTAATCACCCCTGAGGCAGTGCTGCCTCACATGGTAGAGTGGGGAATTTCTTTTTTTTCTGATAACTTTGAGTATTACTTTCAGTTCCCTCACATAGCCAATATCTCCTCTTGTTCCCTCTCTGGTTTGGTTTCAGTGTGTAAGGAAACCATTCTGTATGCAACAAAGGAGAGGAACTCACAGCTGTATGTTTTGTCAACAAGGTGTTCTATGAAATTAAGAAACCAACCACCCTTCCCTTCACATACTACCTATTTTTTTTTCCCAGATCACCCAGTTCACTGCCTTTCTGTGTTTCCTGTGACAGGAGCATCTGGGACACCAAAGTAGGGTTCAGTCTGACATTAACAGAGCGAGCCTGTGGGATTGAGGCCCACCCAAAGCCCATTTTGGGATAAATGCCCAGCTCAACACTGGCTGTTGGAAGGTGGGAGAGGACTTACTTCCTGAAACCCTGTCTGTGTGTTTCCTGCCATGTACACATTAGTCTTTGGTTAGCTGTGGAAAAAATGACCAAAATGTCATCTGTGGGAAACTTCTCATATCCTGATAGTACATCCCTCCAGATTTTAAAACCTTTTAGTCTAAATCAGCACATTTAAACCATTCCAGTCAACACTGTATCTCATGAGACTACAAAAAATTTCCTCTCTGTGTTCAGAGCAAAGGTGGCTACAATGTGCTCTGCCTGGTGTGAGTTGGGTACACATGAGCTGCTGGTATGGTGTGATGCAGTTCCAGTGACCATGGGACAAAGAATTCATTTGGCTCCAGGGGTAAAGGAATATTCAGGCTGCAGAAGCTCTTGGCTTCCTCTAGTAGAGGCTTTTGGCTGACCAGAGGCTCCTGGACATAGTGCTGATGGCTTCTGCAGTGATGCTCTGGAGCTGGGGCTAAACTTTGCCTTGGTTGGAGGGATCTGCGGAGGCTTCAGCAGGGAAAAATATCTGTGACAAACTACAACAGGGCTTATTTGTTTTATGCAAAGTATCAACATTCCACTAATGATCAGTGAATAGTGTATTTTTAGAAATGAGAGTGGCTCAATTCTCCAATTCAGATATGCATTCCTTCAAACTGGAGGATATCCGCATCCAGAATTTTTGTTTAGGCCACATTCTCTTCTGTTGAAGCCTATGGCTGCCTTTATTTTGGGGAGATAATAAATGAGCTCTTTATTAAAGTGCTTGAAAATTATCTTTCAATGAGCTCTGAATACACTTTGTGTTTAGATCCAGCTTTTCCTGAGCAGAGCTGAATGCAGCAGGATGCCTTAGAAGTCCTGATAAAGTTTCCATGTTCTGTCTCTTAGGTCTTTAGGTTTCCTGTGAATTTAGTGCTAGTGAAGGTGTTGGAATGGCAGCCTTGGAGATTGAAGTCCTCTTTCCCTAACACAGGTACAACGTGGAGAGGTGGCCAGTGTCCCTCCTGCTGCCCTGCAGTGTTCCCTGGTTTATGACCTAAGAAGGAAACCATCCATGGGCTCATGGGGAGAACTGAGGGCCTCTATGGCCAGGGTGGATGTATTTACATTGCCAAACTTAAGTCATGGCTTAAATCAGTAAGGCTTTGTTTAAATAATTGAGTTCAAACTTATTTTCCTCTGTTGGTTTACCCTGAAGGAGAATTTCATTGTCACTGGTCAGTAGCAATGAAACATCTGAATCTACAGTACAATAAGCTTCATATCAAATTTTGTGCTATATTTTTGCCACAGTCTGTAAAGAATATCCATATAGTTTAAAATCTATTTTTCAGACTCCCACTTCTGCATTTTATGCCAAAATGGGAATAAACCAAAGTTATTCTAAAAAAAAAAAAAAATTTAATTTTTTTTTAGCTCACGTCTTGAACCAGGCTGTGTTGGGCTGGAACTGTACCTGAGTGACCCAAGACCAGCAGTGTTTGTTCATGTTGGTTAAACTGCTCATGTTGGACTCTTAAGAGACTCTCTTGTCAAGTTGTGCCTTGAAGAATAATTGCTTAATAGAATTGTTTTAGTTACCAAATATAACCAACTGTTTCAGGACAGAGTGCTTTCAGTCCTCTGTAACTAGTAGCTCTCTTGTTGGTTGGTTGGTTGGAGGAAGAAAACACAGGTTTTGGTTCACTTAAGAACACTTTTTTTTTTGGTGAAATTTCGTGCCATACAGTGAGCCAGTGACTGTCACCAGTGCTGTTATCTGTTCTTTAAAACTCGTGCAGCAAACATGAACTACCAAATGACTTTTAAATTAAATTTGGACAATTGGTAGAGTTTCTGAATGTGAACAGAGCTGTTGACTTCAAAAAAATTATTTTTTAAATGTGAATTTTTTTAATCCACCCTGTCCATGGTTCAGTGAGAGAGGGATCTCTGTTAGATGGCAGAGCTGAAGCCTGTGTTCATGAACCCTCTGCATGAAACCAGGATCAGCAGTGATTTCGCCACTAATGAAAAATTAGCCAATGGTTCTGTGCTGTCCTGCTGGGGTGGCAGCAGTCCCTGATGCACTAAACCTTCTGAAAGGTCAAAGCACCCCCACTCAGCTCTTTCTTCCACTTCTGGCCTTTCATTTAATAAATCATACCTTAATTTCTCCATAATACAGGAATGATGAATTGCCTGTTTCTGCTCTGGGGTGCTTGAACAATAAATGTTATGTAAATGTGGGTGCAGGGGCTGCACCAGAAGCCAGGGAACTTTTTGGAAGGCATGATCCTGATTTCGTGCAGATGTGTAGGGGGGAAGTCAGATACAAATATAGTCTTTATAAGCTGCTTTAATTCAACCCAGGCTATTTTTCCATGTGGAAGTGGCTCCTGAAGCACGTCTTGGGGCCAGTACAGCTGCCCAAGTAGGCATCTCTGCTTCTCTGGATTTGCTGGCTGCTAGTAAAAACCTTTTGAAGCTCTGATTCCAGCTTTGCAAAGCAATTCTGTATGGGCAATGTTGTAATTACTTTGATTTATTCTTTTCAAATTCTAGTGGAAAAAAAAATATGGGCTGCGTTCTTAGAGCTCTGAGTGGAGTGAGTGCATTTTCAGTGCACTAACAGGAATGCAGCTTTCCCCTGCCTGGGCTGGTGGATTTTTCTTTTCCTCAATCTCTTGGTGTTAACAGCTGCATTCATAGAACAAGCATGTGCAAAAACTGTCCTGTGTATAAATTCAAAACTTCTTCTATTGCACTTGATTGGGATGAAGATGCTCTTTAATAAAACAAAACACCTTTTTTTTTTTTCCACTCTCCTAAATCAATGCTGAATCCTAAAATGGGAGAAACTTTCTGGCCCCCTGTGACAAGCAGGAATTTTCTCCCAGCTTTCAGCCTGCAGCATGGCTCCTTAGAAGCGCTAAACAAGTTATTCCTGCTTCTCTGCTGGAACAGTCACTCATCCTGATAGTATCAGAACTCCTGCCAGGAACGTGGTTAAGGTCATGCAGTTTGGGGTGAGAGGAGGGAGGGAAGGGAAGGTGGCTCTCCCTGAGCAGTGGCTTTGCTTGTTGTGGAGCCTCTGCTCACCTGAGAGCCACAGCGCTGTGACTTGGGCCTGGCTTTGGGATTAGCTGGTTTTCATCACCTAGGGGAAGCCTTTCTGCAAGCCAGGGAGCTTCCTCTGGAGTTATTTGGGCTCCATTTAAAACCTGGTGGCTTTGTCAGTCCTGTCCTAACTTGTCTCAAGGTATGTTCAGCAGACTTTCCCAGGTAATGGTGCTGGGAGATACACTCAGCTGCAGTGTTTCCTAGCCAAGATCCTGGGAACACGTAGCTCCCAACAGCTGTCTGCCTCTTATCCTGATCTGTTGAACTCACAGGGAGCTGTGTCATCACTTCTGTGGGACCACAGATGACCAGCAAGGTCTGGTGAAGGTGATTGTGTTGATGATTATAGAGGTGTGTTCACCTCTGCAGCCCCATGCCCAGGGGCCTTGTGCTTTCTGGTGCTAATGTAGATATCTGTAGAAGCCTTTTGGGTGAAACAGAAATTTGTTTAAATCTGGAGGGGTCTGCTCCTCTCATCTTTGAAATGTCTTTTGCTTGGTTACTTTGTGGTGAGAACTCACTCTAAAGATGAAACACATTGGTTCTCAGAGGACGAGCTAGTGCATCACCCCAAGGGTAACAGAGATCTACCTAAGCCCAAGTCTCTTTAACGGCAAGGAATTAGCACTGACCTGCTTCTGAACAGCTCAAGACCCCTAGTATCCTCAGTTTTATTTCTTTTTCTGGCTGTGTCCATTTTCTTTAGTTTTGGAAATTGGGAGAAACATGGAGGTGTGTGAGCTGTACCTCAACTACTCATTACTGATTACCCATAATGTAATTTCCCAGATAAAGGAGAGGGTCCTCTGCGTTGCATTTTCCATTGCAGGGCTGGCAGCAGCTCACAGAGGATGGTTAAAAGACTCCCAATTGTAGCCTGCCTTCTGCAGTAATTGGTTCATGTGTTTGTACCTTAGATAGCCTTGGTTTGGGAGACAAGTGTGTTTTTTGAGCAGGCTGCAGAGATACTCTCTTTTTATGAGTGCTCCACTGCCTGTGAATGCATCCTTGCCTTGACTGGCCAAATCCTGGATGTGTACACCATTAGCCTGCTCCTGGGAGGGCCCCTGGAACTTTTCCAGCTGTAGGTGTCCTGCTGACTAGCAGGAAGGATTGCACAGTTCAAACATGACAGCAGCAGTTCTTTTCCTCAGGGAAGAAGTCAAACCAAGCCTGTAGCTGGAAGCACTTAAAAAGTTCTGAAGGCATGAGCAATCCAAGCAGATCAGGAACTCATGATAAATATGACGTGAGAGGTTTGAGTCTTGCAGCCCATTCTTATAAAAAAAGTCTTCCTTTTTGGACAGAAAAGATTTCCTCCCATATCCCAGTGCTGTTGCCAAGTTCTATTTTCTCAATATAAAGAGAAAACAGAATGAAAATAGGTCAGTCTAGCTCTGCAATCCTTGCCCTTTCCGGGGCTGTGCTGTTTGTGTTGCTGATGTGCAAATGGATTTATTAAAAAAATAAACCCCATTTCCTTGTTGGTTTTGCAATGCAATGCCCACTACACTCATCCCAAACCTCCTCCCACAGTCTTTTGAGCTGATGGGGGACATGACACTGCAATGATTTCCTTCTCTGTCTGTGTGTGGAAGTTTGAAGAGTTGGGTCACAAAATGAAATCCTCATTTCAGCTCAGCACACGGCTGTTTTCATTCAAACTTGCGTGGGAGACAGATATAGGCACTCAGATATTCCTTTGGTTGTTCAATAGCCTCTGTCTGTTAAGGGCCTTTGAAAGGTGCTCTTGCTGCTTTTGGCTGTGGTGATTTATATGAATTCTTTGTGCAGAGATTTCTTCTGTGTGAAGAAATCAGATGCAAGTACTGGGTTTTGCTAGGAACAAACCTTTATGGCTTTGGTCCAGGCACACACCAGTCCCCAAGGGAACACTGGTGTGTGCAGAGTTCATAGGCTGGAGAGACAAATTCTATAGATTTCAGTGAGCAGAAAAACCCTCTGTCTGTCTTAAGACTTGTGGTCTTTATGCCTCTCTGTGTAGCTGTTGTGTGAGCTTTGAAGCCTGGCTGGAGCCAGGAGTGTGGTGCTCCCAGCAGCTGGAGACAGAGCTGTGCAGGGGCTGAAGGGGAATGTGGGCACTGGGGTTTCAGCTGCTTGTGGAGGGAGTTGTCTTTGCCTGTTTTGGAGTGGAAACTCGATCCTGAAGGAAGCAGGAGGGAAGACAAAGACTCTCAGAGGTTGCAGTGCAATGCCTTAGCACCTGGTTAACCTCCAAACTCCTTGTGGGAGCCTTTGTGGGGTGGGTCTTGTCTAATTCTGCCTGACACCCAGGGCTATGGCCTTCCTGTAGTTTGGTAGTGTTTCTTTTATCAGTAAAAATCACTTGGAGTTGAAACATTTGTTCAATATCCCTTTTCCCCAAAAGCTGACCTGTGGGATCCTGCCTCAAAATAAAAGGGGAATGAACAGGTGGGAGAGAGAGGAGGAGAGGACACTTGTTCCACATCACCTCCTGTGCCCTTTGAACACCAGCAGAACTTGACTGACTCCTTCCTCATCACCTGTTCGAGGACATGGAGCCTGCCAGGCAGTCACAGCCTGTGGCAGTGGCAGAATTGTTTCCTGAGTAGCCTCTAAAGCTTTCCTTGTCCTTGGTTCACTACAGATTGCCATGAAACACTTTAGCTGCTGCTAAAGAAAGAGGACTCTTGTTTTGTCTACAGGTTCTTCAAAGCATAGATTCTCTTAGTCATTTCTAGTCAGAAATATTACCTGGGGGCAACATTGCTCCATGCATCCTGCTTTTCCTGAGGAATGGGGTCTGGACAGTGTTCTGTGTAAGGCAGCCTGGCAAGGATCCTTGGGTGGCACTTCTCAGTCAGGGGTCCCAGTGTGCTGTGGGAGCAGGAACTGTCCTTTGACTGCCTGAGACAGCCCCAGTGCCAGGCACAGCTAAGTGGAAGCACAGCAGTGAAGAAATCTGCAGGAGCTGGGACTGGTGCCCTGCTGAGAATTTCCCCAGGCACAGACCAGGGTTGAGGGAGAGGGGGAAACCACAGTGAGCATGTAGCATCAATTTAACTCTGCTTAGCCAAACTCTAGCATGGCACTTTTGTCGAGGGAGCTACTTAGGGTCTGCAGGTGCCACAAACTTGAGTTTCTCTGTGCAGGCAGTGAGTGCTTCTCAGCTGACAGAGGGAGACTGGGGAATAATTTTAGTTTGTTCTGTTCTCTCAGAAGTCTCTGGGATGTAGTCACAGGCCTCTCATCTGCTGGTTCTCTGATACACAGCTGGCTTTGGAGGTAGAAGGGTTTGACACAAGGGAAGAAGGAGTCAGTGCAGAGTGTAGTTTGCTTTTTTTGAGTAAAGGTGTCACAGAGCTCACAGGAGGAGATGGGCTGCATGAACCCTGAGGACAGAGCTGGGGGCTGCTGCTGCTGCAGCCAACAGTGGGGTACCTCGGGTTGCTTGTAATTCTCATGCACTCAGGAGTACCTGAGCAAACAAGCAGGTTTAAAATAATGTGGCTGGGATTTCTGTTGGGTCCTGACCTTATAGGACAGACCCCCCTCACTTCTCCACTGTCCTGAGCTGCCAGTGGTCACAAGGTAGTTTTGTCCTCCTCTGGATGGAGGCCTGGCCCAGTGCAGTCTGAGCTACAGCAGCCCAAAAATTCAGCTTTCCTACTTCATGCAGAGAGGCTGCATGTTGCTTCTCTGCTGTCCTTTATTTTATTCTTTGATACGTGCTCTCTTTTTCTGTAGCATATCTGCACAGCTCTACAGAGCCCCCCTGCTATTGTTTGCTGTGAGCCCCTGGCAGCACGGGCAGGGAATAATAGGTGACTGTGAATACAACAGATGCCAGCCAAAGGGGCAGGGGATGGGTAGAGATCCTTAGACCCTGATATACAGGATATCTGCTTTGAAACAGCTTGTCAGGTTTCCCTCCTGTGTCACACAGGGAGTGTTGTCTTGTGCAGAGAACCTTTGCATCACATTGGAAGGATGATCCATTTCCATGTGTCAGTCAGGGATCATCAGACTTCCAGGGCATTCCCCAGCCCATTGGCTGCTGGCTGGAGGTGTTCAGAGTTATCTGGGTGTTCAGATCCAAGTCTGATGTATTTTGGTTATGGGGGCTAGGCAGTCACACAGTCTGAGGCATAAAGCTCACTTGGGGAAGCCTTCTTAATAATTTTGTCCCACTCTTCAGCTCAGAAATTCTATGTGCCTGATTTATTCCATTCCCAGGGATGGTGAGAGCAGTGAGTCAGTGTGAATATTATTCTGCCCTGTCCTCCTTGGAAGAGTGTTATTTGTTTTTCTGTTGCAGCCTAGTTTGGGTTTTCGGTACTGTAAATGCAGGTCCTCCAGCATTCCTGGCACTCTGCAGCATCATGTTTACACCCCATTCCCACCTCCACTCTCTCCTCTGCACTTTATTTCCAGTAAGTTCCTGACTTGCTGTCACCTTAGATAAGTCACTCTTCCATCCCCTGCTTTCCCAGCTGTGGAGGGAGAATTGTGCCTCTCTGCAGAGCTGGGAAGCTTTGAGAGTGCCACAAATGGAGCTAGATACAGGCTTGCTCTATTCATTGTGCTTGACAACTCAGTAAATAAAACTTCACTCAATTGCTCACTCTGTAATTCACATATAAAAGACCTGTCATTCTGATCTCCCCCACACCATGCTTGAAATGCAAAGGATGGAGTGAGACCTTCTAGTAGAGCAGCACAATTTCAGCACAGTACAGATTGGGCTCTGAGGGTATTGTAATAAATAACTTAATGCACCTGCCTTGGCAGAAAGAGCAGAGTGCATGTGGTGAACCTGCCCTCTGTCAGGACCTTCCAGCATTTAACATGGATCTTGTGACACTTAACCTTCTGGATCCTCAGAGGGTGCAGGAGCTGTTGTAGCTTTCCAGAGAAAGGCAGAGGATTTTCTTGTAGAGCTGGACCCTGTCTTGTCACTGTGCTGAGGGAGGATAATGTTGCTGGAGTGTCTCTTGAGCAGGAGGTCTCTCACCTTCTCTCCAGTTTGTCAGTGTGCTCTGAACACACAGTTGTTAATTTGACAAGGAAGGCTTTGATGGTAAAGGCAGTTTCAGCTGTTCACACCCTGCTTTGGGGTTCACTGCCTCTTCTCCTGTGCCAGAGCTGGGAGAGGCTGTGCACATTTAGCTCAAGACATCAAGAAAGGGGAGTGGGCAGGGAAATGTCTCCTGGGGAGGATAGCACCAGGTGGGCTCAGGGTGCAGAAGATGGTGGATGGCAGCTGAGTTCCCATTCCAGATGTTTATCCCAGTCTGTCAGTGCTGGTGTTTCAGTGACAAGCTTTGAGACAGTGGAAGAATTGTGGCTCTTCTCTAGGTAGCCAGGGTGGAGGATGGTTGGTGTCTCTCAGGTGGTGTTGGTAGCTCTGCAACACCCCTGGGGAAGCACAGGAGAGATTGAGGAGTGGATTGGAATGGCTTAGCAGGATGGTGGAAGCCAAGCAGTGTTTCCCACCGTGGAGCTGTCCCAGAGAGGCACGGGAGAGCTTTCAGCACTATACTAGGTTGTCTGTTCCCAGTGTTGGGTCATAGCTCATTCTTCCTGGGTTTCCTGCAGAAATCAGGACTGTGCTGGGCTTAAAGCCGGTGTTGCCTAGGCCATGGATTTAGGGAGCAGGCATTTGCCAAGCTGCTGCACCCCCCTGTACTCCAACACCCAGGCAGGTCAGTATGGGCACAATCAGACCTTGCCTGTCTGCGCTGCTTTCTCTTTCCTGTGCTCACCTTCTTGCTTTGACCTTTCCCTTCCCTCTTTGTGTCCCCATGAATGGCTGCCAGCTCCTGCCAGCTCTGCCCTTAGAGCTGCCACTTGTGATTCCTGACAGGCCGACGGGCAGGAGTGAGTGAGAGCTGAGCAGGGAGCAGTTGTTTGTTACAGCAAGTTTTCTTTTCCCCCCTTCCTTCAGATACAGCACAAAGAATCCCTCTCTGCAGTCTGAGACAGTTCATTACAAGAGAGGGGTAAGCCAGCAATTCTCCCTGCCTTCCTTCAAGATTGATTTCTCAGAGTGGAAGGATGATGAGGTAAGTGTCTTCTCAGTGTCCCTTTCTTTCCACACCCTGTTGTCCCAGAAGCACTGGCCTCAGTTTAGTGCCATGAAGCTATGGCTGGATGACACTTTCTCCCAGCTCCTCCAGCGTGTTTTGTGGGTACTGCCCTGGGAGGAGCAGTATGGGAACTTGGCAGGCAGATCAGGCCAACTGGGAGGAAATCCAGAGAAGTGACTTTTAATATCAGTGATCAACTGATTTAGGAGGGAGGTTGCAGAGATTGACACTGGAGCTTTTCCTGGAAAACCTGCTTTCCTCTGCCTTCCTCTCCCTTCCAGCCAAAGAGCTTGTGGGAACAAATGCGTGTCGTGATCTCTGTTTTCGTGGGTTTTATTTTAAGATTTTGGGGGTTTTTGGGTGGTCCTCTAGAACAGTGGTCTCCAAAGTGAGGTGCATGCAATACAATTCATTGGGCTGGGGCAAGGACTTCAGAAATACATGTATATAACCCACAGATGATAAACACACATATATTGGGAATTTGTGCTCAAAACACATTACTGATGGGATAAATAGTCAGAATAGTTTGGAGACCACTGCTCTGAAGAATCCTGTTCTGTTAAAGGGCCACATCCTGCACTATTATCAGTAGCAGTATACTGTTGAGAAGGGATATTCTCCTTCTGGAGCAGATAAACACTAGTGCATCAATGCTCAATATGGGAATGTTTTCCTCTACTTAATTTAACCCATGACTACAAACAGATCAGGGCTTGGTTTTAATTAAGCTTTGTGGCTTTTCTACATACCAAGATTCATAGTGTCCTGTTAATTTTGGTATCTTTGGTATCTGCAAAATTCCAACAGGGGCAGTAAGTCTCTCATTTCCGAGTCTTAAAACTTTGACCCAAGGGCTTCTCTTGCACATGGCATAGGGAAGGAAACCCTTGGTCTTTTCCCTGCTCTGTGCAGAATTGTGATTAGCGATTTCAAAAGCAGAGTAGTTGTTCTGTAGCTACTGCTATAGAATATATTTGTTCCTGTGGACCCCTCTCCCAGGAAGTGCACACTGATAATGGTGTTCGTTTCCTGACCCAAGCCTGTGCAAGTGTATTGTGTATGTGAACTTTGGTAGATAACTCTACCTATTAAAAAAAAAAAAAAAAGAAAAGAAAAAGGGAAACAAAAAATACTCCTTCATGTATTTGGAAGATTGAATAGCTATTGTCCTGATGTTACAGTTACAACTATAACCAGTCCCGTGCCTTAACAAATGCCGTGGTGGTTACCAAGAGCCTGCAGAGTCTGGTCTCCTGATGTCTTAGCTTCTCTGCCAATAGATGATTTCACAAGTTCAGCCTACAAAAGCCTGGAAGAGCTGCTTTTCAATCCCTTCTGTTGTCTGAGAGAGCTCAGTTCCTTTTCTTCTTAAAGAATTGAGAAGCTTAATTTTCACTTTTGTTCCTGTCAGCAAGGTTTTAACTCAAGTACTAAAGTCATATCCCTTTGACAGCTTAGAGGAAAAGTGAGTTTCCAGCTCTCTTTGCTTGTTCTGCTGCATCCTCTGTTTCTTCTTTTCTTCATTGTGTTACTGGGAGCAGGAAAAAAATGTGGAACAAGTACTGTGATTCCAAAGAGTTTTGCTTCCCATGTCAGCTCTGTGTTACTTGTTGGTCCTTGTCCTAAATCTTCCTAACTGGCCACCAAAATGCAGCACTTCTGTCTGAGACAGCTGGCAGTGTCTTAGCTGTGTACAACTGACATTTCAGATTTCTTTCCAGCTTTGTTAATTGGTACTGTTCAAAACACCAAGATTTATTTTGTATTTTTGCTTAGTGTAATACTCTGATATGACGTGGGACTTGGCTGGGGAAAAAGGGAGACTGATGTTATGTTGGGTTGTTCTGTGAAAAGCCTTATAAAAGTTTATTTTATCTTCTTTATTTACTGATTTGCTTGGAAATTATAGAGTATGGCTTGTGTTGAGTGAGTTGTGTTCAGGGCCCTAAGAATGAATGTGAAATGGTGCCTTATAGAGGCCTTTTGTTCAGGAACACTGGAGTTTATATGGTAAAGCAACCTCAGTTCTGTGATGTGACATTCCTTTCAAATGGTTTGTCTTTTGAGGGACTGGAGCAAATCAGGCTGCAAATGATGTTGGAGCTGTGGCAAAGTGATGGAAGCCCCAAAGCACTCTCTGAACAGTGCTGCAGCACCTGGAGTTTGGTCTCAGTTTTCATGGAGAAACTGAAAATAGGTTACCTGGAGCATCAGGGTGAAATGACATTTTTTTTTTTTTCCAGTCTTGGAAAGAGATGAGACAAAAACATCCAAGTCAGTAATTGACAAAACCAACAGAAATCCAGTCCCTGGGCCACTTCCATTCCTGGCTTAGGGCAGTGTTTGTAAGGTTGCCTTTTCCTTGTATTTCTAAGATGACACAGAGCTTTTGATATGCTTTAATGAAGTGTAAGGCAAAGGGAGAAACTTGAGACTGTTTCCCTGGCACTCAAATTTTCACTCTCACCAATGAGAAGCTCAAGAAACCTGCATTTCATAACATGCCAAGAGATAAAAATCAATCCAGTGTTTCCTTAAAGTGTTGTGTGAGCTTGGAGTTTTGCAGATTTTTCTCTGTCTTCAGGAGCTTCATTCCAGAGCCAGGGTCTTTTTGTGGTGTTGGGAGCACAATGTGCTGCTGTGCTAAAGCCAATATATCCTGTTGTATGTAGGCAAAATTGTGGCATTGGATATATTTTGAGAAATTTGTCCTACTACAAATCACTCAGAAGACTTCTAGAATACACGAATTAATGAGAATGAAATACCATTTGGAATTCAGACTGAGATCCTTTGCCTTGCTTTGCTGGTGTTTAGTGCCATGTCAATGTGTGTATGTTGTAGTTGACTCCTTTTTAAAGTTGGTGCCAGGAATTCTGAATCTTCCTGCTCTCTTGTGTCCTTTAGAGACCAGGAACTGGGGGTCTGTCAGAAGGGCCCTTCATTGCACTAACACAATCTCCAGTGTTGTCTTCAGGCAAGTCTGGTGTGAATTGTGTAACCTCAGCTCCTTTCTTTCTCTCAGCTGAACTTTGATTTGGACCGTGGCGTGTTCCCTGTGGTCATCCGAGCAGTGGTGGATGAAGGGGATGGTAAGAATTGATGTTCTGTCCCCATGGTCTTCTCCTGGCTCTCTCTGATCTTATGTGACCCCTTCTAGGACTGGCCTCCTTGGGGAGCCTTTCCAGAATAAAAATACTTCAGGAGTTCACCATAACTTCCCTTTATTAAAAGGGCCAAGCTAACCACATAAAAACCATACTTTTAAAAACAGCTTTCATTTTTTTTACAGGAAAAATGGCCAGGTATTTAGTGTTGGAACAGTGTTTAGGAGAGCTCCTGGTTCTGCCCCCAGTGCCAGGCACACAAATTTGAGCAAGTGACATCCGTGCTTGTTGGGTTTTGCTTTTGCAGTTTATAGGTCAAGGAGGGTGGAGCTGGTCTTTTCTCCCTCTTGGAGGGGTCAGTTGTCTTCCTCAAAACCTGGAAATGGGCAGAGAAAAGGAAATGGCTTTAAAATATTCAGGTCACTCTTCAGCCAAATGCAGCTTTATTCAGCAGTTTGAAATTGTGCTTTTTCTGAGGATGTTAAATGGTTATAATAAAAGAGCATAACCTTTCAGGAGAAATAATTGTTGATTAATTAAAAATAATTAATAACTAATCATAATTTGTAATTATGATTAATTGATGATTATTTTTAAAGCACACTGCTGTTTTGGTGAGGGTATTCCGGTTAATTTTTAGATTATTAATTTTAGATTATTAATCACCTTACATGGTATTTCCCTTAGGGGATGTGTGCTTTTGGGCTCATCTGGAGTGTCAGCAATGAACAGGGCACAAGGAAGTCACATTTTCTTTGAAACTGGAGGCTTTTATGGTCAGCAGGACCAGCATTTCACTTCTGTAACATTTTGTACAAAATTCAAGATAATTAGAAAAGAAAAAAAATCCATTGTTGATCACATTGTTCAGGTCAGTCACTTGCTCAGTTTATGTTGTAGATGTGAAAAAGCCCAGAAACTCATTACAGTATTTTACAATCTTCCAAGCAGACAGAAATAGAACTGAATAATCCAATTTAAAGTGTGACTAACAAAGCACAGTGCAGCATAAAGGAAATTACTTCTAAAGTGCATCTATTTTTAGTGATTTTAGGCACCATTAGTAAAATCAACATATATGTGTATTTCTTGACCGTAAATTTAAAACAGCTTCCTCTGTTTATGGAACTTTTGGCAAGGTGTTTATACTCTTAATGTTGGGCATGTCTAGAAGAATCAAAAATAGAACAGGAGGCAGTATAGGAAACATACATTTATGCACATACCATGCCCAGTCTTAGCCAATAATGTACTCCTATCTGTTTTAATAACCTAGAAAACCCAACTTCTCTTAAATCCCCTCCTGGAAAAAAATACCAGCACAAAAATATGTGACATTTGAGTGAGATTTGAGGAAATTGTGTATTTTGCTTCTTTTTTTAACTGGTGGGACTGGAAGGAGCTGGCATGGTGTGTTTAAGAGCACCTGGAAAATTACAGCTGGCCTGGAACCACTTGTGTTAAATAAGGTTGAATAGTAAATTAAAATAGCAGTCAGGGAGATGCTAGTTTGGACTGAACTTTGCCATGGCTTGCAGTGCTAGCTGTGCCCTGTTGCTGCCAGTGGGATTGTTCCCAGGGAGAGGCACAGAACAGGAAGGAAAGATGCTGCACAGAGCAGGTCACACCACTCTGGCCACACACACACTCCTGGAATGCACACAGGATAGGAATTGTTACCTCTTCCTTGGTTATTCAGACTGAGGGAAGGGACCTGAATTTTGTTTACTTTGAGAGATAGAGCAGCCTTGCTCTTGGCTGGCAGTGAGAGGAGCAAGCAGATTATATCCCAGTTTTAACCCCCTTTTCTGCATTTCCTTATGGTCCTGATTCCACCCAAATTGCCATGACCAGCCTCGGTTAACCAGCAAATCTGCAGGCAACTCTCCCCTCTCTCACATAGAGCTGTTTCCAAACATGGTCTGTGGGCCATAGTTCAGGGAATGGTTCCTCTGTTGTCTTTGCTGTTCTGAGAGCCCAGAGGAAGCTGTGGAGCTCCTTTCCCATTTAGACAGGGCAGGAGTTCCTTCCTTGAGCTGCACCTTCCAGGCAAAGCTCTCCTGCCTGTGCTGAGCACAGCCCTCATCACTCCAAGCAGGATGAATGCTTCCATGCCTTCCCTTCCCTCTGTGACTCCTTCACAAACTGTGTCTCCCATTTCCATATGATGAATCTGAACAGGATTCAGGAAAAAGGATCCAACCAGCTGGAGCTGAACAGAGCCTCAGAGTCCTGAGTGAGAGAGGCTGGCATTGTACCTCGCCTCCTCTTCTCTCTATTTGCTGAAGGAGCCAGGAATGCAGTACTGAAACCTCTTACAGCCCCTTCTCTTGCTGTGGGATTTAGAGGGAACCCTCAGGTTTGGAAGAGGGAAAATGCTTGTCTTTGGGGAAAGCTGGACAGAGAAGTTTCAGTATCTGAAGTCGGTATGAGAAATAAAGGTTTTATAAGCATGTCCGACTAGACTGAAATAAAGTGATAAGTAACAGGGCTGGAATGCTGCCAGTTGCTGTTAAACCAGATAGATCTGTAATAAATTCAGGTAATTAAGCCCATGAATTTCAAGGGACAGGAGAATTCCACTGAGTGCATTGTTTTGCTGTCCCTTTCCAACCTCTGCTAACAAAGTAGGATAGTTTGGAGCACCCAGGAGAATGAAGGTTGGTTGTGTAGGGCCCACCACAGAGCCCAGAAAGGTTTTGTTCTTGCTGTGTTCTGAACCAACCTGATGACAAGATAAGAAAAGTTCTATCTTTCCAGGAGAAGGTAAAAATAGAATAGATGGCAGCTCAGAAATTTTAAGTGGACTAAAATTCAACTCGGGGCACTTCTGTGCTTGTGGTGCCTGAGAGTTTTAACCTATTCTGCAATTTCTCTTTTTGCAGTGGTGGTTGAGGTCACTGGTCATGCCCATGTTCTTCTGGCTGCATTTGAAAAGGTAAATTAGGGGTTTTTTTTATTCGTCTGTCCCTGTTCTTGTGTATGTAAGCATTTCCATGGGTCATTAGTTTGTATTTATGTAACACTTGGCACAGCAGAGTCCTGGCCTGTGACTGGGGTTCTTGGGTGCTGCTGTAGCACAAAGAATCATTTGCAGCAGCTGCTCTGCAGCCTGTAATTATCATTTGTACCTGAGCTGGTCACTCAGAGAATGGCAGAGGTGTTTCCTCTGTGTGGAGGGTGTGTTCCCATGGAGGGTGGAAGGTATTGGCCATGGCTGCTGCCATGCAGTTTTCCAGGGCTTCATGATTTTTGCAGACCTAAATCTGCTGTGTCCAGACTCTGTTGCACCATTGTTAGGCCTGAGTTTACACACAGGACCAAGCCCTCTTGGAAGGATTGGGATGCATCCTGTGTGAAGTTTGAGCTCCACTGCTTTTGAGTGGTGTGTTTGATGTAACTGACCCTTGCCTACATGGTAAGGCCAAGCTGTGTGCAAAAACCTTGATAACAAACTCTCTTCCCTTGGTACCTGGCCCCTGAAAACAGTTGCAATATCCATAACTGAACCTATCCATAGCATAACCCTGTTGTGTCTGGTTGTGGTAATACTGCAGGCACATTTTCTGGGCAGGTAATACTTGTAGTGACATGCTGAGCTGAGGCAAGAGGTGCTGGAGTGGAGCTGGAAATGTAGAGGGGAGCAGCATCAGTGCTGTGCTGTTGGAAATTCCTCACTTCCCAGCTGGCAAGTGGCTGACTTCTGTATCTCAGTCTGCCTGGTTCCTGCCAGGTCCTAATTCTGTTCCTCCGAGGTGGATAATGTGGATGGTGACAAGCTGAGTCAGAGGGCATGGCAAGCACAGTCAGTGCTAAGGAAGCATATGGCTGGAAGATACTCCAAATATTCTAGGTTGCTTTTTTTGTTGGACTTGGTCTGTGAAGAGAGTTTTCCCCTGTTAGAAAGGCTGCTCTGAGCACTGGCTTTGTAGGTAGCTCCTGGCAATTGGACATCTGTCAGAAATGAGATGGAGTCAGCTGCAGCATCCCTACAACCAGGGCAGAGATGTCATTGTAGTTTCCTCTGGCTAATGTGAAAAAACAACACACTGGAATATGACTTCAGTCATAGTTCAGCCACTTCTTACCTCTCATCCACTGAATGCTTAAAACAAGATTAAAATCTCCCTTTTAATGAAAAGTCACAAGACAAAGTACATGTTGAGTTCCTCATCCTCCCTGTTTGGTTAAAAAAAATCCTCCTTCCTTAATGTAATTGCAGCTTTTGAAGTGTAGGTCTATAAATCTAGGGGAGGTCCTTGATAAATGAGCACTGCTGATCCCCAGAGCTTGTTCAGAGGAAAAACAGACCAGCAGGACTTGGTAACTTGTTATTTGTATGTATCTTTAAGATCAGAAGAATAACCTGATCCTGTGTGTAGTCTGACCTTGTAGCTCCTCCAAAGGCAGAAACTTGTTTGCCTGAAAACAGGACTGTTTTGTCTGTGGTGTGATGTTGTTGTCCCTTCCTTCTGAGACTCCTTCAGCAAACAGATGCAGATCTGTTGCTGTTCACAGGACCTGCTGGAGCATCCCCTGAGTCTCCTTTACTGCTGTCTAGGCTGTGGCAGATGAGTTCTTTTTTTTGTTTTTTTTTTTTAGTTTAGTGGCCATTGTGGATGATGGGGAAAGTAGAACTGGTGCACTAATTCTGGCACCAGGCTTTCACAGAATTGTTCCAGCTGTGCGTGCTGCCACTAAGCAAATGAAAGGCTCACAGCTCTGAGGATGTGAAGCACATGGGACTTGTTTCTGACTCCATCCAGTGGACAAACCTTGTTCTCAGCCTCATGGCAGCCCCTTGCTCTGTCAGGGCTCTGGCCTGGAGTGACTCCGTCACTTGGTGTTATTTAGAGTATTAACAAATATCCCCCGCCAAGTGTTGCTGGCCTGGCTGAAGAAGTGTCTGCTCCCAGCTGGACTGCCTGCAACATGAAGCATCCAGTGTGCCAGGGGAGTTTTTTGTGGGCTCTGACCCACTTCAGCCAGGTTTAACTTGAGCCAAGTCCACCTGGCTCCACACAAGTAGATCAGTAGCTCTCCAATACCCCATTCCACTAACTCTGCTGGGCAGGACTGCTGCCATCCAGGCTGTCCTGCTGATACACACCCCACTGTCCCCTTAGCCAGCAGACACTAGCGCTGAAATGAGCCTGTTCTGATTTGTACACTGCAGGTATTTAATGCTTTAATGTCTTCTTTTCTCCTGCTAGCATGTTGATGGCAGTTTTTCCGTGAAACCGCTGAAACAGAAGCAGATCGTAAGTACCTGTTTCCTTTCTACTCTTGGTTAAAGACTTGCTGGTGTCCCACAGGTGCCTGGCTGTGCCCAGTGGGAAGGTTTGGTGTTCAGTGAGAGCCTGAGATATCACCTCCTTAGCTCAGAAATCAAGCAAAGGCAGCGAGGTTCTGGCAACCCTTAATTTTGCTGTTTTGTCCCCCATCCTGGTGTGGTGAGATGTGCAGAAGCTGGGTAGTATCTTATCAAGATTGAGGTTGTATCCAGTCCTGCATAGCCAGAAATACATAAGCAACTGCAAACTGCTAAGATTGCTAAGAATTTCAGCTTCTGTAAATAAATCTTTTAGTGAATGTGCTGCAAGGATCAGCTTGAAATGTCTTCAAGAAAGAGATAAAATTTTGGGGTTGATCCTTTCAGCTTTAGCTGTGTGCTGTGTCTTAGCTTTAAGCGAGTTTCACTTCATCTGATTACTTGATAGCTAGGAATTTCTGATTTGAATTAAGTACTTTTGCTACCAAGGTCATTAAGTGCCTTAGTAAGACACTCTTTGCTCTAAGATGTTAAGTCCATTGCCTGGATCAGAAAAAAGCTACAAGCACTGTCAGTAATCGTAGCTCAAGATGGCATTTGGAAAAACACACAGCACTGCTGAAACTCAGCATCTGCACCCTTAGGAGAACAGAGCAGAGGTGTAGAGTCTGTGTTTGGAGTAAAACATCTGTATAACATTGTACATTCTTTTCCATCCCTGCTTTTCTTCTGTCTTCCCCTCCCTGCCAATGCCAGGGTTGTGGAACCTTTTGTAGGCATTGGTCAGAGGGCAGCAGTGCATGAGCTGAACTGCTCTGTGCTGAGATCAGTTGTAGTGTAAGCACCAATCTGTCTGAAGAAAGTCAGCATGGATGAATACAAACAGATGGATCAGCAGAAAACCATGACCTGGACTTGGCCAGTGGCTTCATGTGCATCTGCTGAGGCTGTAAATAGCAGCAGAAGCCTTTGGAAGGATGATATGGTGTGGGATGGGTTGGAGAAGCATGAAGGTGAAGCATTGTATACAACCACCTGCTCCTTCTGAATTACTCCCACTCTGAAAACCTAGAGTTCTTCCCAGGAAGAGCTCTGTTGCACTGTTGTCCCTACTGGGACAGAAGCTTCTCAGGATTTTTAAAGGGGAGAAGTCAAAAGGAATCTAGACTCCTGCAGAGACTTGGGCCTCTTTCTTCCTGACCTCTTCTGTGCTTTGAGCTGACAACTTCTGCACTCACAGATGCTCATCATGATCCTCTGAGGAGTCAGGATGCTGGAACAAGGCTCTTTTTGGAATGCCAAGTTACAAAAGAACATCTCCACATAATTGTTCCCAGACTTCCTGGGTGAGTTGTGAGCCACTGCAGAGGGTTTTGCTCAGCAGTCCAACAGCTGATCTCATTGCCATGAAATTCAGGCCTAGAACAGATTGTCTGTGAGCTGCACACTGAGTTACACAGGGACACTCTGGAATTAGTTTGTTATCACTGCTGTGTCCCAGCTCAGAGCATTTCTGAACTGGAAAATGGGCTGGACACAACCAGCTCCTGCCCTCACCTTGCCATGTGTCAACTGCAGCACTGGAATGCCATGGCAAAGCCACTCCTCTTCTGAGTCATGACAAGAGGAGAGGACAGAGACCAGTTTGACACGGAAATTACGGAGGTCCTTGGATTGACAAGCTCTTTAGCGCTGGGGTGCTGGTGGCTTGGCTTCACTGCATGTTGGGAGCGGGACAGCTACTGGAGATGGCAGGAAGGTGTTTCCTCACACTCTTTGTGAGATGTGCCTGTTTGGTACTTTGCAACCCCCTCACCCTTTTAGCTGTCATGAAGGTTTCTGTGGAGGAACACATCCTGCTCTGGGAAAGCTGCTGTGTAGCACCAGATCACAGAATCACAGAATCATTTAGGTTGGGAAAGAGCTGCAAGATTGAGTCCAGCCTGTGACTGATGACCACCATGCCACCTAGCCCAGTCATTTCCTTGAACACCTCCAGGGATGGTGACTCCACCACCTCCCTGGGCAGCTCCTTCCAATGTTTAACAACCCTTTCTGAGAAGAAATTCCTCCTGGTGTCCAGCCTGAGTTTCCCCTGGTGTTACAGATTCTTCTGCAGAGCCATCCTACCATCCAGCAGATAAACACTCCCACCAAACTTAGTGTTGTCTGTGAACTTACTGAGAGTACATTTGATCCCCTCATCCGGATCATCAATGAAGATGTTTAACAGGACTGAATCTTGATAGCCTCAGTGCTGTAATTCAGCTGTTTTATGGGGTTTTTGCAGGCAGCTGCCAGTTGTCATGGTTTGGAGTTGTCCCAGGCAGGGCTCTGAGCAACTTCCGTCTTTGCCTCAATGAGGCACCTTCTGCCACCACACCCCCAATTTAGAGATGCTACCCAGGGCCTGGGGATGGCAATAAATGACACTGCACTAACACAGAGATATTCCTTGAGTGCTTCTCTTGCTAAGGGATGTCTGTTCTCAGTAGCTCAACATTATGCTCCCTGGGGATGATCAGGCAGGTGATGTGCTGCCACTGGTGTGCCAGTAAGGAGCTGTTGGCACAGCCCTTCATCTGAGGTTAGAAAAATGGGTGGAAGTTAAAGTTGGTTAAAGTTAAGCAGGACCTCACAGAGGAGAGGGCTGTAGAAGGCTGATTGCCTCTGGATTATTCGAGCTGTGTGTGTATATTCTTGATGTCTGAGACGAGCAGAGTGCTTGTTTTTAGATTATTTTGATAGCTCAGCTAGCCACTTTTGTTACTCTCGGCTCAGACTGAGCAGGATGGGCTCTTCTTCTTGAGCAAGGAGAGACTCATTCTCCCAGCTGTCCTTTGCAGTATTTGTTTCTGTTACCTTTTTCATGTCACTGTAGCGGAGCTCTTGGTGTAACATGGGAGTTTGACACAAGGAGAAAGGGAGAGAAGGTGGTCATAAACAGTAAGGACAGTAAGCTGTCACTCCAACTGTGGTGTTCTCCCCTAGGTTGACCGGGTGAGCTACCTGCTTCAGGAGATCTATGGCATCGAGAACAAAAACAACCAGGAGACCAAGGTAAACGTGCCCAGGAGGCTCCCTCAGCTGGGAGTTTCCAGCCTGCATCTTCTACTTTTGAGTTTAATGATGGGGATTTTCAGGGCAATGTGGAGGTGCTTCCCAGAGACAAGTCTGTGTCTTTCCTGCAGGCACCCAAGAAGCCCAGGGATGACAGATCATCCCTGGTATCAGGCCCAAACAGTCAGTGGAGTTGTGCTGAGGTAATTTTAGGCAGCATGAGGCTCTTGAGGATGTGTCCTGTGGCTGGGATTGCTAGGAGAAAAGGGCATCAGTGCCCCAGGGGTGTGTCAGAGCACTGATTTTTAGGGCTTGTAGAGAGCTTGTAGAGAGTGTTGCTCCCTCTCTGCAGTCAAGACAGCCGTGCCTGGTGTCTGTGCTTTGCTCTTGTGGCTCCTTCATGTTCTGGTTGGGGATTCTGCATGCTCCTGTAGTGTTTCAGAGAACTGAACTCTCTGGGGCTTGCCAGTGTCTGGAGACATTCCTCTTGCATTCCCCAGCAGGAGGGAGCACAGCACCCCTAAGGGATGTATATGCAAATGCCATAACCAGAAACGTTTACCATCTTGAGGCAGGAGCTGCTGCTGGATCCCAGCCTGCTGCACAGTCCTGCACAGGTTGTGTGACTGCTTTGTTCTTCCTTTAGCCTTTGTAGAGCTGCCCTTTGCTGCCACCTGGGCTGTGGAGTGTACCCAGTGCTGGCCTTGGGATCACACCACACAGGGGTGTGGAGTCCATGATTTGCACCCAGTGGAGTAGCCACGGAGCAAGACAAGCAGGATTTCCTCTTCAGTGCCCTGCCCAGAGCATCCTGTGATCCCTATCTGCCTGTGCCAACAGGTAGCACTGGAAGAGGCAGGAGGGAGAAGTTTTCTCCAAGATTTTTCTTGCACAGGATCTATTAACAGGATTGAGGGCTTCTTTTTGGGCCTTCCAGGGTCTTGTGATGATTCTCGTGATCCAGCAATCCCATCAGACAAGTGGCCTGGGGCCATTTTTGTTCTTCCTTATTCAGCAAACCACATGAGTGGGACAGCAAAGAGCCTTCTCTCCCTCAAAAAAAAGGCTGGGTGAGGATGTGGCAGCAGCACAATTGCTATTTACACCAAGGTTGCCCATGTGTTAGCCCCAATGACCAAAGGGGCCCCAGGTGAAGGTGCAGGGTTCCCCATCCTGAGTCATCATGGTGGGCTCTGGCACAACTCCTGTGACATCAGTGGGAAGACTGGAGTTTTCTGGTGTCAGTCTTGTGGTTGGAGGGTGAATTTCTCTCCCAGCTGGACCAGTGGCTGTGATCCAATCTGTGGGACTCTGAGAAGGATGAGTGTGAAGCACATTCCTGTTGAATGGGTGCACACTGAGCCTTTGACCAGGGCAGGAGAGCACCCTGGGGTGGTTCTCCTGCAGCTGCATCAGAGCTTGTGCCAGCACAGGGGATGCAGGAGAATCACTCACTTGTTCAGGGGACCTGTGCAAGGTGGGCTAGGCATGGCTGGAATGACAGGCAGCACACAGCTCCTTTTGGGGCTGCTCTGTCTGTGGGGAAAAGGCCAGAGTGCCAAAGAATTCACTTCCCTATTGACCCTGGAGCCACCAGGATGGGAGGCAGGAGCTTTTTCCTAGTCAGCCTCAGTCAAGAGGATCCCTGCCCCAAGATGGGTCCCCTCTGAACAGAACATGGGTCTGGGCGAGGACAACTCTGCCATGAATTTGCAGTGCAGGGCCCTGAGAGGAAGGAGTGTGAGCAGGGCTGTATGGGCTGCGGTTTGCTTTCCTTGAGGAACCCCTGCTGAGAGCTGCAAAAAGAGAATTTCCAGACTTTTGGGTGGAAAATTCCCCCAGGTTCCTGTCCCTTGGCAGCTTGGCATAACCCCAGCACTCCTATGCCACCCCCTTGCAGCCTTCAGACGACGAGAACAGTGACAACAGCAACGAGTGCGTGGTTTGCCTGTCGGACCTGCGGGACACCCTGATCCTGCCCTGCCGCCACCTCTGCCTCTGCAACTCCTGCGCCGACACCCTGCGCTACCAGGCCAACAACTGCCCCATCTGCAGGCTCCGTGAGTGCCCTGGCCCCCTCCCCAGGCTCCCTGAGTGCCCTGGCCCCCTCCCCAGGCTCCCTGAGTGCCCTGGCCCCCTCCCTGATAAAGCAGTGCAGGCTGGTAGGAGGAGCCTCTTTTAAGTTCTCCACCCCAAGGCTCAGCATCGCACATGCTGCTGCTCTCAGGGCATCTGGAGATTTCCTGTACTTAGAATAAATGTCCTCAGACAGGAGAGGAGAATGGCTCTCTGTACAGTGCCTCCCTGACCACTCACCCTCTCCCTGGGGTGGATCTGAAGGTGCAGGTTCTCTGCGCTGTGCCATGTGGGCAGTTCTTGTGTGAAGTTCTTTTGGTGAAGATGATGGAAAATCCCACAAAGGAAGGGCTGGAGAAGCTTTATCCTGAGGATATCTGGCTGAGAGAGCAGCCGGCACCACTGGAGGGCTGTCCAAGTACATAGCATGATTTTTTTATCTTCTGACAACCTTACTCAGATTTCACCAGGAGGCAGGGATAACAGTCAGTTTGGAGTCTTTTGCTCTGCCAGGAGTTATGAGGATTTGCTTAACCCCTGCATTGCTCAGCTCCCAAAAGATGGAAAAACTTAAATACATGTTTTGGCACTTGGGCAGCATGTGCTGAATTCTGTGTTTTTTCTCAAAAGCACAGAGGCACAGGAGGCCCTTGAGAAATTTTTGTTTTTGCTGGAAGGGGCAGAGTGTGTGTTTCACCCCCTGGTCTCTGAGGTATTTGATTGTTTCTAACTGACAGTTCTCAAGGAAATAAAAAGCCTAAGATAGATGTTTGGCCTGAGAAATTAAGTCCAAACATGGCAAAGAGCAGTAACCCCAAAGCAAGATCTCACCAGAGGAAGTGCCAGACAGCTTTGACTATAAGCAGCACATCATAAAACACAGGAACAGCATTGTCTCATCTGCAGGCTGTAGAGGAGTAGGTTGTATTTGTTTGGAAAATGCCCCCATCTCAGACTTCCTGGGAATCTGCTTCTGGGGAGTGCAGAGGCAGCAAGGATAGATTTGTACCTCTGTTCTCTGGCTCTAGGCTGATACTGAAGGAGCTGGGTGCAACAAGAACTAGGGAGATGCCTGTCAGGTTCTCACAGCTGCATCAGAACAGATGTCTGGCTCGTTTGTACGCACCCTTGGCACAGAGGAACAAGCAATATTAAAGATCTTCAGATAGAAGAGATCTGCAGGGAGTGGAGATCAAAGCTGTGGTGGTGGGAGGACTGAGGGGTGGCTGTGCTGGAGACAGGAGTACAGCCACTAATCCTTCAGCTGGAGGCTTTCACCACCACAGTTGGACCCCAGGCCTGAGGTTTGTGGGGTCTGAGGGAACCCAACGGGGTTTTAATGTGTCCCCCACCCAACCTGTAGCATGCAGTGCACTCCTGAGGCTGAGCTCATGTTTTTCTTACTGTGTTGTTGTGGCCTACCCTTAAGGGGAACTTTTTCTGGGCCTCTACAGTTGTACAGTAGCTGAAGTACCCTGTCCATGACTGTATTGGGGCAGGCAGTGCCTGTTCTCCACAAGGGCTCTGTGTACCCAGACTTTTTCAGCCAGCAGATCCCTTCCCTGTGTAGATCAATGGCCTGGAAGCCCAACCCCATCACTTGGCTTTGGAGTGCTCCATGGCCCCGTGCACAGGGGAGCTACCTCATGCCAGTGGTGTGTCTGTGGCAAGGCCAGGAGCCCTGGCACAGCCTGGCCCTGCAGGGCTATGCAGTCACCACCTCCTGTTCCCTCCTAGCCTTCCGTGCCCTGCTGCAGATCCGGGCGGTGAGGAAGAAGCCAGGGGCTCTGTCACCGGTGTCATTCAGCCCTGTCCTGGCACAGAGTGTGGACCATGATGAGCACTCTGTAAGTACCTGGTGACTCCTCTACAATGCCTGCCTGCTGGTCTCAGCCAGAGCAAGCAGCTGGTGGGTGCATGAGTTGTTTGGACTGATGGCTGGTGGCCCTGGGACCTCAGGAGGTTTGGTCAGACCCTTCACTGAGGGCTTCCCAAACAGTGCTGCCTTTTCTTATCAGCCTGCTGGATTAGTAACACAACTGGATTAGAGGAAACAAATCCACAGAAATCTCAGGATGAGAAGGTTTCTTGTTGCCTGGCCCAGCAGAAAAGTGCCAGACTCTGGGCATGACAGGGTGGGAGCTGTGAAAACAGGACAGAGGGGTTCCAGTTTGACTTGCACACACACCTCTGTGGCAGCACACAGATTAAATGCCCTTGGCACTGGGGTTCCCAGCATGGGAGTAGAAAGGACTTGTGGCAGCTTCTCTGGGTGTCTTGGCATGCATCTGTGCCAAGTGTGGGATGAGAAGTGTTGTGCTGGTGGCCTCTGGACCCAGTTGCATGTCCTCAGTGTGGTAAGGGCAGCAGCTCATTGCCTGAGCAGTGCTGTTGCACAGCTGGCTCTGGTGAGACACCAAGATTAGAATGAGGAGAAGGACAACTGCACCTAGTTCATCCTACAGGCTTTCATGGGAATAGATACTGTCACAGAAGAAGGTTGGGTTTATCCATCTGCCCTCTGCTGCCTTCAGCTGGGGCTGAGGAATAGGGTGGTGGAGAAACTCCAAGGGTTGTTGTGAAGCAGAGCATGGTGTGTGGAGGACACAGCGCTGTCACCTGCAGTGAGGTGAGGAGATGCTGTGTGTCTGTTCCTGCCACTAACCTCAAGAAACAACTTCTTTAAAATGTGGTTTTCTCTCAACAGCACCCTTTTAAACCCCTTAAGGTGAGCTCTGTCTCCCTGCCCAGCAGGAAGCCTAGGAGGGAAGTAAGAACAGTAAGTGGACTTGGCTGGTTGCACTTGGCAGCTCTCTGCCAGCAGTGTCACCTGCACATGGCAGTGTTATACACAAGGGCTTGCTGACACGCTGGGTTTGGTCTGTGCCCCTGCCAGGCTGTGACACTCCATGTCCTTCACATTGGCACTGAAGATGCTCACACCCTGCACAGATGATCACTGACATTCCTGGTTTGCCTGTGGAGGAACAAGCAGGAAGGAAGCAGCTTGGCACTTGATGTTGACTCTCAGGGACTGTGTCCTAGCTGATTTATGGTTCCTGGCCAGGATGTTTTCACAGCTTCACAGGACTGTGGGTGAGCTGCAGTCCCCACAGCTCACCCAAAAGCTTCATTGCACTTACCTCATCCCCTTGACAGTTTGGTGTGGGCACATGTTGGTGTGGTTTGTGGTGCGGGGATGTAGAGGTGCAGCTGAAGCTGGTCTTGCATTCAGGAGCACTGGCTGTGACAGGCTGGTTTGCTTTTACAGGAACAGCAAGGATGGAGCTTGTCTTGGCTGGGATTCTGAGTTGGTTTGTGAGTCTGTAACTGGAGTGCTGTACTGGGCAACTGTGGGGGTCCAGGGGCTTGGAAGGGGAAAGGTGAGGGAGTCCCCAGGCCAGGAAGGCTGTTTGTGCCCTCTTTGTTTACTCCCACCAAATACAGTCATGGCTATCATCTTTATCAAGGAGGTTACAGTTTTATTTTGCTCAGGTCAGCTTAGATGCTTGGCCTTGTAGGAACACGGCTTGCTGGGATTGTTAGGTCCGGAGAAAACCTGGTGCTGGTTCAGGTTTGAACCCATTCTGGCTTGACCTGGCTCTCTGCAAGCCTCCCACAGGGATAGGCAGTGTTCCTGGGGGTGTGGTGTGAGCATCCCAGAAGGGAGTGTTGTCTCAGTGAGGGTGTCATAGCCATCGGCTGGGAAATCCTCCTCCAGCCTCTGAGCTGTGCCATGCAACCTGAGCTTTCACCACAGCAATGGGCAGCCTTTGAACCCTCAGGACCTGCTCTGAACAGCCAGGAGAAAAAGTCAGAAACAGTAATCCAGGGGGGTTTGTCTCTCTGACTTCTGTACACAGGATAGTAAAGCTGAGCTGCTGTCTGCAGACGAAAAGTTTTTTGGAGATGGCTTTTGGTCCTACCACCTACAGCTGGCAGCAGCTGTGAACCCATTCCTTGTTTAGCTGAGCTGTTCATCTTCAAAGCTCATAACCCTCACAGGACCAGTACTGGGATGTGGGTTGGTGACTGACCCCAGGTGCTACTCATTCTTCCCTCCCCATCAGACCTAACTCCTCCAGTGACCACAGGTGAGTCAGTTCAGCACTCAGCTCACCCCAAGTTAGGGGCTGTGTTGGAACAGGCTGTTGGGCAGGTTCATCTGCAGGTGTGACTGGGACATACAGAAGCTGTGGAGGTCCATGGCCAGGCTTAGCAGCACTGTGCCATCCTCTGTACAACTTAGAACCACCTTCCTGAGGACACAGGGCTGAAACATCTCAATTTAATGTAGCCTGAACTGTGGCTACATCACACATTTTGATTTGCATAAATCACCTCTTGATTTGCATCAGGCTGGGCTGAGCTGCCTGTGGCCTCCTGGGCTGCAGCATAAACCCTGTTTGTCTCCGTATCCACAGGGTCTTTATGATCAGGAGGATTTTTGGAGTTAAACTGCTGTTGATTTAATGGCTTTGCAGGGATCCCTTTGCTGGCAGCTTTGTGATTTATAGAGGGAATGGGAATTTTTATGGTTTTCCTTCCTCCTTGCGAGGTCAGTGGTTCTGTGTTCCCTTTCCTGCCTTTTAGCAGAGGTGACTGTGCATGGAGCCAGTGTTAGCAGCTGAGAGGTCATGGGAGAAGTGGAATTGGGGTAGGCCTCAAGAACCATCTCTGAGCTGTGAAACAGCTGCATATTCCATGGCTGGGAGCACAAATGGGATGTTCATTGATCTGCAAGGGTCTCTGAAATACTGGGGGAGCTTTTGGGGGGGAAAATCCAGAAATATTTTATAGCAGCTTTTTAGGAGCCTGCTTTCTCACCCTCCTTGTCCAGCCTTGAAAGCACATCGGGGGGATGCCCAGTCTCTCAAGCACTGCTCTGGGAGCTTGCCTGGAGTGTCACCAGCATTGCAGCCCTGATGGGATTGTGTGGCTGCTGCCAGGGAAGGAGTCCTGGAGAGGTGGCTGTGGGGATGGGCTATCCGGGGGTCAGGGGGCTTCCAACCTGGTGACATTTTCCTAACATCCCCCCCCTTTCTTACCTGCAGAGCTCTGACAACATCCCCCCAGGCTATGAGCCCATCTCCCTGTTGGAAGCACTGAATGGCCTTCGCTCGGTGTCCCCCTCCATCCCCTCAGCCCCTCTGTACGAGGAGATCAGCTACTCCGGGGTGGTGGATGGGCTGCCTCCTGCCAGCCGCCCGCTCGTGGCCATGGACAGAGCCCTGGAGGGTGGCCACCAAAAGGGCAAGCGCAGCAAGTCTCCAGACAGGTCAGCAGGGCATGGGGTCCACTCCTCTTGCAAGCCCTGAGGTTTGGTGGCCACACGCACTGGGAGCCAGGAGACGGCTCTGACTGGTGCCATCACTGCTAGCACAGCTAATTTTAGGAGCTGAGAATTTTAGGAGGCCAGCTGGTACTTGTGCTAGGGAGAGAACTGGTACGTTGTTCCTGTGTTCAACCTGAGGTTACAGCTTATATCTCCTAAGAGCTGGCTCTTATCACCAAAAGAAAGGATTTTTAACAAGGAGAATTTAGTCATAGATTCACAGAATGGTTTGCATTGGAAAGGGCTATAAAGCTTATTTCACTGCAACCCCCTGCTGTGGACAGATAACTTCCACTGTCCCAGCTTCAAGCCCTGTCCAACCTGGCCTTGGACACTTTTAGGGATGGAGCAGCCACAGCTTCTCTGGGCAACCCATGAAAGGACCTCTCCACCCTCACAGTAAAGACTTTGGATGGAAATATCTCCTTCCCAATGCACTTAGTCCTAGAATTTTCATTTGATGTCCCAACCTTATTGGATTTCAGCTTTCCATGGAGCTCCTCAGGAGCAGAGAATGGGGAGAGGAGTGACCTGGATTTCAGAGCACAAAGTGCAGAATTGAGATCCTGTAGTTCTTGTCTGAAGGCTCCTCTGTTGGCCCTGTGATGGACAGTTTAGGTGAGGATGGAGCTCTTCGGATCAGATCAGACTGGGTTTGTTCCTGGCACTCCTCACTGTGCTCCGGCCCAGATTTTTGCCTGGGAAGGGAGCCCCAAAAGTGTGAGGAGCAGCATGGGACCTGGGCCTCTTGTTGCTGTGCTGAAGTTTGGCACCACTTGGCTCTGTCCCACCCCTGCTGCTGCTGGTCTCCATGTGGCCAGTACTGGAGGCCTTGGTGAATACAGCTCCCCAGTCTGAGCTCCTGCTCGTAAGAGTTGGCTTGTGCTGCCCCCAAGTCCTCCAGGCTTCAGGGTGCTGCAGCATCCTGCAAATGCAGTTTCTCTTGCTGCAGCACACTACGGTCTCCCTCATCCCCAATCCATGAGGAGGATGAGGAGAAGCTCTCTGAGGACTCTGACTCGCAGGCGGTGCTGAGTGGGGGTGAACTGGTCCTGAGGGAGAGCAGCTCTCCAGAGGTAAGTGTGTGCTCTGCTGGGGGGATTCTGGGACACGGGAAGTGCCTCCTAAAGGGCCGTTGCCCTCAGCCAAGAGTCTTGGCTGCTTTATTTACCCCTAGCGCTCCATAGGGAAGGATGTAGCCACTCCCTGTGCTCCCGACACCTCTTTGGGAGTGGAAAACCACTCAGCTGGAGCCATGGCAGAGCTGACCTTCCCCAGCATCCCAGGCCACCCCAGCAATGTCTGGGGCAGGGGTGGGAGCTGGGCCTTGGGAGCTTCCAGTGCCCACTGCTGGTAGGACCCCTCCATCCCAGTTTGTGGTGCTGCAGCACTGGGGAACCCCCCTGCTCCTGCCCTGGAATAAGCCCTGGCCCCGAGCACAGCTCCCAGGAGAAAGCCAGAGCAGGAGAATGGCACAGCAAAGTCCTCCAGCTGCAGAAGTAACCTGTGCTGTCCCTCCTTCCAGAGCGTGGCAGGGGAAGAGATGGAGGAGGCTTCATCGGCGCAGCTGGGTAGGTGTGGGTGCAGCCACACCTTGGCTCGGGGTTCAGTGTTGTTATGGTGGGACAGGGATGATTGGGGAATGAACAAATGAGCTCAGAAACATCCAGCCCTGCAAGTCCATCTCTGAGGCTCTATTCTTCACCAGGGAAAGGTGCTGGGGTCTTTCTTGGAGGTGAGGGAGCAAAATCTACTGACCTCTTTGGTTTATTTGCCAAGCATCTCACCCTGCTTTGAGCTTTACTCAAGCAGAGCTTTCCGTGCCATGAGCTCTCCTTGCACCACAGGGGTCGTGGTGAGAGCACTCCAAAGTACTGGGCACACAGGTCTTTGGGATGGGTCTCTGGTGCTCAGTGAGCACTCAGAGGGGACAAGGATGGGGTGAGAGAGGAGTGATGGGCAGATTTTGAGCCATGAAGCTGCACATGAAGAGGTGGCCCTTTGGCCACTGTGACCCAGGCCAATCTGAGCAGCACTCCTGGGACATCAGTGGGGATAGGGGGGCCTGGAGACCTTCCTCACATGGAACACCTCGACCCACCCTGGCTGTGAGCCCCCAGTGTGCTGTGCTGGCAGCTGAGGGGCCTTACTCTCGGCTGGTTCCAGGTAGCCGCCCGCCCTCGGTGGAAGACGTGCTGCAGGACGGCGGCTGCGGTGAGAGCCGGAGCCTGACACAGTCCGAGAGTGACCCCCCGGTTGACGTCTTCCTGCCAGGTAATGGTGGTGCCATTGGGGCTGGAGCTGCCATCGTGGCTCCAGGGCCGGGGCAGGTCTGTGCAGCTGTGTCCCTCGGATGGGACTGGAACGCTCCTGCCCAGTGGGCACAGTGAGCGGTGGGCAAGGGGGTTTACACAGAGGTAACTTGGCCTCCCTTCTCTCTCCTCCCTCACCCTTGTGTCTCTGTCCTTCCCCTCCTTTCTTCTCTTTGGGCCACAGCCACTGCCTGGCACAGTTCTGTGTGGCAAAGGCCTCCTGCGTTCTCCCAAATGTGCTCCTGCTTTTGGGTGAGGGATGGGAACCACCTGGGCCAGCAGCGGGGGGACTGGGGCAGTGTTGTCACGGCAGGGAGGGTCCCAGTGTGCCGTGCTCTGAGCGTGCCTGTGGGATACTGCACTGTCCTCACCTCTGACTTGTCATTGCAGCCTGTTTTCTTCCGTAGAGTCACAGTCTTCTGAGTTACCTCTCTAATGTCTCCTTCCCTCTCTGTCTGCCTTCCTCCCTCCTTTCTTGGGCAGCACTGGGTCCTGATTCCTGCTCTGTTGGTATAGAGGAGTAAGCTGGTATGTCTTCTCGTTCTTTTGCATCCCTGTTGTGTGGGGCAGCAGGGCCCTCCTGGGAGTGCGGGCAGAGAGCAGGGATGGGGCTGGTCCTGGCCATCGGGACAGGGAAGGAGGGGCAGCAAACCAGCCAGGCTGCACTTCTCTTCCCAATCCCTGCTGCCCCTGAGTGCCAGGACCCCAGGCAGGGCAGCAGAAACCTCTCCCACTGGCTTCTGCTGAGCGTGGGCTCTGCTGCCTCCTGGGCACCATGAACATGGGGCCCCTGCTGGCTTTTCCCAGGCTGTGGCAGGTACTGTACCCCCTCAGTGTCCCGTGTCCCACCCGTTACACTAAGCCTGCATCTGAGGGCCGAGTTGTTTGCCCCAGCCCCATCTCCTGTGCCCAGTCCAGGGTAGGAGGGATGGCCTAGCACGCTGCCAGGGCTCTTTGACGCCAGGGCTCCCCTTACTGACGCCGAACTCCCTCTCCTCACCCAGGCTCGTCCGACTTCGCCAAGACGTTCCCTGTCCGCGGCACCGGCAGCCCCACGCAGCCCCTTCTCTTCGAGCAGACCCGTCTGCACCTGGAGGACGAGCAGAGCCTTTCGTGAGCGGGACCGGACCCTGCCCGTGCCGCGGGACCCCGGGCCCCGCCCGGCTCTCCCGGGGAGGCAGCGCGGGGTCTCGCACCGACGCGGTTTCAGCACAGCCTGTGCATGTTTCCTGGCGGTGGGTAGGGGCTGATGTCGTGTTTTTACGTGGGAGGTGTCTGTGGGGGCCGGGGCGGGGGGTTTGGGGTTCGAGTCGGCCGATGAAGGACACTACCGATGTATATTTTGTACTTACCGAGCACAGCCCTTTGCTGTCACCGCCCCTGTACATAGCTATGGCCCTCCCTGCCTTGCTGGGGCTCAGGGCTCCGCGGGAGCGGGGGGAGTGCGGGGTCTGCCCCGGCCCACCCCGAGGGAGGGGGGGACGTGGGGGTCAGCCCCGGCCCAGCCCCTTCGGGGTGACCCCGCCGCCCCCTTCCCGAAGAGCCCGGCGCTGCCCACGCCGTGTGCCTTGTTCTGCTTCTGCGGGGGATCCCGGGGCACATCCCCCCCATCTCCCCGTCTATGTTTGTAGTAATAAACCCGTGAAGCAGTCCCGCGAGTCCGTGTGCACCGGGGGAAGGGCTCCGGCCTTCGGGCTGGGCGGGAGGGGCGCTGAGGGGGCGGGACCAAGGGCGGGACTAATGTGCACTGGGCGGGGTCAAGGTGGCGGGGATCGGTGCGGAGGGGCGCGGCCGCTACACAAGATAGGGGCTCGTTCGTTCCCGCCTCCGCCTCTTTCCCGGCGTGCTTTTCGGCGCCCCGCCTTCCCGCCGCGCTTCGCCGGGATTGGCCGCGCGCACCGCCGGCCCCCACGCGCCCTGCTGCCCTAATAAGGCGAGCGGCGCGCGCAGCACGCCCGCCTCTCATTGACCGCCCGCCTCTCATTGACCGCCCGCCGGCTGCCCTGCCTCCGACGCAGGCGGGGATTGGCGGGATCCGCCGAGAGCCCATTGGCCCTGCGGCGCGCGGCGCGCTCCCATTGGCTGAGGCGGGCGGTAGTCCCGCCCCACGGCGCTGTGGGCGCGGCGCGTGCGCGGAGTTGGTGGCGGTGGCGCGAGGCGATGGCGGCCGTGGGGACGATGGCGGCCATGGGCCCGCTGCCCACCATGGGGGCGCTGCCGCCTCTGCCTACGCTCGGCGTGCCCGGCGTGCCCGAGCTGAAGCCGCTCACGCGGTACGAGGCGATGCGGCTCGGCCCGGGCTGGAGCCACTCGTGCCACGCCATGCTCTACGCGCCCAACCCGGGCATGCTGTTCGGCCGCATCCCGCTGCGCTACGCCGTGCTGGTGAGGGGCGGGCGAGGCCGCGCCGGGCCGGGGCTGGGACCTGGGCGGCGACGGCGGGCCCTCGGGTTGGGTCGGGGCGGACTGGGCTGAGTCGGGCCGCGGGCTCCGGGGGCGGCGGGCTGAGGGGCGGTGGCTCCGCGGTAGTTCCCGTGTAGGGCGGTAGTATCAGGCTGGGCCCGAGCCCGGGGGGGAGCCCCCGGGCCCGCGGGCTTGTGCGGCCAGGGCGCAGTGCCCCGACGGCCGGACCGCTTGTCGGTGAATGGTCCTGGATGCGCCGGAGCTGGTAGGGCCGCGACGGAGCGGCCGCGACGCCTCCCGCGTTCCTCCCGCTCCTCCGGAGGTCTCCGTGACGCCCCCTCGCCCCCCGCCGGGGGCCGCGCCGTGCCCCATTAACACCCTGCGCCTCTATTGCAGATGCAGATGCGATTTGACGGACTGCTGGGCTTTCCCGGGGGGTTCGTGGATCGCCGTTACTGGTCCCTGGAGGACGGTCTGAATCGGGTGCTGGGCTTGGGTTTAGGCTGTGTGCGCCTGACGGAAGCTGACTATCTGTGCTCGCACCTGACAGAGGGGCCACATCGCGTGGTGGCACACTTCTACGCCAGGCAGCTCACCCTGGAGGAGCTGCACACCATCGAGATCAGCGCGGTGCATTCCCGAGACCACGGGATGGAGGTGGGACACCCGGGAGGGGTGTGCGAGCTCTCAGTTAGCCCAGGGAAGGCACCACTTCACTCCTGGGTCTGCCGGGCTGCCCTGGCCAGCCCGGCCGGGGAATGCACCGCAGGTAGAGCTGCCGGCGGCAGGTGCCCGCACCGCCCGTGGCATCAGCGTTAGGAACTGTGGCCGGGGTCGTGCCGCAGGCTACAGAGCATAGCAAGCTTGAGCTCCAGCTTTTCCCGGTGTCCACCCACGCAGGGATTGAGCCCCGTGTTACCGCTCGGCCTCAGGATGTGGGCGAGGGCCGTTTGCAGCTGGGGGGGGATCTCCCCCTGCCCTGGGCTGAGTGCCCCGGACTGGACCGTGACCTCGTTGTGGTGATGTCGCTGTGACCCAAGTTCCTCCCGTGCGGGAGGCACCTTCCTGCTCCTGGGCAGCCAAGTCCGGCTGATGGCCCAGGCAGAGCGTGAGAGCCAGGGCCTCCCCGTGCGCCCAAGGGGCGCTCGGTGGGTGTCGGCAGCCATGTGAGCAGAGGCAGCAGGCTCTGGGTTGTGGCCTGTTCGACAGGGACTCGTGGGTCAGCTGTGGTGTCCCCACACAGGGCAGGGCTGGAGGGGAAAGTGGGACTCCCCGTAGTGGCCTGGGGCAGCGGGATCCCTCCAAAGGGGCAGAAGGGGGAGCAGAGCCAGGGCTGGGCTGATGGGCTGGGCAGGGAGAGCAGGAGCCTGGGGGTGTTTGGGAAGGGTCAGTGAAGGGCTTCAGTGGGGCTGAGGGCAGGGTGTGGGAGGGAGGGGCAGGACCTGTTGTAGGGGCGGGGCAAACCTGGGCCGAGGGCTGGCGGGCACTGGGTGAGGGTGTGGGGCACTGGGGGTGTGGGGCAGGGGGGGCTGGTGCCACCGTGACCCCTGCTGAGCTGTGCCCATGCCGTTGCAGGTGATGGGCATGGTCCGTGTCCCCCTCTACACCCAGAAGGATCGCATGGGTGGGCTGCCCAATTTCCTGGCAAACTCCTTCGTAGGAACTGCCAAGTTCCAGCTCCTGTTTGCCCTGAAGATCCTGAACATGGTGCCGGAGGAGAAGCTGGCTGAGGCAGTGGCTGCCACACAGAGGCCGAAGAAGACGGCCCTCGACCACGCCGGAGGGGCAGGAGGACACCTGTCTTCCCACAAGGCAGGCAACGAGCTGGCTAAAGGGGGCAACGAGCTGGGAGAGAGGGGGGAGCACCATGGCATGGTGCATGCAGGGGCCGAGTTGGTGGGGCTGGAGGGCCACGCCCTGGCAGATGCCGAGGCGCTGGAGCAGTCGGGGCTGGGCGCTGATGTGGAGCAGGCCGAGATGGAGTGACGCCGCCGTGTTGGCGCTCAATTAAAAGTGGGTGAGCTGAGAGACTTCTAACTTTCCGACCCGTGGCTGGTTGCAGTGGCTGCCCACGCAGTCCCACTGCCCAGCCGGGAGGGGTTGGGTTTGTCTAAAAAAGCAGGGAAAAGCGACTTTATTTTTATGGCCATTAAACTCTTAGCGAGCTTCCCAGATCAACCTGCACAGCCCCTGCAGAGAGTTCATGTGCTTATGTGAGGGCGCCAGAGCCTTAGAATTATGCTTTGATTTCAGGGACACACTGCTGCTGTCAGGTCCCCCTTTCATTTGTAAGGAACAAAACATCTAATTTTTTTAATGCCCTGTCTTGATTTGGACGTGGCTGTGTTGGCGCTGGGCACAGCTGAGGCCTGGGGCTTCTGGTCAAGCACCTCTGCCCATGTTAGTGGCTGGGCTCCCACTTGTGGGGCTGGCACAATGGGGTAGCTGTACCATGAATTCCTCTGGGGTGTTGGGGATGCTCATGTGGGTCCCTACCTGGAGATCTGTGGGAGCAGGAAAGTGGAATAAATGGCTTTGCTGAAAGTTTAACACTTGAGATCATTCTTAAGGGCTGGTGGTAACCAAAAGCCAGGGCGGTGTAGGGTGGGGGAGCACAGAAGCCACAGGTGAAGGGCTGGAGCTGTGGGTTGCAGGAAAGGTGTGGGCTGGCTCAGGTGCTGCACCACTACAGCCCTTGAGTTGGGGTTGCTCCAAAGTGGCTCGTGCTCCCCAGGGCTCCAGGCAGGGGCTGGGATCAGCTTGTCCCGGGTGCAGAAGCACCTCCAGGCACTGGCTGTGCCTGAGGGAGGGTCCTGGCTGAATTGGGGACAGGTGAGGAGCTCAGTGCTGCAGTTGCACAAAGCCCCATCCATTTCAGCTGAGCCTTAGGAAGATCTGCTCCTCCTGCAGTTGTGTTGCAAGGGCAAGCTCAGCCCTGGAGGAGCTGCTTCCCCTTCCCTGTCCCCCCTCTGCCTGCTCCAAGCTCATCCCTGGCTTGGAGCAGCACCAGCTCCCCCCGGATCCCCCCAGCCCCATGGAGAAGGGTATGTGGCCATCCTGCTGTGGGGCAGAGGACAAGCAGCTGGTCAGAGGCAGATTCTCTGCAGGGACAGACAACTCAAAGAAGAGGTTTGGTTTAATTGAAGACGTTTAGCAAGAGGTTCTTCAATAAATAATTGGCTAAAGGATAGGATAAAGGCTGACCTCAGGATAGGGTGGTAGGAGGACACACAGACAAGTGACAGCTCCCTTGGGATGTCCTCAAGTAGTGAAGTTGGTTGTATAAGGGATAGGAGAGAAACTGGGGACACACACAAAACAGCCCCAGACAGTCAGGAGAGAAGAGCTTCATTCTGGTCCAGAGAAAGCAAATGCTGAGAAAAAACAGGGGCTTGGGCTGCTAAAGACACTCAACCAACAGCTGCGTTAAGTAAAAGTGGATGTGCAAAAATATCCCAAATTGGTAACAATTGAGGCTGGAAGGGTGTCTGGGACCCTGAGGAAGCACGGGCTGGGGGAGGAGCTGCCTGCCTAGTGCCACTGGCACTGCTGAACTAGAGGGGAGCCAGAGACATCATATGGGATGGAAGAGATCCACGCTGAGGGCAGCCCTGGGATCTTGGGGCTTGAAGGTCTCACAGGTAGGGCTTTCCATCAGCTTGCCTCATAAACACCTCTGCACCTTGCCTCTGAGCCCCAGAAGGACCAGCACCTCCCAGAACAGCCCACTGCTGCTCCCAGACGCCAAAAGTGCCAGCTCCTGAGGGTGCCTACTCTCCAGCCTGGCACTAGTCACAGCAGCTCATCTCCTGCATCCTTTTATTAGTGAACTCCCACTCGGGGCCTTGGTCATTGAAAAAACAGGGCTTTCTGTTCCCCATCCAGGCTGCAAGATCATAATGTGCTTGTTGGCTCTACTAAGACTCAGCTTGAGCCATGTGTCACCCCCAGATCCTGCCCAGCCCCTGCTAGAGCTGGCAGTGCCAGCCCATCCAAGCTTTGCTCTGGCATGGATCCCTCTGCTCCAGTCCCAGTTAAAAATAAGGAACATGGTGCTGAGCAAGGGAAGAGCCTTGGCCAGGGAAGGGGGATTTTTCATGGGAATATAGCAGGACCCCAGGCCTGGCTGCTGCTCTGGGGCCTCCACACAGGCTGCACCTGAGCTATTCAGTCCAGCCAGATGATCCTGCAGCCAGTGAGAGACTGCCCAGCACAGCCCAGAGGTGCCCAAACCACAGCCCAAAGCACAACACTGAGCTGTTAGGGGACCTTCCTCAGAAGTGAAAAGCTGATGTGATCTGTGTACACATCCCATCCCTCAAGATCCTGCAAAGTCCAGCCTGGTGCCAAGAAAGGGGAGAAGGGCTCTGGACCAGACTCTACACTCCCAGCTCCCCTCCCCTGCTATATTCCATCCTGGACAAAGGCAGAAAGATCTGTATAGTATAATACATATATATTTCACTATGAAATAACAATTTCATTCCCTGCCTTCTACTTTATGCATCCTGAATTATATGCTTCTTTTTACATCATTCCAGAGGGCTGGTGGGGCTGGGTAGTTTCTCATGCGAGGCAGTTGTTCTCCCTGGAAGTTACCCACAGGACACACCAGCAGCTGATGTGGCAGGACCTAAACATGATTCCCATTCCCCCCTTTCCCCTCCCCCAGCTGCCCCCTTCCACACCAAGGGCAGACTGCCCTGGCAGCCAGGGCTCTCCCAGTTCATGTAAGTGGTTCCTCAGTACAGATCCACGGACCTCCCTCAGCTGCTCTCGGCAGCTGTGGATGAAGCAGGAGCAGCAGCTGAAGCCCTCACACCCCGGGGATGGGGAGGAGCAGACTGGAGGTGAGGGAAGGGGTGGGGACGGTGCAACATGCACACGGAGTGGTGACACCAAGGGCTCCAGGCTGCGGCACAGCCACACCCGCCCAGCCCACGTGGGGAGCCGGGGCTGCAGCCCCAGGGTGAAGTTCTACCAAAGATCAGTTCCTGTGGGAGTCCCATCCGGGGGCTGGGTGATGGGCCAAGAGCTGTCATCACTGGAACCAGTGCAGAACCAGGCATCAGGTGGAAGGAGAAACAATCCTATGGAAAGAAAAGAGAGCACGTGTTTTAGGGAAACACTTGGGAAAAGTGTGTAGGGGAGCCACTGTCCTAGAAATGTCTGACATGTGTAACGGCACTGGCAGCAAATGGGGCTTCCAGTTACTGTGCTGGGACTCTGAGGGATCAGGAACTCCAGGTCCTGCTCCAGCAGCTGGGAAAGGACAGCAGGTTCCAGGTTTGGGCTCAAGTAAACAAGGTCAGAGTCTGATTTCCCTTCAAATGAAACCAGCAGGAGTTCAGCTGCTGGCTGGAACATAGCCATGCTGCACAGCCATGCTCAGACACCTTCGACAAGAGCAGGATGAGCTCACTCCAGGATCTCTGTCACAGAACAGTGGTCATAGCAGGGAAGGGAGCTGTCCCCAGCACCCACCTGTGCTTCCTGTGCATCCCCAGTCCGTCACATTGTCCGGCTGTACTCGATGCTGCTCTTGGCAGAAATGCCAGACCAGGGCAGGAGGCTGCAGAGGAGGCTCTGGGCTTGTCTGTATATCCTCTGGGGAATGGAGCACGGGCTCAGACTGGCTAGGGTGGAGCCAATGTGCTGTAGGTAGTCAGTGGCCACCAGTTAAGGACAGCAACTTACACTGTAACTTAGCAAAGAACATAAATCACTCCTGGATGGACCCACCTTGCCCACAGGGACCCCTGACACAGTGGAACTCCTCAGCTCAGTCAGATCTGCTCCTTGCATTGCCTCCACCTTTCTATCAAAAGCAGGTCTGCTCTGTGCTGTAAAGCATGGCAATTTGGGAATGGCAGCTCCAGCTTGTGTGGGAAATACCTCCTATGAGCAGCGGCCAGTTCCTTTTGCACTCACTCCACAGTGGGGATAGCAATCCATTCACCTGCCCAGGGAGGTTGGAACTGATCAGCTATACCCAGGAAGGATGGAGTTTCTTCTCCATGATCCATTGACCTGAAAGAAACCCCCTAAGTCAGTGTGGGAGCAACCTGCTGAGATACAGGCCAGCCCAGGCTCACAGGGGATCCCAGGTCACAGGAAGCAAGACCAAGGATTTCTCTGCCGTGTGTGGCCAAATCCTGCACCCTACAAGCCAAAGCACACCTGGCACTTGTGTCTAACACCAGCACTCGCTCTCACTGGCATCCAACTTGCTCCAACCATCCTATGTCAAATAACTCCAACAACATCCTTCTTCTGGCTTCAGATTAAACCCACATCTGAGCAGGTTTCAGTTCCCACATCTACCCACACTTTGCTGTTGTTAACTCAAAACAGGGTTTGGCCTCTGCTCAGCAGGGAAAGGATATAAGATTGTCCAGGGTGGGTGCCCACCGTTGATGTAGAGGACATAGGTGAAGCCATCTTTGAGGACCCCTCGGATGGAATAGTAATAGGGGAGATAGTGGTGCTGTTTAAAGTCTCTGTTTTCATAGAAGTTTATTGCTGTGTTGTTGGTGGTGAGCACGTGCAGGTAGATGGCTTTGCAGTGGTCCTGGGCAGTGGTGGAGATGTGATCTTTCAGACTCTCAAGCAAGAGGGAACCTGTTGAAGGGAAGGCAGCAGGATCACCGTGTGTGTGCAGCCCCAGGGACCCTCAGCATGAGGGTGTGTGGGGCCCAGCTGAGCCCTCCTGCACCAGGGATTTCTGCACACATCTGGTGACCCCAAATCCCACCCCAATTTTCACAGGGCCTTCTACATGGCTTTCATACACGGTCTCACCTATGAGCACAACTTCAAAACCCAGATATTTTAAAGACACAAACCCTGACTCAATATCCACAAGTATGAGGCAGAACTTTGACAATACTGCCCATCCCCAGCAGAGGAACTTCCGGCTTTGGGGAGTCAGTGTCTCATTTTCCATGGTATCAGTTCCACCCCATACATGCATTTATTTTAAAGCCATTTGATACAGCAGAGTGTCAAAACAGGACTTCACGAGCAGGTTATTGTATTTTGTCTGCTGAACTTCAATCAAAATCTAAGAACTGCTGAGATTTTAAGATGCCTTCTAAAGGAGGAAGTCTCATCCAGCCTGGATTTGCTGCAGCCAGCTCAGACACATCTGCAGAGGATACTCCAAAAGACAAGACCTGGTGGTTCATCCACACCACCTCAACATGGCATGAAGGACCCAGCAGAACCTGCATGGGAGCTTCTTCCAGCAGGTGTGGAAAAACCAGGCTACAGGATCAGCCTGACTAACACGCAGGGGAGATAGCTGCTGCTGTTTCACAATCCCCAGGGCCTGGAGGACCCACAAGATTTCAGAACAGAAGTCAACAGCACTGACTTCACGTTCTCTTGATATTTATTGAGAGTCTGTATCAACCAAGACCAAAAAACCACCGAGGCACTGACAACAGAGCAGTTCAATTTTGTTATGATATTCCAGTCTTCTACCTCACAGAAATCCAGCTGTCCTGTGGTTTAAGAACAGCAGAGAACTGGAAACCAAACCCTTTTAGGAAAATCAGTCAGAGGAAAATCAGAGCTTTAGTGCTCAGAAGCATTGCTGGAGTGAAGAGCCTCCTGCATGAAAGGCTACAGCTTCAAACACCACTAGAAAAACTAAAGAGAAAGGTCTCAGAAAAAGCAGCAGCAGCTTTTTTTAGGTTGTGTTGTTACAGGTGCAAGCTCAAAGTTTTTGAGAGAGCACAGCAACACACTGTGCAGACAGAATGGATACAGGAAATACTGACTCTGAAAGGAGAAAATTCCAGCAAGATGGAACTGGGAAAAAAAAAAGGATTTGGCAATTAGGAGTAGACTGAAAACCACCATAATTTTACAGAAAGACCTCTTTACCAGCCCCCTCTGTGATCACTCTGTGCTATCACTTTCTTCTTTGTACTGGAAAATTCTCTCCAATGGCGTTTTAATGGAAGGCTTAAACTCTACTCTCACCAAGGACTCACACAGTCATTTCTTTATGTATCTTCTAAGTTTATACCTGTCCAAACATGCCTGGGGGAGAAGGCAAGACTTGGAGGTGCTGAGTTATACCTGTACCCCCTGAAGAGACTCCAGGTGTGCACCCGTCGGTCACCCTGCCAAACCTGACCCATTCCCTTCTGCAGATCAAAGATCCACATCCTGCCTGAAATGGCACCAGAAGGGCAGCACTTGGTGACAGAACACAACTGCTCTAAACAGAGAGAAAGCCTTTCTGACTCCAGGACTTCAAATGGCTGCAGGAATGCTGCACGTGGCAGCAGACGTTCAGAGCTGACTTGTACATTTGAGATCCAATCAGGTACAAGTTACACTATTTTCCAGTTCCCTTTGTGGTTCTCTCACAGTTTGTTCTATCTTTTGAAACTGAAAGATTAAAAGCAGCTTTGTTTTCTGCCTCAGGAATCAGACTGCCGATGCCCAGAAAGAAAATAATTTCAAACCCCGCTCCTGGATGAAGTTCTTACACTTTCAGACAGTCACAGCAGCACTACTGCGAGGTTTTGGTGTGCTCAGCTGGCCCCTGGGAACAAGACTGACAAAGGCCTGTGCTCTTTGGAAATACTTGCCCATTGTGTTGTGCCCACTACTGTGCCCAGTAAAGACCTCCCAGTGCACCTGCACTATCCCACCTGCTGGTACCAGTCACAAGTAAGCCCTTCCCATAGGGATACTGCAGGGAGATACTGGAGCTCCTTCAGTCACACCCACTGGCCACACCAACAACCAACAGCTGGCACTTAGTAGCATCTTACCTATTCCATGTTTTCTGAACTCCTTCACCACTCCAAGACTTAGGATGTAAGCAACTTGAGTGTCCACAGGAAAATTGGAAGCTAGGATATCTCCATCCTGAGTAGAGATAGGACGTGTTATTTAATAGGGTGCCTAGGGAGGCACAGGAGAAAGCAAGAACCCTGTACTGGAACACCTGAAAACAAGGCTAAAGAAGGAAACTTCACTGAACAGTCTTGGCTGAAGCTTTTGGAATGGAAGTTAAAATATCCAAGTCTGGGGCTATTCCTATTTTCACATCATCCTTCCAGAGGCAGAACACAAACCAAGCTATTTCCTACTAATGTGCATTATTTGTGGGTTTAGGGATAGAACGTGCTTGCTTTCTTTACCAGAAAGATTCAAAGTGCCAGTTCTGGAGTCACCCAGCAGTGTTTAGATCAATTCAGCAAGTCCTTGTGGCCTGCAAGCTGCACCTGAGCTGTGTTAGCTGGAGATCTCTGCACTGCTGGAGAGGACAAGGAGCACGTTCCACAGGCCCAATTGCCCAGAACAATGCCTGAATAAGCCCTTGGTTTTCAGCTTGGCTGGAACAAGAACCTTTTTGTAGAAGTTGCTGAAGATGCAGCTTCTGACTTGGATGAGCTTTGAGATTAAGCCAGACAGATGAGGTGAAGAGACCTGTGTGCTACTCTGTGCTCTCAGCTCCCGTGCATGTTGGGGTTATTGTTTAACCACAACACTGAGGGCCTTCCAGGAATCAGGCACTCCCTGCACTGCCCCTGCTTTTTCTTCATGCTCTTCTCCCATGCTGTCTTCACTGACCATCTCTTCTTTCCCTCTCTGCTGCACTGGATTGTCTCTCCTGGTCTCCAAACTGTTATCTCTGAACTCCAAGCTCTCTGCAGACAGGTTACCTCCCATCAGGGCTTGGGACAGGGACTGTGTAAAGGGAGGAGCTTCTGCAGGAAATCACTGGAGTGACTCACCTAGTACAGATAAGGAAGCTCTTAAGAAAAAATCAGGTTTGTGCTCCCACAGCTACACCAGCATGCCCAGGGATTAATTAGCCTCCAGGATCTGATCCCTCAGCTCCCCAAAGGGCCATGCCTCAGCAGGAAGAGCCTCTGTGGTACCACACACCCACCCATGCTCCATCAGCTGGAGATCAGCATGTGCTTCATTCCTTGCATTAAGTAACTCAGGATCAAGTGTCTGAACTGGGGAGGGAAAATCCCCACCCCAAACAGGCCCCATCCCCATTCTCCACAGCAGGGGGTGGATCCTGTCCTGCTGAAGCCCAGGGTAGTCACATACCTCTTTGTGCACCTTCGTCCTGCTCTTGATCTCTGCCACTATCATCCCCACGATGGAGCCTCTGTATGTGGCTGCGAGGGAAAAGAACTTCTTGTTGGAAGTGATATCTCGGTACCATGAGTCAGGGTACCTGGGAAGGAACCAGAAACAGCAATGTCTGGATGCAAAGCCCATGGGAACAGGCATGAGATGCTCCTCAACTGGAAACAGCTGTTGCATCCCATTTAGTGCCATGGGTTCTTTCATCATGTAATGGCCTCTTGCCTTCCTAAGAGAATCACATTTTCATCTTACAGTCTTTGCTCAGAGCTTTCACATCCATCTTTAGCAAGTTATTTTTAAATGCAAGATCCATCTGCCCTCAGCTAAGAGTGTAAGGATCTCATTAATTTGGTACACATGTAAAAAAAAAAAAAGCTGCATATTGATAGGGGAAAAAAAATTCACTGCACCAGCCTCCAGTTCTCCTCCTCCTTCTGCAGCTACTAAAGGGAAGCTGCTGTATGTTCATTTATTTCCAAGTGAGACTTTAGCATGTCTTGCCTTTAAAAGAAATCTACAAACTCAAAATATTATGAATGCTTTTGCTGATTTGTTATGTTTTATTCAATCTTAATTATAATCTGCTAGAATCCTCTATAAACCTCCTCTATGAAGCTAAAGTTAAAAATCTATGAAGTCTACAGCTGTGATGTCCCTGGATGCTTTAGGCCAGAAATCTGTCAGTGTCCCCCAGAAAAGCTCCTGTGCTTGTGCAGTCATGGGCATTTACCAAATGTGGATCTGGGGAGTTGGCCTGGGCCAGGCTGAGATCAGCTTTAAGCCAGACTACCGGAGGACCAGTGATCCAAGGGAAGCACTGCTCAGTTCCCCCAGGACATGCAAAGCAGCCTCCAGGCACAGCTCCATGCCAGTTCAGTTTGGCTCTGAGGGTGCTGTCTCAGATCATGCTGCAGGACACAACTTCTTCTCACAAGCACAGGGATGCTGTCTTTTTCCTGGAGGTATCCTCCTTGCCCCATCTAATTCAGTCTTTCTCAAGAAGCTGATCCATCCCTTTAATGACAAAGCCCATTTTCCTGCCAAAATCCACATAGAGGAAGTTTCTGATGACTCCAGCACGCTGCAGGACAGACAGCAAAGGACCTTTAACAACACCACCACCCCAGTACGCAGAATATTCCCAACCTGCTGCCTGGCAACAACCCTGAGGCTGCACAGAGCTGGAGCAGTGCAGGTTCACACCCTTTGCCCCAAGGTGCCCAGCTGGCACCCCAAAGCAGGCACATACTCTATTGGGAACCAGTCTCCACAGAGCTGTTTCACTGTGTCTATGTCATCGTGGCACAGCAGGCGCAGGTTCACATCCGTCAGTGCAGTCGGGGGCACCTCCTCTGTCATTCACGCCTGCAAGGGAAGGAAGCATGAGAGCAGTGCTGGAACACAGGGTCTGATCCAACAGCACCAGGAGGTGCTTGTTATGGATAAAGCTGCTTTTCCCAGAAAAGTGAGTTTTCAGGAGAGATGAAGCAAACACGGCAAAATTAATCTGTGAAGGAACTCAAAGCTGTGCTGGTCACGGGGCAAGCCCAGCTCTCAGCTCAGCCTGACCCCTCCCTCCGTCCCATATCCAGGCACATCCCAATCCCTGGGAGCACAGTCTGGTGACTCTGTGCAAGGAGCACGTGGCCAGCAGCCCTTCCAAAAAAGAGCATTAAATGAGCCAACAGTGTGCCAAGTGTACCTTATGTTGCATGGAGCTCTTCAAATGTCCGTGCAGGACCAACATTTTGTTAAAACAAAACTGAACAAACGGCTTAAAAAGGAAGCACTGCTAGAGGTTGCTTGCACAACCCTGCCATCTCCAGTGAACACATATGCAGAGGATTCCAACTCTTTAAAATGTTCATTTTTGTTTAACCTATGCTGGTGAAATGAGATCCGGTTTTACTTCCCCTCGTTCCTGTGTGCCACAGCTCCTCCAAGCCCAGCACAGAGTGCTCAGATACAGAAATCCCAGGACACCTTTTCTCCATAGCCCTACCACAATCTGCTGAGCACAAACAGAACACTTGCTGCAATGTCTTCAGCCTTTTATAACAAGCACCAGAGGGAAAGAAGCAAGTGATAGCTAAAGTGGTTGTAAAAGCATTTGTAGCACTGATGGATGACTGGAAAACACATTTGAGGCAGGACAAAGCCCCACATGAGACAGACAAGGTGAGTGGAGACAGGAGGAGTGGTTTCCTCCGACTTTCTCACTCTGACCCTCCCAGGTCAAAGAACCAGATCAGGATGTAAATTTAAAAAACCAAAGCCACTGCCCTCAACAAAAACAAGTTCCTTAAAATTTTAACTTTATTTTCCCAATTTTAAGAGTCTCAAGTCTTGGTTTCAAAGTGCCAAGTTATAAAGCAAAAGCTGCACAGAGCAATGCTTGTCTATGCCTTCCTGTGAAAAGGAATGCTCAGCTCTCCAGTGTTCTTGATTTAAAGCTCAGAGCTCAAGGAGGAACAAATTTAGACACACTCCCCATTGGATTACATTTGCCATTTGTGCAGCTTCAACACAAACATTGTAACTGGCAAAGTTACAATTGCCAGTTAGGGCAATTTTAAGTTGCCAAACTCAAAATTCAGCAATTAATTGTAAATTATTAAGTCACTAAACTTACTTGGACAAGCTGTCAGGCACATGGTGGGATTCCTGGGGTGTCTTGTGCAGGGCAAGGAGTTGGATTCAATGATCCTGATGGGTCCCCTCCCTTCAGCATATTCTATGATTTTACTCTGCCAGTTACAGTCGCTCCGTACTGTAAGTGAAATGGATCACTTGTTCCTCCCCAAAGAATTCCTTAAAAAGCATCACAGCTATTTCCCAGCCTGTTCTAGGACTGTGGCTGCACGTTTATTGAGCAGCCCACAGCATTCACAGTCAGTCCAGGTGCCAGTTTCAAAACAACTTAAGCACCTACAAAACGTGCACTCCTTGCTGCCTTTAAAACTTATTTTACACTCCCAGAATTGGCTTAAGCCCTCAGAGGCCAGACTTGGAATCCATACCCCTTAGCAGCTCCCCACCCCCAGCCTCTGGTGACCTTTTAAGAAGCCTCAGCTTCACCCCATGGGACCCTGAAGAAGGAAAGGCAAACACTCGCTGGCTGAGGCTCATCTGATCCACACCACTGGATGATGTGGACCCCAGTCTCACCCCCCTCCTCTGCTGAACCCTTTGCTGAGCTATTTCAGAGCTGGGACACACCACAGGATCATTTTTTCTTGCCAAGTTTCAATGCCCCTGGAAGGGAACACTCCTTCTCAGCATTAATAAATCAGCATGCCAGAGCCATGGTCCTGCTAATGAGCAGAAAAGGCAGAGCCATCACAGGACACATTCCTATGAGGATTAGTCCATGTGTATTTAACACCATATTCTCAAAGAGCTGGGCAAGCATTATGCATTATCCTGCAGCTGAAGCCAGCTTCAAAAAAAGTAATCCATGACTGTTTTTTTGAACAGGATAATCCCCCTCCCCTCAAATTCAGATACCCATGGCTGGTTGTGTTTACAGGGACTTGCCCCATCCATTATGTGACCCAATCCAGATGTTCCAGCACATTTAAAGGACATTTGGGACACCCATCTGGCACCATGTCCTGCCACAGGGGGTTAGGAGAGCAGACCTGGGCCCCTTTCTCCCTGGCCAGGTGTTGCTGCTGCAGGAAGGGCTGTGGTAAGTGGCTGCTAGAACCAAGAGAGAAGAAACTCCCGGCAAATCAATTCCCTTCATACCGAGGTGACAGCCTCTGGGTCTTCTGGGATACCTGGAAAAACACCCAAAAGCAGGTCCTGGCCCTGGCACAGCCTGTGGCAATGCTGCCCTTAGCACAGCCAAAGTCCTGAGCTCACATCTCAGCCAATACAGTGACCTAAGTATCACTTTTAGAATCAACTTAAGAGAACAAAATACATGTTTGAGAGCACAAAACAAAACCCTGGAAGTCAAAAGTGCCTTTAGGGGTTATAGGCAGCAACACTGACAACACAAGTTCTGGCCTGTGAGACAAAATGGTGGCTACTGTGAAGCCAAATGCAAGCTACAGGGAGATGTGGTTAATTCAAGGCCATCACTTTGGAAAGCCAAAGTGAAGTTATCTTTTTCTCAGGTGTCAGCCTTTGGTTCACATGATGGCCACGGTCTGGGAGGTGACATGGCCAACACTGGCCACTGTCTCTCCTCCCAGGGGGGCACAGTGACCTCACCCTTCCTCAAAACAGGAAGCACTTGTTCAGGAGGATTAGAAAATGAGCCAACATTTCATAATTCATTTAACATTTCATGCTTATGAAGGGATAGTGCAGATAAACATTTGTAAAAGCTCCAAGGACACCCTCCTAGAAAATACTGCAGTCAGGAGCAAGTAGAGCTAGAAACTGAGCATTTAATTCCCTTTCTTACCTAAAACCTGCAAATATTAATGCGTAACACAGTCATTTAAAAAATACAGGAAAGCATAAAGGCTTTAAGCATTTTTACTAGTTTTCTGCCTTGCTCTGTTGAAATAAATCTAGCAAAATGTTTTGGCCTCAAGTGTATTGGGTAGTTCAGAGGAACCTGTGAAATTCTTATGATAAATATTTAGCAGTAAAGGAAGTTGGATGAAAAGAAAGAGTAAATGCATTACTAAATAGGCCAACTTGACATATAATTTTAAACTAAAGTGTGTTGTGAGGCCTGAACTTGCTATTAAAAAATTATGTCAAATCTTTGGCATCAATAAGCTGTAGCTATAATGAGCTAAAGAAGAGCATTTCACAGTTCTGTCTAAAAGGCAGCAGAGCCTTTGGCTCCAGCACTGGAGCCATGGCTGGGCCTCCAGGAATTGCTCCTGCTCACTCAGCACGATGGAGCCAAGTACAGGCACTGACATTCCCACCACCAGCACTTCCAGGTCCTATCAGGAAGGAACAGTTCTTTCTTAGAGCCAGGTACAGAACAGTTTATTTACATGGACCAGATGCTTCACAGTGAAGATGCCTCAGCTCAAGCTTTTCTCAAGAGCAGAAGGTGTTCAATTCCCTCTTAGAGCTCCTGTAGTTAAAAAAAAAAAACATAATAAAATCTACATAAAATCACATTTCTAGAGAGACAGGCAGCCATACAGAACCAGCACTCTTAATCCAGCAGGGTGTACAAATGCAGGATAAAGCCTGATGCTTTGGCAGGCAGCTGCTTAAACGTATTTGAAAATCCCTTGAGCACTTCCATTACTACAGAAACCAGGCCAAGTGGTTCTACAAGTTGAGATTTCCCTTGTTTATCACTATTAGACATGTTTTAACATTTCTGCCTTGTGCATCCTGCAAAAACAAACTGGATTTCACCAGTGAACAAGATGCTGGTTTCATTCTTTTCAACTTTTTTACTTTACTTCAGCTTCCAATCAGATAAACTCATGAAATTCCCAAATAAAAATTTTATCATCTAGCAACAAGTATCACTGAATTTCCTAGCAGAATTAAAGCCACGTAATCTAAGATTAAAGTCAAACAAATAGAACTAGGATTGTTTACAACTCTAATTCCCAGTAAGGGACTTTAAATTCAATGTTCACACAAAAACCAATGTGAAGGAATCTTCTCCACTTGCAGAAACAAGGCTGGATCGAAGTTCATCAATACCTTTTACTTTACTTAAAAGCCAATTGAGATCAATTCATCCTACAGAAAGCAGCAGAGCAGCAGGTAAGAATAAAGAGAAGCCCTGTCAGGCTGTGGGTGTTTATAATGGATCTCATAATCCAGGCAGCATTGTCCCTACAGGCACACCCAGCCAGCCCAGTGTCCCAGCACCTCCAAGATTAAAAAGTGTGGATCCTCAGAGACTTGGCATGAAGATTCTCACCTTCAGCAATTCAAAGCATTCACTATGAGCACACTCCTTCTGGATTATTAAGGATTATCTGTTGTCTTTCCACAGAAGGGAAAGATTAAATTCCTGCAGATGACTCCCAAGGACACACCACAAAGGGGCTGTCCCAGAGGAATGGCAGTGACACCAAACAACCCACTGGGCACAGGGAACACCTGGGCTGGCCTGTCCTGTCAGGACAGGTCACAGCAGCTCTATTTCACTTTACAGACACTCCTGGGAGATCTGCACACAGGGACAGAGATGGATTTCCTTGTGCCTGGTACCCTCACACCAGAGGTGCTGCTCCAATGTCACCACCAAATCCTTGTTTGCTGCTCCAGTCACAATCTGGACAGTCCTCGGATCCCAGTGACACAAGATTTCCAGGAAAGAAAAATAAATAACATTTGCCATCTTCTCTCACTTGTAAGTAAATAGGATCAAACAAAGCCAGAGAATCTTAAAGCTACCAAAGTGCAGGATTTCAGCTGTGACTGAGCACCATGGTACCTAAAACAGCCACAAAGTCTGCCATTATCTTCCAGAATATAAACAGGATTTTTTACAGCTATAAGTCTTTCCACCTTGTGCTGTCTGGTACTGGGGATTTGATTTACATTAAACCACTCAGTCTGAACCACTCTAATTCCACAAAGCAGTAAAGATTTCCCTGCTGCATTTCATTTTCAGCTTACTGTGTTTTTAGGTTACTGGTCTCAGAGGGAATGTCCTATACTGACGCCTCTGTCACCAAGCTCCCTTCGTTTAGTACAACAAAAGTACAACTGGATTTCAAAACATCATGGATTCATTACTAAAAAACTCAAAGAGGTGCTTCTAGGACTTAGGGCAACATTATCTAAGCAACAGGAGACAAGTTTTTTAAGATATTTAAATACTTGGCTCAAAAGTTTCTCAGTACTACTTCAACTATGGTCAAATAATAAGAAAACATAGGTTGGAAAGACCCTTTGGGATTTAACCCATCTTAGACCAGGTTGTTAAGGCCCACATAATGTCAGTGAGGAGCAAATCTCTTCACCTTGCCTGGAATCAGACCAGTACCTTTGGATATAAAGGCACAACTGCAAGCTGGAGTGCCAAATGTGCTGCTTGCACCAACACCCGCAGCTCTGCCAGTGTGCAACGCAAGCACACCTGACAGAGGATTTGTTACACTCTGTTTATCCATGTAATGCTCCTGCTCCTTCCAGGAATGCCACACAGGTTCATTTGGGACAGGCAGCACACAAACCCCAGCAGGTACAGCTCCTCTCAGTCCCACTTTGTTATGCAAACCGACAGAGCCTGGAGCTCAGGTTACACACTGCACAGTGACCCTCTCACCTCCATCCCTGTACACTCACTACATCCCACAGGAGTGCTGCCCAAAACTGCCAGCACTTAATTCCCTACAACAGCAGAAGCTTGGAGCAAGTGAGATTCTTCATGAGAAACCTAGGACAAAATGACTGATTCCGTGCCTTAGTCTGAAAAAAACCCACAATAACATGGGTGTAAGCAGGCTCTGATTATGTGACTTTACAACAGCCCAAAACACATTTTGATCCATGTTTTTCTGCATTTTCCACCAGAATCAAAAGCACTGAGCCTGAAAGCCTCTCGTGGACCCCGGGTCACTCAGCTCAAGATTTGGAATTCCTCAATATTTAAATTCCTTCAATAGCAGCTTCTTTCTGTGCAGAGAACTGCCCTTCCCAGCCACCTGCCTGGCACATCTCCCCTGGCTGGCATAAGGAACACACGAGGTTAAATCCAGCCCTGCCTTGTGGATCCCATCTGCCCCCAAAGCACATCCCAAGCACTAAAGGGATTCTCTTGGGGACATCACTGTGGAGAAAGGAATTTGTCAGTGCCTGGACTTTCTTGCCCACTAAATCCACCCAGGGCAGTGTGCTTGACTAGCATCCCACAGTGGAGGAGGGCAAAACCCAGTGAGCTCAGGGGAGAATGTGTTGTAAAGAAAGTTTAATTCATCTCAGCCCCAGGGAGGCTGCAAGGTAACCTTGGGTTGAGATAAGACATCTGCACCAGTGAATTGTCAGGTGCCCTGAGCCAATTCATACAGAATCACATCTTCCTGGGAGAGCCAGACCAATGTGGCAGGAGCACACACACAGCTGAGGCCAAAGTATAAAAACTGGACAATTAAAAAAGTAAATTTTGAAGGAAGCAAGGCAGGCTTCAACCTGTATACTCCTTCCTGAGCATCCTGACAGTGAACACCCAAAGGCCAGGAACAGGCACCACACCTGAATTTGGATCCAACCATACACTGCCATCACTGTGTTAAGCTTCTGCTGTGATTTCATCATGTTGCTGTATCCACCTGCTAATCAGACTCCCACCTAACACCAAATACTACAAGTCAGTCAATTGGATATTACACCCTCCTTGTGTGGAACAGCTACAAGAGCTTGGCCAGAGCACATTGACCTCTGACAGCCTGGGAAAACAATCCTGGCAATCAGCCCTCCTCCTAAATGCTCACCCCAGATGGCTCAGACTATTTTTCCCCAGCTCTGAAATTCTGAAAACACCGTTTTAAGACCACATTTGTGCCTTGTCTCCAGTTCCACACAATTTTTCACTCCAGTTCCATTGAGGTGTGCACACCACAACATCGAAAGCCTCCAAGCCAAACACCCAGAATCACTGTCATTAACACTCCAGCCTCCTGCCATGAAGGATCACGATTTGAAACAGTTCCCAAAAGGATATTAAGAAGTGAGAAGGCAAAATGTAGTTCTGTACCTGTGTAGCAAACAGTTATTTATTAGAAATAAAGAACACTTACTGTAAGTGGAAATCCTTTTATACTCGTACCCCTGATCTTCCACACACTCAGAGTTGGACTTGTCAGACTCCCAGCAGCAGAAAACATCAGTGTTTTGCATGTAGGTCACTTTCTGGGCTGTTCTTTCACCTTACAGCTCTGGAAACATTACTGGAGCTGTGGATTTCACAGGAGCCAGTCCCTAAATGAAGTGTCTCTAAAGCACACTGCATGAGGCCTGACTTCCTGCTGCCCCAGATACAGCAATTCCTCCGGGGAATGGCAAACAAGAATCTCTAAGAGGGTTCTGCTGTTAAATCTTTTCTTGTTAAGACAAGGAAGTGAAAATCTGCTTTGTGACAGTGGCACTGTGGGGAATTCAAACCCAAGGGTCACAAAGAGGCACATTGGCAACAAGCTCCTTGCTGGAAGGGAGATTTAATACACAGAAAGTTTCCAATAGGCACCTCTTCATCCAGGAAACAAATTTTAAAAACCCCAAATAATCCATCATACCTGCAGGCCCACGGCCCTTTCTGAATTAGACTAAACAGCCACACAGAAAATGCGTGTAGTGACTGAAAAAACAGCCTGAAATGCAGCCTACAAACCCCTGGAGAAGGGAATTTGAGGCTGCCTCCATTTCCTACACACTGACCTCATTATGGAGCACTCCTGACAAAACCCAGCCCCTCCACCTACACCCTCACAGGAGACACCAACACAACTTTCCAGAGGTTACTGCAAAAAGGTGCTTTCAGAGAAAATAAATTCTGAAAAAGCTCAAAAAGAACATTCTTACCTCAGTTGTCAGACAAATGCCCAAAACTTAGCACCTCTCCAAGATCCCGACTTTAAAATATGAGCCAAAATGGCTCCTTCTCCTTTCCTCTTTCATCAGTTTTCCAAACATAAGACACTCAGGTTCAACTCAAAAACTCCACTGCTGCTGTTTTAAACTAATAGCCTTTAAAATGGATTCTGGCACAAGTGTCTGCTCTGACAGCCACAGTAATAAACTGAGAAGCAGAAATTAAAAACTTAATTAAAAGCTAATGCTGGAAAACTGAGCAGCTCCTGCTCTCACCTCTCTGCAGGGAGGAAAGGGAGTGGGGGGACACAGAGCAAAACATGAAGCTCAAAGTCTTTTTGCAGCACTCTGCATTTAAGCCACCAGACACTGTGACTGGTTAAAAACCAGGAAGGTAGGAGCAATCCCACTCTGAGAATGATTTTGGATAACACTTGGCTTCTGTAACAAAGTACAACCAGAATTTGTTCACTGAAACTAGTTAACAGAGAAAAGAATGGAAAAATACATTGCCCAAAGTCTAACTACAGACATAAGGTCTAACTGCAAACCTAAAATCTAACTGCGAACATAAGAACTGCAAATGTCCGGTAAAATAAACAAAAAATAGAAAAAACAAAGTTGTATAACAAGTATGTAAAGGTTCATCCACAAAACATCAAAAAAAATTAGGGGCCTTCATCCTCACAACCACCAAAAAACAAACAAAAAAACCCCTAACACACCACATGTGTACAAAACACAGCAAAAGATATACGTAGCACAAAAATTAAAAAATATATAAATCAAAACTATCAAGTAAAAAATTGCGCACCATTAGTAAAACAAAGACTCCCTGGCCACCCAGCACTGTTTTACTTACTGTCACTTAATAAATTGTGTTTAATCTAATAAAATTTGTTCCTGTCAATTATTAAAACATACTTATAACAGCTTCTAAGTTTGCATACAAGGCACTCAGCTAAGGCAGCTGTTTTTCTGCTGTCACTCTGAACAGCTGAAGCCCAATTGGTTCTTTAAAGCATCTCTGAACACCTCACTGAAGGGAATCCCTGTCCATGACCCAGGGCTGCCTCCAGCCCAGCAGCCTGTGCTCAGCAGGAAGGCAGAGCTACAAGGACTTCTGAGTCAGCTCTGCCAGGAAGTCCCTGAGTTTGCACCTGTAATTCCTCAGGTATTTCCAACAGCCAGGGACAGCCTTTGCAAGCACAGTTTCAGCTACTCACTCCATAAATTATACTGGGAGTGGCTGGGGTGGGAGCTGGAGAGGTGGAAAATAGGCAGGAAATGAGAGAATGGCTTTTGGGGTGGCAGGACCAGCTCCCATCAGCTGACAGGCTCCCAGCCCAGCACTGACTCACAGACCATACTGGTCCAACCTCTGTATTCATAACACCCCCCAAAAAATCCTCCACCAGGAGATAAACCCAATCCTCACATGTAAATAAATATCATCCTAACTGGAAAAGAAATAACACCAGACATGAGAGAAGCACCAGACTGTTAATAAAAATAAATGCACATGCTCTGTTAAAGGCTCCTTGGCTAAAGACCACTTTCTGAACTCCACTAGCAGTTCCCACAATGTTTCATTACATCCAACTCCAGTCTGGACAACAGGAGTCAGGATGATTAACACTCGTTTAGGAAAAGAAGTGAAAATTAAGAATGCCACAAGTTTTAAGAGGCATTCACAGGACAGCCACTTCCAAACTAGTCAGAGTGAGAAGTCAATTTGCCTTAAGCACATCAAACACCCTGATGAGAGAAACAGCAGCAGCTTCAAATAACAAAATATTATCTCAGCACCACTAATAAATGTTTCTTCCTTTGCCGCCAAGTGTGGAAACACTAATCCAGCAGTTTACAAGGTGTAGCAGAACTACTTTTTAAGCTTTTTGCTTCTGCTTTTAAGCCTGGTGCCTGACACTTCTTCTGAGCCGGGCGAGGCTACTCATACAAGAGTTACATCTTGTAAATGAGCTCACACATCAATTATCACACACTGGGACAGACCCAGCAGTTGGGGTTTTGGGTTTTTTTTCCACCTCACCCGTGAGACACCTGCTAGAGTTTATTCCAACAGACAATTGGATAATCTGAAAACACACCATGCTCTAGTGCTCCCGAAATGTTCCCACAAGTGTCCTCCGTAAAGACTTCTGAGGACACTAACCTGGACTAAGGAGAGTCTGTGGCAGATGAAAATTAATTAATTACAATAATTAATTAGATTAAAATAATCTTGGATAAAACCATAGTGAAAAGAGAGCAGGTTCAAAACTACATGGAAGAGGAGGAACAGACATGCAACAAAACTGGCTGATGGTCCTTTGGGACAGGGCACAGATTTCCAGGACAGTTAAATCTAAAGCTATTGACAGTTGCAGAAAGCTCCCACAATGCCAAAAGCCAAGTAAAACTGTAAACTGATAGATTTAAAAAAAAAAAAAGCAGCTTGAAGACATGCAAACGTTTCCAATTTGCGTTAACCACTGCAAGGGGGAAAAGCATCCATGCTCACAGTAAACTCCCTGAGAACATTTGTGGCTCAGCAGCAAGGAGGGCACGGAGAATTATCAGAACAAACAGAGAGGAGGAAAAAGATCCACCTATTAAGAGTGTGGTCTGAGGTAGGGACAGATACTTAATGGCTCTGTGTGTCTGTGAATTAACACCAGAGGGGAAGGAAGCCTGACCACGGTTCAGGAGCTCAGTAAGATCACCCAGAACGGGCTGGGAGCTGCTGTAACACAACAAAATCGGGATAACCCAACAGGTACAGAGCAGGCCGAGTTCAAACTCAACATAGGTAACATAATCAAACATTTAGACAGCTTGCAGTGGGATACGGTAATGATCTGATACCTGTAATCAAGACATTGTCCAAGACACGTTTTAGCTCCTGGCGGGACACAGAAATGTCGGTGGCCTCAACACGCCCCTCAGAAACACCCAACCGTCGACAAACAAACCCGAGCAGCTCCGTCCTCCCAGCGGGGGAACACCGGATCCGGCCATGCGCAGCCATTCCCGGCCTTCCCGTGGGAAATTCGGCCTCGAAGGAGGAGGAAATGGAGACGGACACAGGCGACAACAAAGGCACCAAACTCTCCGGTTATCGGGAAGGCCAGGAGCACATCCCGAGGGCGCGGACCCGCTGCGACCCAAGGGCGGGGGGGAAGAGGCAGGGTTGCCATGGCGACTGCGCCGGGCCCAGGCCCGTTCCGAGCGAAAGCGCCATGACAACACCAGCCCCCCTACCCACCACACAGACCACCCCAAACTCTTCCCCACTCACCTGGGAGGGGCGGCGGACGCGCCCTCAGCACATCCCGGGCGGCGGAACCGGACGGAGGAGCGCTAAGCACCGGCACTGGCGGCACTTCCTCAACCGGGGCACCGCGTAGTAACACGCGCCCCCATTGGGTGGCGGCAGGACACGTGACAACGAGGGCTGCGCATGCGCACAGAGGCGCGCCGGTCCCCTTAGGCCACGTGGGCGGCGCCGAGCGGGGAATGCTGACGGTAATTAAGGGAGCGGTAATTAAGGGAGCGGTAATTAAGGCGCATCCTTGAGCGCAGGCGCTTGGGAAACAGGAGGTAGGGCTGGTCACGCCCCTGGGTCACCTGGCCGGAAGTTCCCTTCACTCCTTCAAAGAAATAGGAGGTAGGAGAGCTGTCATGCAGTATAAGGACTCGATGCCATTCATGGTTCTAATACTGAAATTAGACGTTCTTGAAGGTTTTGCCTTGTTGTTGAAGCTCTAAAAAGTGAGATGAGGCAGGATATTGCACTCGGAATGTACCTACGATTGCTTAGTCCAGCTGCCTGATCAAAAGTTAAAGGTACTATTTTTATTATGGGTTCAACTAGATGAACTGGAGATTGGACTAAGTGATCTCCAGAGGTCCCTTCCAACCCTAACTACTCCATGATTATTATTAACCTTCCATTTCCACAGTCTCCCTGTCAGCTGTTCCATTCAAACCAGATTTTCCCAGCTTCCAGCTAATTTGCCCTTGTTTTTGCAGCCAGTGTGGAACCACAGGTGCCACATCTCACACAAGGACAGCAGCAGCAGCAGGAGTCTTTGTCACCACCTCTGATGTGCAGGAAGAACCCATTTTTTCCTGCTTTTCATCCTGCAGAGTGGGGCTAAGAGAAGCACAGCAAGACAATGATGGGGCTGAACACCACCTCTGAAAGGTTTGCTGTCCTTCCCAGAACAATTCCATGCATTTCCATGTTGCACTCAAGAGCTGGCCAGCACAGCACTGCCAACCTTTGGCCAGTTTTCCAGCCAGCATCAACAAAACACTGCAGATTTTCAAGAAGCACTAACTGAGCTGTGTACAGGGCATTTCTCCAGCAGGGAGGTCGATGGGTCACTGCAGCCACCAATGGGTTTTCTCCCCACCCCAGCACAGGCCTGACAAGTTGGACCTTCTAATCACTGGAAAGAGAAGAATACAATTGTTTGAAGTTGTTTAATTCTTCTAATTTTTGTTTGAAAAAGGAAGCTGAGGTTTGGTTTTATGCTTCTTAAATTGTTTCCTTTAATAGGAAGTGCTGCTTTACCTTGTGCTTCGGAAACAAACGTTTGCCTTCCAAAAATATACAGTGTACACATACTCTGTAGCTATAGATACAAACATTTACAAAGAAACAAGCAGGCTGGAGTGGGATAGCTTGGAAAAAAAAAAATCACACAAACCCTCCCCTGCTGGCCCTCCCACAGCCAGAGCAGCCAGGCTCACCACACTGTAAACAGCACCCGGCTGCTGCAAAACACAATTGAGGAATATCATACCCTTGGAGCAAAAATATTTCCATACACTGCTGAGGTTTGGAATTGATGTTGCCTACTCCCATCCCCTCCTTTTGTCCCTGTGATCTGCCTTAGCATCTGCATCCCACATCCAAACCCACTGCAGCCCCCCTGCTCTGCCCGAGCCAACCCCCGCTCCGGGCAGAGCTCAGCTTTGCTCCACAGAGGAAAATGTGGTTCCCAGGTGTTTGGATTTTGTCTGTGAGGCTTCCTCGGACTCAGGGAAGCTGGGACACCGTGCGGGCTAGCGGATAGGCCGGTATGGGAACGTCATTCCTGGGATGAAGGTCTGCACGGGGTGAGCCGGGAGTGCGGGGTGCGCGGGCAGCGCAGCGTGCGCGGGGTACCCCAGGGGTGGGGTGTGGATGTGGGGGTAGAATCCTGGGGGCAGAGCCCCGTGGGTCGGCTGCTGTACTGGACCTGAAATCACCAGCTGGAGCAGGCTGTGAAAAGAGATTTAGATAGGAGGGAGATTATTAGAGGAGCTTTTGTCGTGGCTCTAAGGACAATTCACATCCAACTGACAGTGCTGCTGAGAGCCAAGAGAACTGCAACACAATTATATTCTTTACAGCTTCCAGAAGACGTTTTTTCCCCTTTCCCCCCATTTTTTTTAAAGCTCTGCTCTTTTTGCAAAAAGGCAAGAAGCAATTGAGCTTAGAGTCAGGTAAAACCACTGGGGAATTAGAGGTGGGACAATTTAGGGGGAGGTTCCTTGCTGGAATTTAATTTCCCTTTCCTGTGCCTTTGATCTAACAAAGGCTGGGCAAGATCACCTACAGGTGGGAGCACTGAAGCCCCTTTCTGTCAGCAATCCAGGGAAGAAACATCCAGCACTGTATCACCTTCATCCTTGTGCTAAAGTGCTGTGAATAATGGCCAAATTCCACAAGACAAATTTTTAGAGGAAATTTTGTCTCAGCAGCCCTAGAGTGTCTTAGAACCTGCATCAAAGCCAACACAGGTGCAAAAAGACTCTTACTTGTTATGTGGTAGCCTGGAGCACACGGTCCTCAAGTCATCTGAAAGAGGACACAAGATTAATAATAAGGATTAAAGCAGAAATTAGAGTGGTTTTCCACTCTGCTGTCCTTTAGGAAGGTCAGATTAGTGAATAATCATTAATTGTACTGAACAATTACTGCTAACTGATTGATCAGTAGTCTGTCATCATCAGCAGCCAGCAAGAGATCCAGAATCCCTCTCAGGCCCAAAAATCTCCATAAGAGAGAAAATGTTTCTCCATTTCAACCTACTTTCCCCACCATCTCCTTTATTGTATGTTTGACATTTAAGACAGACAAGCCTCAGGATGAATTTTACAATATCAATACACCAACAGGAAGCAACTGAGATGTAGGAAGTAAAAGGTGTAACTCTGCCCAGTAACTGTTTTGTATTGGTTTGGGGATTTTTAACCATTGCTACTGTAAAGAATGGGTTGGGGTTTTTATTTGCTGGAACCTATCAACTAGAAATTGCACTTTTTTATCATCTCCAAACTTCTGCTAAAGCAGAATAGCTAGAACCAAGGGATTTATAAACATATCCCATTGATAAAGTGTTTTCAGGAATAGCTTGAGAACAAACTCCTGCCTTTGTAGACAAACACAACCACAAAACACAAAACTGAAATATCTGGTATTTCAGCAGCCCCTTACACTGAACTACCTTCCACAGAAAGACCAAGTGCTCATAATGTTCCAGCTAAAAACAGACACAGTTGAAATCAGCCCTCAAATCAAAAACCTCTTCTGGCTCTTCTTATAACACTCAGAGTTACTTTATAAAAAATTAGGAAGAACATTGAAGTTGGACCAGCTGCACTGGTTCAGCCAGGACAAAAGCATCAGATCCCTGCTTAGGCAGAGGCCACTCTGCAGTTGTGACCTGCACTAAATGTGCCAGCTGTTGGAGAGCTTCAAGCCTTCAAGTTCTGTATAACCTATTATTGCTCATTTTCCAGAGAATATAACAAGAAAAGAGTCTGTGTGGCTGACCCTGCTCTGTGTTGGGCCACTTCCCTTTTATCTCTCTGCATGTCTTTTGGAAAGAACTTGCTTTGGAGACAGGAAAGCCAGACAAAAGCCATGTTAGCAGCCCTTTTTTACTGAGACTTTAACTGAATTTGGACATACTGTAATGGGGTCTCATTATAGGTGAGCTGAAGTCCCAGAAGTTTCAGTTGAAGAGATATTATTTGCTTTTCAAATGCTTTGTCTAGCACACCCACCCAGGGGTTTATGTGCTTCGTGGTCTCTCCTCCAGCAGGCAAACTCAGAGAACTTAAACTTGAAGCAAAATCCAATAGTGCTTTTTAAATAGCTACAGACAATTCTGAGGGAAATAAAGTGTCCCCATGCCAGACACAACCCCCAGGTGCAAAGGGCAGGGCTGTGGATCAGTCACCAGCTCTGCAAAGCAATGCCTGACTCACCCACAGCAGTGATCTCTTCTTTCTCACTCTCCATCCAGCTATTTTTCCTGAACTATTTTGTGCACTATCACTTTCTAAGAGGGGCAAACTACTAAATATGCTGTGAACACCTTGATCTTGACTCCCCCCACCCCAAAACTGCCTCTTAAAACTTCTTACAACTCTGGAGGAGAAGAATCCCGTGCCAGGTCTCCGCCAGCCCCACAGACAACTCACCTCTCGTGCACAGGAGAGCTCCTGATGCCATGGCCACTTGCAAAGCCTGAGCCAGCCTGTCCAGAGCAAGTTCAATCTCTTTGGATGCATTGAGAGGATTGAGTTCATCAGACAACCTGTTAATGTCCTCCACCAGAGGAACCACGTGGTCAAAGGGTACCAGCCCCAGGCGCCCATAAAGATTTTTCTCTGTTAAATGCCCCTGGAGCATCATAAGAACCTGCAGGACACTGAGATGCAGCTTGGAATACAGCTGGTGGCAATCCCTGTCTTCTCCTGAAGTCGAGTCCTTGGCAATTTTGTTGGGAGCGTGTCCATTGGAGAGAGAGGCTTTCTTCTTCCTTTTGTAGGCCAAGGGAGCCTTGACACACCAGCGGATCAGTCCGGTCAGTGGGGTGAGCTCCAAAAACCCTATGGGCAGGTTGGCTGCAATGGGAGTGTTCAGGAAGGTGATGAGGATCAAGCGAGGGTCTTCAAAGATCCAGGAGACAATCAGCTCCAGCAGATCCGAGGGAGGGATGAGGTCATCTGGAGATAGGAAAGTTATTGCTGGGTAAGCTGAGCCTTGCACTGAAGTGCAGGACTTTAATTTAGGCTCCAATTAGTTGCTCACACACCCCCATCATACACAGTCCCAATTACAATCTCAGGGCTCCCCCATTTCTGCTGTTTTTCCCAAGACACCAAAGGTAGTTTGTTCCAGGGAAGGCACAACTGTCTGACTGACTGTTCCAGTCAACTTCAGCTTCCCCACCTATTCTGCAGACACCACCAAACACTGATATTTATCCCCATTCCCAGCAAAGCTTCTTTTGTCATTTTTTTTCTCTGCCACCCATTATCTCCTCATTTTTTCCCCTAATTTCAGTCTCCATTTGTCCCCTGCCACAGCAAGTACAATAGGTAAGGGAAATAGGAAAAGCTTGTTGGGTGAAGAGAAGGAAGTGCCAATAGCTTAACTCATGTCTTTTAATACTTACTTACCTAAACAAACATGTCTTGTGGAAAAACATAATGCAACAGCACAATCACATTATATGTAAAGAATTATAAGATTATGTAAAGCCTCAGGTGAGAACTGAAAGATGGTCATGAACTTGACTACAGACAAGAGAAACCTTGACACATCTTCCTGTCCCAGGGGGAAGAGCAAGGTCCCTTTTCTTACATCACCAAAAACATCTCAAATAAACAAATGAATTTAAAAAATATTTCCTACGACTCAAGTTATTTCCCTTCTGACATGTTTTCTGAAATGATGATGGGATATAAAATATTCTCTGAGATCTACCAAATATTTTATAAAAACAATGTAAAGGCTAAGCTTGAACCTCTCTTTCAGTAATGCCAAGCTGTTTATCTGGAGAAGAGTGTGCAATGCATTTCCTTTATCAATAAGAGCATTTGCTTTTCTGGATTATAGGTGGTGTTGGTATTTAGTGTATGGTTGTTTTCTGGTCCACCATGAGCTTTCTAGGGCTGAGTATAGCTAAATCAACCTTATTTTAGACACTACAAGTGTCTGAGCAAGAAGCTGAGACAGGCTGTAGCACTGGCAGGCCACACACACAGTTAAAGAGTGCACTGGAGTTATGCTGTTGATTGTTTCTCACCCATGCTCCACAGAAATCCTGCTCCAGTTAACCAACATTCAGAACTTGTTTCTCCCCTTTCTGGAAGGGATCACACTGACAGGCAGCCCTGAGTCTCCCTCAGGGCTAACTGAGCCCAGACAGATCAACTTTCACTTCCAGAGCTGCTCAGTCAACAAGGTCCCATGTCTTTTGCCCTCTGTGGAGGACAACACCCTTTGTGTCAGATGTTCCTGGCTGCTTCTCCAGCAAAGACTCTCCCTTGTTTCCCAGAGAGGCTGTGGACTCCAAATCCCTGGCAGTGTCCAAGGCCAGGATAGACAGGACTTGGAGCAACCTGGTCTAGTGGAAGGTGTCCCTGCCCATGGCAGGGGGTGGAACAAAATGAGCTTTCAGGTCCATTCCAACCCAAACCATGCTGTAATTCTAAGTCAGCCACAGAGTGGTTATTTTTGTTCTCACCCCAGTGCCAGATGAGGCAACAGCCACACCCCTGAGCTGCTTCTCACAATAATTACATGGTAAAACCTCTTTACGATTGGAGGAGTTAGATCTCTTGCAACAGTTAATTCATGGAGCACTACACTGCACCTCTTACTTGAAAAGACACAGCTGGGAAACCCTTACCTGAAGAGAGGTCATAGAGAGCTGTGACTGATGTAATGAACTGGCAGCAGAAGCGAGGGCTGGCAGTGAAGATCTGCTTCAGGGTCTGGATGGAACCTGGCACCAGGTTGCAGTAGTCATCAACCAGGGCTCGGGCCAGTCTCACACAGAACACAGCTGGGGTGCGCTGCAGGGACAGCACACAGGGGACACCAAATTAGATCCTGTCCCAGGCTGCTTCAGTGGCTGTGTCCCCCCTTCCCCACATAGCACTGCAGTTGCTCTGTCTCAGCACATCAAATGCCCACTCTCACAGAAATAAAACCACTGTACTGCAATATTAAAAGATATGGTGATATTTTGAGTTTATGGAATCTGTAACTTAAAATTTCAGATCAATGTTTTGACTTAAGAGTTTTGTTTGTTTTTTACTACTTCAGCAACATTTCTTCCCTGTGAGAGTGGCAAGGCCCTGGTACAAATTGCCCAGAGAAGGTGTGGCTTTTCCAGCCTGGCGTGGAAGTGTTCAAGGCCACACTGGACAGAGCTTGGAGCAACCTGGAATAGTGGAAGGTGTCCCTGCCCATGGCAGGGGGTGAAATGGGATGAGCTTTAAGGTCCCTTCCATCACAAACCATTCTGTGATTCCAGGATTCTAACACAGGTATGTAGTTCAACTGGTTCAGTCCCAAAGCAACTGGTTCAGTTGCCATGCCTCATATTTTTAATGTGGAAAATATTCTGTGGAATCCTCATGTCACTTAAGAGCTGCCATCTGAAATAAAAATGCACCTGCTCTGGCTATCAAGGTTATATCCCATCCTGCCCACCCAAAGGATCACCATGTGGGAGAAAAGGGACCACAGGGAAACAGTGTTGGTCTGTCTCTTCCCACCTTCCCTCCCAGCACACCCTTCCTGCTCTTGCCCCCATGTCAACTGTGACTTCTGCACACCCCACAAAGGCAGCAGGCACAAAGGTGTGCTTCCCAAAGCCCATAGTGGGGAATCTCAGTGGGAAAGGAGAAGACAGAGGAGGTCCCAAACCTACTGCATTCATAGAAGATAGACACAGGTATTTTGTACCCAAATTTCAAGACATAGATTTGCCTCTTCCACACATAAACCTGCACATCAGGAAAGGTTTATTTCCCAAACTCCAGAGTTAGCTTCTTCAGGCAACATGACCATAACTACCAAGGTTTGTTCCCTGTGTTGGTCAAACCCTCCAATGAGCCCTTTCAATATGCAAGGTTTGGGGGGATCATTAAAACTTCCACTGACAGTTAAAAAAAAAAAAAGGCCACCCAAACAATTTTTTTCTTCCATTGCAGCACATGAATGGATTGGCAAAACTCTCCCTGATGCCAGAGCACAGGAATGGACACAAGCACAGACATGGGGGCAGCTGCATCTGCCAGGGAGGAGCAGCGAACTGTGACAAGCTGTGCCCTTGTTCACTGTGCCCACCCTGGAGCATGCCCTGACCCCTTCCCCAAAGGGTCCTGCCTGCCTGTCCTGCCTGCACAGGAGCTGTACCTGCAGCCAGAAGGCAGCACACTCCAGCACAGGAACCCTGCAGACAGCTACTGCCATGGAAACCAGCTTCCCCAGCAAAGCCATCCTGCTGTCATCTGCTTTGTTCCCTTGAGGGCTGAAGAGAGATGAAAAGATGACCTGCCGGACTGAATCCTTGGTCTGCTCTTGGAAATAATTGCACATGATCTCAAGGAGCTGAAGTTCCTGAAGTGGGGTCAGTCTCTGAAAGAAAACAAAAGCAAAGCAGTAAAATCCACTGAGCCTCTTGAAGGACCACAAACCAAGTGATAAGACAGGAACAGTAAAGGCTGAGAGCTTCCCTTTGGGCTGAGGGACTCAATCTTTATGCAGAGCACAGACATTCAAGCTTCTTGAACCACCACTGCATTTATCTGGTGACACTGAAAAGCTCCACGTTTCATTTGAACACCTGGTTATCCAAAGCTGGTGCTTGCTGCACATACAAGTGCTGCCCACCAACTGAGAGATGAGACTGACACTGCTGGGGGTGGGGGGAAATATTTCCTCCCTCTGCAAATAAAAATACTGAGGACACTGCTGGGCAGCTGGGGGGGCAGAGCTGGACTCAGCAGCATTGAGGGCTGCAGGGCCATGTACCCCAGTAGTCACCAGCAGCTATGTTTTCTGACTGCTCGTCTCTGAGCCACCCATGCTCACCCAAAAAGCCTGGTAGGGCCCAGCTGCACCACTCCGGGGCTGTGAGCATTCCCCAGGGCCTCGAGATCCACATATCTCCTCGGGCCCGGAATCCTGGCCCATCCATCGGGGACTTGCCACCAGCCCCCTCCCTGCCAAAACTGTCACAAGCGCTCCACGGACCCCGTGCTGTCGTCTTGGGGCCTCAGTCTCCAGCAGCAGAGCCTCACAGACCCAATCCTGCCCATCTCAGCCCTCAGCCTCCAGCAACAGCCCGCGCCGGAGGGAGCCCGTTCTGTTCTGAGGCCTCAGGCTCCAGGAGGGATCCTGTCCTGAGCTCTTGGGGCCTGCCGCCCAATCCCACTCGCCGGGGCTGTGCCCCCTTCACTTCCCGGGCCCGTCCCGCTCCGCCCGGGGTGTCCCCGTCCCACCTTGGGCGGCGCGCCGCGCTCCTTGGGGACCTGGAAGAGGAATTCCTCGAGCAGATCGGTGGGACCCTTGTCCACGAGCGGCAGCGGCGAGTTCTGCAGCTGGCTGCTGAAATAGATGTCCAGGTGGTACAGCACCTCCTTGGCGGCGCTCAGCGCGTCCCGCCGCAGCAGCGAGTGCCGGATGTCGCTCATGGCCCCGGCCCGGCCCGCTCCCGGTCCCGGCCCCGGCCCCGGCCCCACTCGGCGAGGCTTCCCCTCGGCAGCACGGACGGGCGAGCGCTACGGCGGCCTGGCCAGGACAAAAATGCTCACGCGCTGCCGCCGCCGGCAGCGCCCCCTGGCGGGCCCGCCCGCGGGGGGTAAGGGGGGGCTCGGCCGGGAAGGGCCTGAGGATGGGGATGGACAGGGGGGCTTGGCCCGGGGGACCTGGACATAGGGGGAGCTTGTCTTGAGAGACGGAGACAGTGGGTCTCAACCTTGGGAGGAGCCTAGACTTGAAGGGGTCTTGGCCATGGAGGGGTCTAGGCCCCGTGGGCTGGTGCTGGGGTTGAGTCAAGGGGTCTCAGCCTGGATGGGTCTGGATGTGGCGGGATATCGGGCCTGGGGGTTGGTCCTTGGGCTGACTCAGGGGGTCTGAGAGAGCTGGCCCTGTGGGGGGGAGGTGGTCTTGGCCCTGGGACTTAGCCCTGGAGGGAGTATTGGCCCTGAGGGTGGTCCAGCCCTGGGGGTCCTGGCATTAAAGGTATCTGATCTTTGTGGGGTCTTGGCCCAGAACTGGTGTTAAGCCCTGGGGCTCTACCTTGAGGGGGTCTTAGCCTGGGTGAGACAGGATCTGGGGGGTTCATTCAGGAGAGTCCTGGGTCTGGCCCATGTGGGATTCCTGACCTGTACAAGGACTGACCATGCAGGGTCTTGGCTGCAGAAACCTGGCCCTGGGTTCAACCTGGGGAGGGTCCAGGCCCAGCCCTGATCCCACTGTGCAGAACACCCCTTCTCTGGAGGGTGCTTGGCTCCAGGAAAGGGGCTGACAGGGCCCCCCAGCACCCCATGGATCACTGCACACTGCAGGGGCTCTCCTGGGAAACACAGCAGCTGCCTTTGGAGACAGGGAGTTCCAGGACATCAACCAAGGCCGCTGGAACAAGGCTGTGGGAACTGTGGGAATGGATGGGGTGGAGGGCTGCCACCCCCCAGCACTGCCCCAGGGAGGGGCCTGAGCCAGGTGACCTCCTGGGGAGGGTCTGGGCATGGGCACCATTGCAACGATTTGTTATTTTTTGGGACTTCTTGCTTCACACCCAAAGACCACACTGGGATGGCTCCTGCTGGCCCCAGCACGCTCACAGCTTGTTGAAAATGTGGGTTGCTGGATAGGAATGATTCGTTCGGTGAAATAAACACTTTTAAAGAGAATTTGTGTCTGGTGATGAGTGAGAGCTGCCCATGCCACGTATTGGGTATCTGCTGATCCCCACAAGAGATCTCTGGGATTCATTTCACCTTGCAGAGCTCTTGTTGGCATTTTAGTCCCTTCTCAGCCTTACCTGTGATGGGAGGCATTGGCAGAGGTTGAAAGGGTTCTTTTTTCACTGAGCAGACCTTTGCTTCCGTGAAAAATGCCATATGGAGCCTGCGGCCTCACATGATCCTTGGCTGGGCAACCACTTGGCAAGGAGAGAGTGTCCCTCTCCATAAATGCAGGTGCAAATCCTTCTCCTTCCAGAGTCCTTGGACGACATTAAAGGTAGGTCCTGCTCCCCTCTCTTCCTGCACCACTAGGAGCGTCCCTTGACAGTGCCACCTCCTCCAGCTCAACTTAATTTTGCCACAATGCTCTGCTGGGCCAAACCTGGGTGCAGCTCAGGGATGAATATGCTCCTTGTATGTGCCTCTGCCTGGGAGGTTCAGAGGCTGCTGTGCTCTCCAGGAGTAAGGAGGATTTATGGGGTTTTGGGCAATTTTTGGCATGATCAAATCATGGCATTGCTGAATCTCCGTATTATCAACTGGAGAGAGTGGTGTGAAAGGGAAGAGTTTGCAGCAAGAGTGCAAGTGGGAAAAGTGAGGATTTAACTAGAACAGTTAGTGAAAAGGAATAGTGAGCCTGGGGCCAGCAAATCCTTCCTCAGGCTGAGATTTGGTGTGCCAAAAGCTGGAGCATTTGTCTGTTCTCTCAGCCCATTTATCAGGCTCTGGGTGAGTTCAGGCATTCAGGAACCCAGGCTTGGGCAGGGCTCAGGGCTCAGATCTCACAAAACTGGTGAAACATTACCCTAGACAGCTGAGTGCCACAGGAAATACTTTCCAGACACCTTCCCCAGTGGGTGAGAGCTGCAGCACTGCCTTTGCAGAGGGTCCTGAGGGAGCCAGCCTGGGTAAGGATGGGGCAGGCCCACTGCTGGGAGATGGGGGGTAGGGGGGTGGAGGGGCAGGTTACCCCAGGTGAGGATGCTCCAGGCAGTGAGGAAGGTGGGGAACGGTGTCAGGGAGGATCCATCCCTTGCTCTGTCACAGCATGGATGCTGTAAGGTCTTTGGAGTCTCTGGCACTGATCAAGAGAAAGATGGGAGAGGCACAAGTCAAGGGATTTGGGGTCCACAGCAACTGCCACCAATCTCAGGCCAGAAGAGGTGTCCAGGCTGAGCTCTTCCTCATGGGGAATGAGGAAGTGACTGCTCTGTGTCACCATGAAATGGCATTTACTTGTTTGCCAGTGAATTTTCCACTCCAGCCTTGTGAGTGATCTGGCCTCCTTCCAAGGAGGAACAGGTACAATGAGGCCCCATGCAACAGAGGTGTACAATCTGGTTCACCAGAAAACAGACGCCTCCCAGTGAAACTGGTATGGCCAGTGGGAATACCCTGGTCATTACTGTTGTCTGTCCCAAATCCCTCTCCCAGCCAGGAGGGCTGAGCCCCTCCTGCACCTCTGCACAGGATGGCAGCCTCGAGGCTGGTGTTGTTGCTGCTGGTTGCAGCTTTCCTGCTGCATGTGACCACCACGCTGAAGATCAGTGCTTTCAACATCAAAGCGTTCGGGGACACCAAGATGTCCAACCAGACCGTCGCAAGTATCATCGTCTCTGTGAGTGGGGGGAGAGCAGCAGGCCTGGACATGCTCTGCTGTTTGGGATGCAGTTAGCTTGGTCAGTGGGACACCTGCTTCCTTCATTCATCCATCCATCCATCCATCCATCCATCCATCCATCCATCCATCCATCCATGTGTTCATCCATACACCCATGCATCACCAATCCACCTGTCCACATCTCCTCATGCAACATTTATGCCTCCATCCCTCCACCCAACCAACCATCTGCCCATCTACTCATCCATCCATCCATCCATCCATCCATCCATCCATCCATCCATCCATCCATCCATAGGTCAAGTCCTTCATCTACCCGCCCATCTGCTCTTCCCCCATCACCATCTCCCACCTCAGGCCACCTCTGCTCTTGCTGGTCCCCAATCAAGGCTGGGAGATGTTTGATGCTGCCCAGGTGGTGGATAGACAGGGCCCTTCCAAGCCAGAGCACAGTAACACATGAGTGCCTCCCTGGCCTGAGGCCCCTGCTGCCCTCCCTGCTGCCCTCCCTGCTGCCTGGGAGCTTTTGCAGCCCAGAACAGGTAACCATGGGTACCCCCAGAGCAGCTCCTGGCCAGGGGAGAGCAGCTTGAGCTTGTCCCCCCAGATCCTGTCGGAGTACGACATCATTCTGGTGCAGGAGGTCCGAGATGCTGACCTGAGTGCTGTGAATAACCTCATGGACCAGCTCAACAGGTGACCCCAATGGCTTGGTGTGGGAGTGACTGCAAAGGGGATTTTGGGATGGATTCCAGCCATGCCAGGGCACCTCTGGCTCAGCTGGAGAGAGCCTGATGGATGCTGGGAGGCACCAGGAGCCTCATTTCACCCTCTCCACAACTTGCTCCCAGTGCTGGGGAGCACCCATACAGCTTTTTGGTCAGCATTCCCCTGGGTCGGACCAGCTACAAGGAGCAGTACCTCTTCATCTACAGGTAAGGGATGTTGCCAGGCATCACCTGCTGCCCTCCCCAGCAGCCCCCTGGGTACCTTTGGGAGCCCTGCCTGTGGCAGGAGCAGTTCTGGAGGCTGCCCTGCTCTCCTCCCTCAGGTCAGACATGGTCTCTGTGCTGGGAAGCTACTACTATGATGATGGCTGTGAACCCTGTGGGAATGATACCTTCAGCAGGGAGCCCTTCATTGTGAAATTCTCCTCACCCACCACACGTGAGCAGAGCTGACATTAGGGGATTCCCAGACCTGGCACAGGGTCCCCTCCATGCAGGGATGAGCCCAGATCTGTGCCTCCCAAGTATAGGAGGGTTGACACCAGGGTCCCATCTATGGATGCCCTTGGGTCTCTGCCCAGCATGGCCAGAAATGCCTGCTGTTTCCCATCATGTGCCATCTCCTATCAAACACTTTCCATCACCTGTCATCTCCCACCATGAGTTTTCTCCAGCTGTGTGCCATCTTACCTCTCCAGCTGCTTCCCATCGTGTCCTACATCCCATTATGTGGTACCTCCCATCTTGTTCTATATCCTACCATCTGCTTCCTCTGGCTGGGTGCCATGTCCCACAGTTTACCATCTCTTATGACCTGTCATCCCACATCCCTTCTATCTCCCATCATGTCCCATTTCCCATTTTGTTCCATTGCCTACCCCATGCCATCACCTCCACTTTCTGAGAACCTCCTCAGGGCACACAAACTATCCTATCTCCTGCCCAAAACCATATTGGCTTGGAAATGCTAATGGGAAACAAGCAGCAAACCCCAAACAATGCACAAAGGTATGCAGCTCCCCACTGGAATTTCCAGTCTGAGGTACAGGCAGAGCACCAAACTCAATACACCCTTTTCCTTCAAGTGCTTTTCCTGGCCAGTAGCTGGGGCTTGGCCTGGGGTGGTTTCCTGGGGTTCCTGTTTCCTGCTCAGGGGCCGCACCCAAGCCAGGGGCTGATGGTCAGCTGTCCGGCAGAGGTACAGGAGTTCGTGTTGGTGCCTCTGCATTCCGAGCCTAGCCATGCAGCACAGGAGATTGATGCACTCTATGATGTCTACACTGATGTCATCAACAAGTGGGGTACTAATGTAAGCAGCGTTGAGCAACCTGGCTCCTCCCCAGGGCAGCCAGGTGGGCAGGTGGGATGAGCATGTCCCACAGGTGACCTTTTGTACCTATCAGAGCAGGTGCCACCCCAGCAGTCTCCAGGCAGGGAGCTGCTGGAGGCCCTCCTGCCATTACTGGGGACTTGTCCCTGCACACTGGGTCACCTCAGGGGGGGGTTGTAGCCAGCCCTTAAGATTTTAGGGAACCTTTGCTGCTCTGTAAGGTGTGTGGACAGGGACTCAGTGCTCTGCCCTGCAGGACATAATCCTCCTGGGTGATTTCAACGCTGACTGCTCCTACGTGACCAACTCCCAGTGGCCGTCCATCCGCCTGCGCTCCCTCCGCGCCTGCGAGTGGCTCATCCCTGACAGCGCCGACACCACCGTGGCTGACACCACCAATTGCGCCTACGACCGGTGGGTGCCGTGGCAGGGGCTGCTATGGGGGGGCTGGCACGGGGAGGACTGATGGCCACCAACACCCCTGTGATGCCTCGGCAGCATCGTCGCCTGTGGCACCGCCCTGCGCCAAGACATCGAACCTGGTTCCGCCACCGTCAACAACTTCAAGAAGAAATTCCACCTCCAGATCAAGGATGTGAGTGAGGGGCTGGGTGGAGCATGAGTCCACCCGCACTTGGATCTGCCCCACCAAAGCACCTGGGAGCATGGGAGGGCTCCCTGTTCCCAAGGATGCACCTAAGGGCAGCATGACCCCAGCTGTTGTACTGAATCAACCCTCCAGATTAAGCATTTTGGGGTATGGTCTAAATTCTGGGGGTCCCAGCCAGCCATGATAGTGTCAGTGGGTCCAGATGAGCTGTGGGTTTATGAGTTGACTCTGCTCTTCCTCTCATGCAGGCTTTGGCTGTCAGTGACCATTTCCCAGTGGAGGTGACCCTGAAAGCCCACTGAGCCTGTCCCTGCAAGAGTGGCTACCAGGACACCGCAGCACACACCTGCATCCCTTGTGGGAGCCCACGTACTACTGGTGCCAGCCAAGCTGCCCACTGTCTCTGCAAGGAGTTCTTGGGCTCTTGTGAAAGTGTTATGCTTTCTGCTTCCAATAAAAATGAGCCTTTTCCTGCCTCTGCAGCTCTGGGAAGGAGTTCCCTTCAGTCTCCTCGCAGCCCCTGGTGTCCCAGCCCCTCAGCCCCCCTGCCAGAGAGACAGGGAGGTCCCCAGGGCTGAGGGACCTCCTGCTATCAAGAGACCTGGACCCATGGGGTGGTGAGCTCTGCTTCCCTCTCAGATGATGGTGGCAAAAGCTGGGACTCTGGGGAGGGGCTGGGGGGCTCCAGGCTTTCCAGGGTGCAGGATGCTCTTCCGCCAGCTCACAGTGCCACATCCTGACACAGCCTGCCTGACTGTGGGGATGCTGACAGGGCGCTGACAGTGAGGGTGCGGGGAGGATGTGAGTCAGTTCCCAGGGGGTTTGGTGCTTCCCAGGGGGTTTCGGTGCCGATACAGCACTGAGGGACACAGGACTCATCCCGAGACTGGGTGTGAGGATACAAAACCTGGCAGTGCACATGAGAGCCCAGCAAGTCCTGGCACGAGCAGGTATCAGAGCCAGCTGCTCCATTGTCATCCTGGGGTGATGCCATGGGCCACACTGATGCCGTGCACTGGCATGGGGAATGCCAGCCCTCCTCGGACTACTTTGGGTCACCAGTGGGACCGTTCAGGGTGACACTGGGGCTTCTGCAGGGGTTTGCAGCCATCCCCTTTTTCCGTGGCTGGTGGTGCTCACCTGCCTGACCCAGACACTGGCCATTTCCTTCTCTTCCCTCTAATTACACCGTCTGAATCACCCAATTAAGGCCAGCGCCCTTCACCTCCTGCCTGGCCACCGTGCCCACTGTGTAATCCAGGTGTGACCCCCAGATGGCAGCCCCCCAGGTCCCACATACCCATCCAGTCCCACAGGGATGCCCCAGCATTTCCAAGTCTCCGTTTGTCCTTTGCTGTGTCAGCACAGGGATGGCTGGGCTGGCCCCACCCTGTCACCGTGTGGGATTTTTGGTTTCCCAATGTGGGAAGGAGTTTAAAGTCATGCCAAAACCCCCACGGGGGTGTCCGACTCATCCTGCTTTGCCGGCACCTCTGCTGGGAATAAAACCACCCATCCTGCTGCCGGCAGAGCAGAGGTGCCGCGCATTCAGCAAGGTAAGGACGGATCCGGGCTCAGCACCTTCAACTGACAACCAGGTGGGACTGGAATGAACTGGGACAAGTTGGGATGAGGAGTCATTCCTTATCCCAGTAGTGGGGGCTGTGGTGAAGTTTAAAGATGTGGAACAGCCTGGGGTGCCTGGAATGCAGACAGTGGTGGATGGGGCTGGTGGGCAGTGAAGACACCCTGGTGGGGGAGTGGACCTGGGTGATCCCTGGAGCTGGAAGAGGCCGAAGCACAGCGATGGGACAGGATTTATCTTCCTCTGGGGCTGGTGAGCTGGCAGACTGCCCACACCACCTCTGCAGCCTGCTCTGGGCACTGCCCACCATGATACACTGTCACACACCAGGACTTTGGAAAGCTCTATTTGTTTTTTTCTCTACCCCAAATCAAAAATAGTGTTCTGAGTTCATCTCCCATCCCTGCACCCCTGTGACTCAGCATCGATCCTGGAAGAATGGGGACTGTGACACTGGAATTGTCCCTGCTGGCTGTGGCCCTCCTGTGCCCAGCCACTGCCATGCTGCGCATCGGTGCCTTCAACATCCAGGCCTTTGGTGACACCAAGATGTCCAACAAGGCAGTGGCAGAGATCATCATCAATGTGAGTGCAGCCAGCGCACGGTGGGGATGGGCTGTGTGCTGGGATCAGCCCCAACACAGCTCCTGTGCCAGAGACTTGTGGGGATGTGATGGCATCTCAGTGCTAAGGATGGCCTGGGTGGATGAAGGCTTGGTGGCTTGTCAGGCACAACCCACACTCCCTCTGAGCCCTCCCTGCAGCCATCCTGGCATCAAGGGACATGCAAGTCCCCATGGTGCTGAAGCCAGAACCAGGTGCCTGGCTGGGAGATGGATGGAGGACTGGCCCTGAGCTGTTCCTCTCGGCCTCGCAGGTCCTGCGCCGCTATGACGTGGTGCTAGTGCAGGAGGTGCGTGACTCCGACCTCAGCGCCGTCACCGAGCTCATGGAGCAGCTCAACAGGTACAAGAGGGGCTAGGTCTGGGATAGCAGCACCAGCAAGGAAAGCCAAGCTGCCTAAGCAGTAAGAGGCAAACAAACAAACAAACAAACAAAAAAAAAGTTGTCCATCAACAGAGAGTTTATTTTTGGAAAGAAGAATAGGAGAAATGTGCTGGGGTGAGGAGGAGGCACTGAAAACAACACTGGGAATAACCCAGTGATGTGAATGGGAATACAAGTAACAGAAATGCCTTCTGAAAGCTGTAAGTTCACCAGAGCACGCAGGATGGAAAGAACTACATCTCTGGAAAGCTCTGTCTGCAAAATCCAACAGGACAGGACAGAAGCAAGAGAGAAGGAAGGGACAGGCAGACCTTGCACCCCAAGACCCTGTGAGTGGCAGGAGGACCTTGAGATGGACCCAGCAGTGGATGATGCTTTGAGGAGGGTTGTTTTGGCATCCTAGGAGGAAAAGGGGCTGCTGGGGTGGGCTAAAACTGCCCACAACAGGGTGGCAGCCCCTTCAGCAGCTGGGTGCTGATCCCATTTTGGAGGAGAGCATGCCTCAGGACCGTGTGGAAGTTGCTGCTGCCGTGTCGAAAGGCTGCCAGTGCTCCTGAGCAAGTGTGCCCAGCCCATGTCCTCACCCTTTCCGTGTCCCCTCCAGCGTGGCCACAAAGCAGCCAGGGCAGGGAGGGTGACGCTGGGTGCTGCAGAGCCCCAGGCTGCTCACTGACCTAATTTAGCTCTGCTGCAAATGAAGGTGAGGAATGTCCCTGGAGAGAAAGGGTGGTAGGAGCCACCCCATGTCATGCTGTGCCCAAGCAGCCACCTGGGGGACAGGCACTGGGGGATTCAGAGCTGCTATAGCTCATGTCACCCCACAACCTTGTCGGATCTCCCCCCTGGTCTCTCTGACCTGCCTTGGCTAGCACAGGGTCAGAGAGATGGGGGATTTTTTATCTGACATGGACAAAGGTAAAAGATTAGAGGAGGCTCTCCTTCCCGGGATGATCCAAGTTTATTGTCCTGAAGAGTTCCAGGGAGAAGAGAGAGAGTATGGGAAACGCGGGGTATTTTCACTCCCAACTCAGAGGCGGAGGAAGCCCGGGTCACAGCCACTCAGGGCTGGCCAGGGGAAAGGGAGGGGTTAAGGGAAGGGGAGACAAACCGAGAGGGGAAACAGAACAAACCATCCTCAGTGCAATATAAAACCATAAATGTGCATTACAACATCACCAGGGCACAATGACCCATGGAGACCGTAGTTCAGGACCAGCTAGTGCAAACCCCGGGGTCACCCAGTTCCTGGACGTGACAAAGCCAATCCAGGATGGGCCCAGCCACATCACTGTCCTACCTTTTTGTCTCTGCAGTGCATCCACATCCTCATATGACTATGAGATCAGTGGTCCCCTGGGACGGGAGAACTACAAGGAGATGTACCTGTTTATCTACAGGTAATGGGGCTGGCAGTGCTGCTGAGTGTGCCACGGCACCGCAGGGCCACCAGCACCACGGAGGGGATACAGGGATTGTACCAAGTCCCAGGGTCACCAACATTTTGTCCCCACAGGACAGACACTGTCTCTGTGGTGGACACTTACCAGTATAAGGACCCTCAGGATGTCTTCAGCCGGGAGCCATTCATCCTGAGGGTCTCAGCACCCAGCACCAGTAAGTGGGGGAACAAGTGGCCATGGGCTGTGGCATGCGGTGGCCATGGTCAGCTCTCTGATATCCCTCTCTCTTGGCAGAGGTGAAGGAGTTTGTGCTGGTGCCCCTGCACTCAGCCCCACATGATGCTGTTGCTGAGATTGATGCGCTCTACGATGTCTACCTGGCCATCATCAACAAGTGGGGGACCGATGTGAGTGTCACCAGCACTGGGGGGGCACCAAGGTTGACCACTGAGCTGTAGGGACTGTCTGACCCACACTGGGACCCTGCTTTGAGGCGAGCACAGCTGGTGCAGGAGTGGCAGGGTGGGAGCCCTGTTCCTGTCCCATGACAGGGCGGTCCCTGCCACCCCCATGGGGGGCAGGAACAGCCCATCACCCACATCACAAGCCTCCCATCTCCCCTGCAGAACATGATGTTCCTGGGGGACTTCAATGCTGACTGTTCCTACGTCCATCCAAGTGACTGGTCATCCATCCGCCTGCGCAGCAGCGACATCTTCAAGTGGCTGATCCCCGACAGCGCCGACACTACCGTGGGCAAGTCAGACTGTGCCTACGACAGGTGAGTGCTGCCACCACCCCTGTCCCCTTCCCTGGCACCCCAGTAACACCCTGCCTGCCCTGCACTGCCAGCAGGGGCAGGACTGACACCCACCATCCACCCACATCTCCCCAACAGGATTGTGGTGTGTGGTAACAAACTGAAGAGAAGCATCGTGTCAAACTCAGCTGGTATCTACAATTTCCAGCGTGCTTTCCAGTTGGATCAGGAGGAGGTGAGCCAGGATCACACCTGATCCTAGATTTGGGGCTCTAGCAGGCACCAAAGCTGAGCTGGCCCAGGTTGCAGGGCTGCTCTTGTCTCTTTGAGGGGCTCAGGGTTTCCAAGGGTGGAAACAGGGATTGGGGAATCACTTCCTATTTCGGGTCACTTCACTTCCCAGTGGGGAAGAGATGCACAGTGTTTTTTATGGTCTTCCATGGGCAGGACTCAAGCTATGGGGTAACCCAAACCAACCTTCAACCACCCATCACTGGCCCCAGATGAGACACGGGGGCTTGGAGGGCAGGTGGCCCCTGCCAGTGTCCACCCCAAGCCATGTCTGGGCACCTCTCCATGAGACATGCCAAAACTGGAGCCTTGTGTGTTGCACGTCTTGGGGTTGGGGACAGTGTGCCCCCTCCAGCAGGCAGAAGGTTCTGGCATGGCAACTGACTGCCCTGCCAGTCCCAGCAGCACAGCGAGGGGTGAGTGGCTCACTGAACATCTCCCACCTCTTGCCCTCTTCCAGGCCCTGGCAGTCAGTGACCACTACCCAGTTGAGGTGAAGCTGGTGGCCTGAGCTCCTCCCACAGCCACAGACCAGGATCCAGCTCCAGCTCCCACCAATCCCCATGAAGGTGTTCTGTTCAACCCCATCCACAAGTCCTGTGCTTGGGCTGCCCCAGATCCCAGTCTGGAGACGGACAGCAGCTGGCTGTGCCCAGACTCACCTGCCCACCATGAACCAGAGCCTGGAGACAGGCTATCAGCCAGGACACTGTGACCACAGACAAGCCAATGAAGCATCCATCTCCTACCTCATTGAAGATTTATTGACAAACTTCATTTCAAGATTAACTGCTGGACAGGAGGGAGGATATCCAAGGACCGCTGGGCTCAGGCCACAACGTGTTGAGACCCTGTCCATTCCTTGGGGGGCTGAGTGGGCTCTCCCTGCCCTTGGGGAAGGCAGCATGGTGTCAGGCACTCTACAGGCACAAAGGGAAGGGGCAGCTGGGGCGGCTGTGGGAGCAGGTGGCACATCACCGATTGCTGGCACTGCAGGTGGCTTCACTGTGAGACCAACAGCTACTGCAGCATTTCAGAGGGTGACTCGACCTCCCAGGGACCAGCTGGATCCTCAGCTCTTCCTCTTCTTCAGCATCTCCATGTACATGCGGAGGGACTTCTGGATGGACTCTTTTGAGACGAAGGTGATGAAGTTCTTGATGTCCTCCTCCCGGTGAGCTACCAGGCGGTCCAACACTGCCTTCCTCATCATGGTCTTGGTGAGCTGGCGGGCATGGTCTGCAGAGAGGACAGCAAGGATGAGGAACAGGCCCTCTCCTTATCCCTGACCAGCTCTCAATGCCACCAAATGCAGATCTAATGGGGAGAGATCACACAGCAAAATGCTCTTGAAAGCAGGAGGGAAAGGGGTAAGAAAAACCCATCAGCTGGGAGCTGAACTGGATCAATTCTCATACAATAAATTATGGTGTACTGCTTAGTGGGAAAATGACTGATCCACTGGCAAAGATGACAAAAAGTTGTGTACCTCGTTCTCTCTGTGCCCTCCAGAGCCCTATATCCACCTCCAATACACACCAGTAACCAAACAAAATTCCTTCTTATCTGAAGCTGCTGCGGCTCTAAGCTCCCATGAACCAATCCCTTCAATCCCTGCAAGACAGTCTGCTCCTGCCAACCATGCTGTACAAAGGCCAGCAACACTTCCCTCAAGCTCATCCCTGGGCCTGTGCCATTCCATATGGATATGTGGATGCTGCTGGAGCAGCAGAGGCTGGTGGAACTGAGGCCTCCAGCACACATCTGCTCACACCCCCACACAGCCAGGTGCAGTGATGTGGTAGCACATCTGCTGCACAGATGTTGTATTCACACACTTAGTGACAATGAAATGAGGACTGATCCCCTCCATCCACACACTGGGAACCTTGAATTGCTCAAGCACCCGGGTGCTGAAGCCATCTCCACCCAGACACAGTTCTGATTTAGGGGAATGATCTCCACAGGACCTCCTGGAAGTCAGGAGAGGGCACAGCTGAGACATGCTCCCCCAGTCTGGGGGGGGTTGGTGTTACTCTAACACCAGGACAGCAGGGAGGAGAGGTGACATGGGCTGAGAAAGTTCAGATCTGTGGAGAGCCCTCTTCCAGCCCAGGAACCTTGTGCTGCAGCCACAGAGTAGTCCAAACACATGATGCCTGTGCTGTCTGCCTGTCCTCATCCACACCCCCATCACTGCCACCCAGACTGCCAAGAGTTGATTCAGACCACAAAAACAGCCTGGCAGCTGCCCAGGAGCTCTCATCCTGGCTGTTCACTCAGCTCCACAGCAGCTTTCCTGGGCTAACACCTCCACTGACAGACAGAGATTCGGTTTGTTTGTGCAGCTCAGACATCTCCAGACTGACTCAGCAGGGCTGGCAGGAAGAGCTGAGCTGGAGCCACGTGCCCTGAACGTTAGCACAGTGTCCCTCTCTGTTAACCCAAGGCTGCTGGGACCGCTGAGCTGAGCTTTCTTACCTCCAACAAACCACACCTCCCCTTTTAATGGACACTGTTACATAGCCCCCCTAGCACCATCTGCACTTCCCACTCAGACCGGGTCTCCTCTTCTGCCAGAGGTTTACCAGGAAGGGCCAGCCACTGTGCCATGACAGCTGCAGCTTTCTCCATGAGCTTCTCCTCTGGCACCAGCTCATCCACGAGGCCCAACTTGTGGGCCTCAGGTGCAGGGTGGAGGGAACCCAGCTGGAGGGAACGTTCAGCAATTCGGTGTCCCACAACATTCACAAATGTGTCCTTAAACCTGCAAGAGATGGGAGGGAAAGCCACACTCAGGGGCAGCTCACCCAGACATCAAGAGCTTATAGAACCCTGGTCCCACTCCCCAGGCTCAGGGCTCTGAGAAGCATCCTGGTACACTCCTCAGGTTCAGTGCTCTGGACAGCAGCTGTGGGCTCAGTCACAATGGGAAAATGATGTGAGAGATTTTTGGTAGTACCCCTATCCTCTGCATGAAAGCTGCTGTTTTTAGTCTCAGTGCCTGTGGGTACCCACTTGCTGTGACTGAAAACTCCTTCCCAACAGTGCATTTATACATTCCTAGGGCAAACAAGGGCCTGTGTGTCAGTATCTTAGTACCCCTGTACTTTCAGAGATCTCCACACCACAGGATTTTGCACATAGACTGCATGTACCCAGAGAAAAGCCTATTCCCAGACCAAGTCTGACCCATGAGATCTTCTAGCACTAGTTCTGGAGTTAATTGCAGGGCCAGAACTGAGATCCTTGTTGGTGCAGGATGTGAGGACCTTCTGCAGGCTGGAAGCTTTTCAGATACCTGCAGGACATGACAGAAATGAGGTGTAATCTCCTGCAGCTGCAAATACCTGACCCCTGACACACAAACCACACTGCTGTGACCTGTTGAACTGATTAATTAACTCCTCGAAGATGAATTCTTTCTAGAGACCTACACATGATACTAGAAGTAGGAGGCACTGGCCTACCAGAAGGGAGCCACAATGCCCAGCTGGGCTTCGTTCAGGCCAATGCTGAATTTGGGGTTCTCTGCCATGATCCTGTAGTCACACGACAGGGCAACAAGGCAGCCCCCGGCCGGGCTGGACCCCTGGCAGAGAGAAGGACAGAGTGAGTCCAGGACATGGTTACAAATATCCCCCAGTGTTACTGATCACTCCAGAGCATGGCAGACACCAGGAAGACAGAGAAGATGTCCCCCAAATTTCTGACCACCTGATCTGAAACAGTCCTAAAGAAGATTTTTCTGATGTTTATCAGTGTTTCATAGAATCACAGGAGGATTTGGGTTGGAAGGCACCTTAAAGCCCATTTCATTCCAAGCCCCCTGCTACACACAGGGACACCTTCCACTAGATCATGTTGCTCAGAGCTCCATCCAACCTGGCCTTGGACACTTCCAGCGATGGAGCTTCTCTGGGCAATATGCTCTAGGGCCTCACCCCCCTCACAGGGAAGATTTCCCTTCCATTTGTGACCATCTTTTCCATGGCTCAGTGCTGCTCAGCCCTGCACAGGATGCCTGAGAGAAAACCCAAGTGTCTTCAGCGGGGGGGCTGTGGACAGACACCACCGTGAGCTGCCAGGGCAGCACCGCCCTGGAAAACGAAAACAAGACACCAAGAATGCAATGACCCATCCATGGGCACGGAGACCCCAGCAGCACTTCCCTGCTGGCCAACAATGCTGGCTGGAGGAGCAAAACCTGCTGGAAATGCTGCTGTAACCCAGCAGTGCCTGTAGCTTACACAGAGCCTGCAGCATCCCACACTTCCACACCTTCCCACACCCCACAGAACTGACAGACACGAATTTCACCCAAACACCCCAACAGATACATCCCTGGATGAATTTCAGCCTGGTTTTTCAGTTGTCCCTGTCCACGCAGTCCAAGGCAGCCACAGCAGGTGACAATCCCACCCCCAAGGAAGGCAGGCCCAAAGGACATACATTGACTGCAGCCACTGTCACCATGTTGGAGCCATAGAGCCGGAGCCACATCTCCTGCACAGCTCTCCAGAACTCAGTATAGTGCTCCACACTCTTCCCACACATCTCCGTGATGTCCAGGCCAGATGAGAATATTCTGGGGACAGCCTGGAATTGGGAAAGAAAAGATATCACAGAGAGTCACAGGGAAGGAAGGACCCTTTAGCTCTTGGCCTGACAGCTTGAGCGAAGGGAAAATGATGAATATGTGATATAAATCAGGGTCTTTTGGGGCTTTGTAAATATCTCCCCAGTGCTCCCACAGCTTAGATTACCCCATTAACATGGCCTGCAATGCTGGGCCTCTGCTTCCAACATGGTTTCTCACTGTCAGGGTCCCTGGGTGAGTACATCAGCCACACAGCACAAAACCTGTCCTGTCCCATTACCAGGCACCAACTTATCCCCACACCACATCTGAAAATAAGCACTGGCATCTCCCAGCAGCTCCCTGGGGAGCTAGGAGATGTCACAGAATTTGCTAAGTTAGCAGATAAACAAATTTGATTTTCATTACAAGGCACGCTTGGCTGCCATTCTTCTGCTAGAAAAGGGCACAGAAGAAAGATCATCTGCCAAGAGCTCCCTCCCCTCCTCAGTTCAAGGGGAGCCAATTGAGGTGAGCCAATCCAGGGTGTCTGAGGGCCCCCCTGTGCCAGTAATCAGTGACCCAAAGAGTAGCAAACACTCACAGAGGTGATGATCACACCCCGGCAGGCCCGGTTGTTCTCCAGCTTCTCCAGGCTTATGGAAAACTCTGTGAGGAACTCCAGGCTGAGGCTGTTGACTGGGGGACTCTTGAACTTCATCATGGCAACACCTGTGCAGGGTAAACACAGCAACATCAGACCCTCCCCACAGCAGCTCACACTGCCCTGCCCAGGGGAACTTCACCCACCTCCCTGTTTCCATCACCAAACTGTCTTCCCATTCCCACTCAACAGCACTCCTGGCTATTTAAAAGCTTCCAGAGCAGCAGAGTCAAGAGCAAGGTCCTGCTTTGACCAGATCCACCCACAAGCCAGGGTTACTCAGTGAGTGGTGGACTTGGAGCACAGACCAGGCCATGTGTGGTGGCACCCCACGTGTCCCAAAGCCCAGCCACCTTCCAGGTCACGGTGCCCAGCAGCTCCCTTCTTTCTGGGGTCAATGGGGAAGGTCGAGCTCGCAGCTTCTGTCACAGCTAACAGTCTGTGTCCAGGGGGTCACACACCTGCTAGAACCTGTCAGCACCATGAGAAGGACTATGAACTCTTGACCCTACCCAAAAGGTCCTCCCTGAGAGTTTAGCCTGGGTGCTGCAGACATGGCCAGCTGGGAACAGCACGAGGACACACCCAGGCACCTGAAAGCAGGACTTGGGAAGATACAAGAAGAGGCACCTTTGTTGGTAGCCAAGTCACAGAAATTCCCAACAGCTCTTCCCTGATGGAGCACTGCCACTCTGCCCGGTGCCCAAATTAGTGACCCCCCAGACGGGACAAGGCAGAGGCAGGGGACAATGACAACCAGGATCTGCCTGTAGCACCAACCACATGAAGTATCCACAATTGGTGAGACTCCCAACCCCAAAAGCTTCTCTCCGAGGCTCCTAAACAGCTGCAACATCTAGGGCTTTGCTGACTTTCAATGCCCAGAGCCACACATACCATGGGACAGGTGTACAAGGGACCCTGCCTGTGCCCCACAATGCCCGTGGGCTGAGGGTGACGCCGCAGAGGTGCCACCCGCCGTACCTGAGCTCTCGTCCAGCTCCACCTGGATCTTGCTGTTGCTGAAGGAACGACATGGGGCGAGCGGGAGGCCTGGGGCCTGCAGGGGGCTGGGGGGCGGCCGCGTGGCCCTGTCCCACGCTGAGGGGCGGCAGCACAGGGGCAGCACACCTAGGGGACACAGACAGGTAAGGACGGGAAGAGCGCAGCCCTCACAAGTGTGGGTTGTTGCGCTCCCCAAACGCGCTCTGCACGGACAGGGCGGGTCATGGGGACACCCTGACCCACTCAGGGAAGATACAGGGACAGCCCAAGACACGGCAGGGGGACACGTGGAACACCCTGGCGGCAAGGGAGGGGCACGGAGAAGCAGCGGGGGCTCGGGGATACGTCGAGCCTCCCGCAGGGAGAGGTCGGGGCAGGGTCCGGGCGCACCTGAGCGGCCGATCCGGCGGGCGAGGGTCGCAGCCGCCATCTTGTGTACGGCTCAAGGGTACGGGGCGGGGCTTGCGAGGGGCGGGGCTTACGAAAAGGGCGGAACCCCAACAGCGCCGCGCTTTAGCCCCGCCCGTTGCCATAAAAGCTCCGCCCACCGGTGGCGCTGCGGTGCACATGTGCTGCCCCCTCGTGGTGATCCTGCCGCATCGCCCTGTCCTGCCGGCACTGACCACTCCGTACTCCCTGCCCGGACCTGTCCTGCCTGTGCTTCCCGGCCTGTTCCCCCTGCTCTGCATCCAGCCATGTGCCCAGAGTCCCCTCTACACCTTTCTGCCCCTCACAGCCGAATACCCCCGGCCTGGCCCCGGCCGCGGGACGCCGGAGCCCGGGAGCTTTGGGCCGGGGCCAGCCGCCCCCGCAGAGCGCTGGCCCGGGGCCTCGGCGCTGGGAGCCCCGGTGGTGGGCCGTGCCAGCGGTGGCTGCGGATCTCATCATGGTGGAGGCTGCCCGGGGGGACAGCACGGGGGCCAGGGCCGGCCTTGCCGTGCAGGCAGAACTGGTCCGGCAGCGGGATGGCGGGGATGGCGCTGCCCCTCTGCCTGATCCTCGCTGCCGCCCTGCAGGGCGGCCTGACCCGGGCACCGGGGCCCCTGGCCCGCCCCGGCCCCCTGCTCCTGCGGCTGCGGCGTCTGGAGGAGCAGGTGGGTTCCCGCGACGGGGAGGGGGTGCTGCCCAACCTGTGCCAGGGGGACACTCGGCATTTTGGGTCGGGAAGGGACCCGGCATGGGGACGTGGGCTCACGCCTCATCATCCCACTCCCTTTCAGTTTCTCCGGCTCCAGGAGGTGACACTGAACCATCTCCAGAGCATCGCCAGCAACTACAACATCTCCTACAACATCGATGGACGTTTCCAGGCACTGGCGGAGCAGGCGGAGGCGGCCGACGCTGCCCGGGCCGCCCTGGGTGCTGAGCTGGCCCGTCTGGCCACCGCTGGCCGGCGGCTGCGCCGCAGGCTCAAGAGACTGGAGGGGACAGTGGGTGCCCTGAGCCCACTACACGGCCTGGTCACCCACCCACCACCAGCTGCACTGCTGGAGGCTGGCACCAAACCGCACGGTCTGCCAGACACTGCCCGCAGCCGGGGCCAGGCTGTCCCCAGCACCCCCAGCCCTCGCCGCCCGAAGACGAGGCGGTGGCAGCAACACCGGCAGGAGGAAGGGCAGTGGCTGTCGGCTGATGCCGAGGCTGGCGGAGCACCCGAGGAGGATGAGGAGACCACTCGTGATGCAGTACCAGGACCCCAAACCATGGCACCGGTGCTTCCCACCGTAACCACGGTCCCCCAGGAGCAGCCCCCAGCCCCCCAGCAAATGGGAGAGAGTAGGTACGGCCCCCCCGCTCTGGTGCCCACCTCCCCCGCCTGTCGCACCAGTGCCGTCCTTCTCTTCCCCAACACCTCCGCTGAGCACAGGGCCGTCCTGGGGCTGGGGCCACACCGGGGGCTGCGGGCGATCTCACTCTGTTCCTGGCTGGCCACCCCAGCCCCTCGCCTCGGTGCTCTCCTCTCCTACGCCACCGAGGACGGGCACAGCGAGCTGGCCGTGCGTGGCCGTGGTGGGGATCGCCCTGGTTCTGCACGTTTCATCGTGGGGGACGGGCAATTTCGGGAGCTGCCGGTGATGCCGCTCCTGGATGGCAAATGGCACCACCTGTGCCTCACCTGGTCCTCCGGCCAGGGCCAGTACCGCTTCTACGTGGACAGGAGGCTGCTGGCTGCCGGCTCCGGCTTCCAGCAGGGCAATGAAATTCCCGCTGGTGGCTCGCTGGTGCTGGGCTCGGGGCAGGACGGCCCCAACATGGACTTGGGCACTGCAGAAGGTTTTGTGGGTCACCTGGCTTCTTTTGCTGTCTGGAGACGGGCTCTCCTGCCCGGGGAGGTGGCCAGAATGGCGACCGGGCGGGGGCTGCCCCGCGGCCCCCTCCTCACGCTGGCCGATGCCTCCCTGCAGGGCGGAGTGCGGAGGGTGGCATGTCCCTGCCTCCAGCGCTGCCTTTGACGAGGCTGACAGCAGGAATGGTGCCGGCTACCTGCGGTCACGGCTGGCTCATGGTGCCGCTCCCCACACGAGTTGAATCCTCCCAGCGTGATGGGACACCCAGCAGGGAGGTCCTCTCAGGATCAGTACCATCGGAGGGGGGGGGAAAGGGAAAGGGTCTTGGCAGCCAGTACGGCAGAGGTGGGACCAAAGCCAGAGGAGGATGTACAGCCCATGGTTCCGATTAAAATGCTCCGAACATTAGAGAAACCTAATTTATTTCTGTCCCGCTCATTCACTGCAATGCTCGGTTCCACTCACAGCCAAGCAGGAGCGCCCAACACGGGCAGCCGGAGCGGGTGACGCTGCTCGTTCCCTGCGCCCGAGTCAGAGCAGGGGAAGCGGAGCACGGGACAGCCCGTGACCGGGTGAGCCAGCGCTGCCGGAGCAGCCGCCGCCGGTGCCGTGCGCTGCACCTACCCGCAGGGCTCCTCGGCGGGATAGGGCTTTGGCCCGAGCTGTGCTGCGCCAGGGGGCTCAGGCGAAGCACACTCGCTCCCGAACGTCTACTCTGCGGAATTCCGTGCCTGGAGAGTTGGAGCAGCGTCGGCTCCGGCCGTTCCCGGATCCCCGTGTTCCCAGAGCCCCGTGTTCCCGGGGACGGCGGGGCCGTGCTGAAGGCTGGGTGTGCGTGGGACAAAGCCTCGCGGCAGCCTCGTAACCTCTCGGGCCGCCGCCACCGGGGTCCTGCTTAGCCCATCCTACCCTATCCTGTTTCTTTCCGTTCCGTTCCGGCCCGCCGCCGCTCCGGGCGCGAGGGACCCGCCAGAACTACAACTCCCATGGTGCCTCGGGGCGCCGCGGCCGCCCTGACAGCCACGTGATGACGGTGGTGGCTGTCACATGACCGAGCGGCGGGGCAGGCCCGGCGGAGGAGCCGCCGCCGCCGCCGCCGCCGCCCCCGCCCCGCATGGCCAACGTCGCCAAGAAGGTGTCCTGGTCCGGCCGCGACCGCGACGACGACGAGGACGGGCGTGCGGGCGAAACCACCCCGCTGCTCAACGGTACCGGCCCGGGTGCGGCGGGCAGCGGTCGGCAGGTGGGTACCGCCCCCGGGAGCGGGGGGCTCTGCGCCGTCCCGGGCCCCTCTGTGGCGAAGGGAGCACGGAGAAGGCTGTGACCCCGCGGGGCGGGGTCGTGTCTGCGCCCCCCTCACTCCCGCCTTCCTTCCCTTGTAGTGTTTAACCGCGTTCCTTGCCCCGAGGCTGGGTGGGGGGCGGTCGGGGTCGCTCCCGGCTCAGGAAAGCAGAACCTGTCGGGCCCCGGGGAGGGGCTGGGGGGAGCCATGGCCGGGGCACTCGTGAGGGAAAGACTGAGCTGGGACTGAGTCAGTGCCTAGCCGGCAGTTGTGCGGGCCGGCTCCATGCCTTCTGCAGCCCTCGGCTGCTGCTCCTCCGCCATGGGACGGTCCCTGTTAGCAGGACCTTGCGCTGGGCAGGGCCCTGCTCCTGCCCTCTGGAGCTGCTCTCATTCAGAGAATTAAGGCATGGATTGGGTTAGAGGAGATCTGAAAGCTCACCCTCTTCTACCCCCTGCCATGGATAGAAACACCTTCCACTGGACTAGGTTGCTCCAAGCTCTGTCTGATTTGGCTTTGAACACTTCCAGGGATGGGAGCACCACTTCTCTGGGAAACCTGTGCCAGGGCCTCACCACTCTCATTAGGAAGAATTTCCTACTGACATCTATTCTATTATCCTTTTGTTTAGTTTGAATCCATTCCCCCTTGTTCTGTCTGTATATGTCCATGTAATATTAATTTGTACTAAATGACTTTCTGTTAAAAAATGTCTTTTTGTGAGAGCTTGTTGCCTGACATGCTGCTGCTGCCCAGATCAACAGGTAGGGCTCAGACAGAGGAGCCTCTAACACTGGAGTGGTGGAGTGTGTCCTGTGGGATGTATAGAGCTACACTGGCAAAAAGCAGGTCCAAGGTGGGCCGTGTTACAGAGGGAGGCCAGTTCCTTCTGGCAAGTTAATTTGGGGTAATTAAGTAAGGAGAGCTCTCCAGTGTACCCTTAGGCTGTACCCTTGCAGTCTCTCCCCCAAATGCAGCTCATTGAAGAAAACTGAGGCACTCAGCATCTGCTCTAAATTGAAGCTGAGGGCAAGTGCTGGGCTGTGGTATGGATGGGATGTCAGGATGGAACCACAGAGCGCTTTTGTGCCAGCACCAGGTGGGACAGGCATTGCTTCCAGATGGCATCCTCAAAATGCCTTTAGGGAGTTCTCTGGGAGACTTGAGCTTAGATAGGGAGAAGCAGTGCCAGATTCTGGCAGCTGTTAGCAGGGATGTCTCACCCAGCACGATTCTGTGCTGCCCTGCTCCTGGGCAAGTCAGAACAGCAGGCTAATTAGAGGGAAATGCAGGGCTTGTTAGGCTGGAACAGCCTTGTGTAGTGCTCTGGGAGCAGGGAATGGCAGCTGGAAGGAGGCAGCTGTGCCACGGTAGCTATTCTGGGGTGAAAATAAAAGTAATCCTCCTGGGCAGTGCAACAGGACCCAGTACATTTGCAGCACATAGGGAATTCTGCAGGTTTGAAGTGTGTTAGAATAGGGATTAGCCAGATCTCATGGCTGGGGGTCATTAGGAGGGGGTTTTCCTGGTTTGGAAGAAGTGCCTGAGGCCTTCTGCAACAGGGGCAGTTGGAGGTGGACTCCCAGCCCTACCAATGTGATTTATTGTCACTGTGTCCTCTCATAGTGCAGGCAGCTCAGGTCCCAGCTGGTGACATAGCACTATGTGGCATTTTCCTTGGCAAGGGAGCAGAGGGAGTACCTTGCTGGAGCTCCAGACCACACGTGCCCCTGGCAGTGGCAGTTGGGTTGTCACTGTAGAGCTGGGGTTGTATTTTGGTGTCGGGCAGCTGCCTCTCCCTTTGCCCCAGATGATTTTCAGTCAGGTGGAATGAAGCAGGAAGGCAGAACAGCTTTGGCAGAGAAATAAAGAGAAAATGAAGCTGCTTAGCTCAGGGGAGACTTAAACCTGGGTTGTGGTAATACAATAAAAATGTCCCCTAGCTGAGCTTCTTTCCTTTCTCATGTACTTGTTTAATGGAAATGAAAGTGATCTTAGGGTGACCAGAGGAAACATAGGTCTGTAGCTCCCCAGGTGACAGCTGTGAGGGACTGAGATCAAGTTCTGGTGGGCAGGAGGTGAAGAGAGGCTGGATAAACACACCTGTGGCCATAGAGGGGGTGTTGAGAGACCTGTCCCTGAGGTCTCCTCTGGTTGGGGGCTAGCTGAGCTGACTAAGCCTTCATCCTCTCACCAGGGCTTTCTGGTGCTTCAAGCATATCAAGAAGTGAGAGGCAGCCTGTACCTCTGAGCATCACGCCTGCCGTGGGCTGTCCCTTTCCTGTGTTCTTGAGCCATGTCTGTTGATTCTCAGGCTGGGAAGTGGGTGGGAAATTTTAGTATGAGCAGCCAATTTCCATCGTGAAACATTTTTTGTCAAATAATGTTTCTCCTTCGCTACCATCAAAGATATGCTGTCAGATATTTGTGCTGAAGTGCTTTGACTTTGGGATTGGTTTAATGCTCCTGCTTCAAAGGGTGCCTGGAACAAGGGGTCACCATCATGAAGACCAGGCTACTGCTGGGCAGGTTGTCCTTCTCAGCCCCTGTGTGTTTATTCTGCATCTCTGGATGTTACTGGTCTCATTTTCCTTAAGTAACGAGGTACAAAAAAGTGGCCAGGCTGTAATCAAGAAATCTTGGTGGGAGGAGACAGAAAAAGAGAAGTGTGAGTGCTGGATGAGCCCTCATTCCTGGCAGATGGGTTGCAGATTGCACACCCCAGATTACTGGCAGAGAGACTGCTTGTCCCTGCTCTTGTGAGCCTGGAGGTGACTGCCCTGGAGAGCCACTGCCCTCGAGTGGTGGCAGGAACTTCTCCCAGCACAGGAGCTTCAGGAAATTTTCTGTAGGTTGCTCAAGCCATCAGGGACTGTGGCAGTGCTTCATCTTTGTGCTGCTTCTGTTCCAAGAGAAAGGCCAGGGTAATGGCAGCATTTCCCATCCTCGTGGAGGTGAGGGTCAAGGAACAGCTGTGCCCTGGGAGTGGAGCAGGGGCCTGGAAGCAAAAGCATAGCCAAGTGGTGACACATTGGGGAGAATCCAGGTGCTTTCTCCCCTCTTATGAGCTTAGAGGTAAAGGAGCCCTGTTCTCTCCTGCTGTGAAGTGTTTTGGGGATGATAGTGGGTTGGTTTGAAGCCTGTCTCAGCAGTGGCTGTGTGTCACAGGAGGGGGGTTTCAAAAGCCCTGCAGCTCATCTCCCCCTTTCACTGCTGGAGCTGGGGATAGGGTTCGTGTGCCAGGGACACAGCCTGGAGTCTTCCACCCAGGCTGGTACGAGGGACAGTGTTGTGCAGCCAAAAGGTCCTGGGGGCTGGAAATCCTCTTCCTTCCCTCCTACAGCTCTTGTAGGCTCGTTGTGTGGTCTGTGCTGGGTTTTATCTCATCAATAACAGAAAGTCACATGCTGCCAGTTCATTACTGAGGGTGGCACGGGACCCACAGGATGTCGACAAGGGACAGTGTCTAGGAGGGATCTCCTCATTTGGGTCATGTCCTGAAGGGAGGAGTCTCACTGGCTCGCTCATCCCTGTGGAAATGGGCTGTGGAGCAGAGTCAGACACTCCCTATGGATGGTTCTCCAGAGCAATGTTTGGGGGGCATGGTTTGGTTGCTGTGCACGCAGCCTGGGTTGGATCATGGAGATAATGCAGTCAGGGCATGATTAGAAGGTGGTAGTTGAGATCTTCTGCTGGATTTTTTTCATGTTGAGGTTGATCCTTAATTTGCTCTTGCTGGGCTCAGAGTGGGTGCCAGCATGACAAAGGGGAAAGGAACCTCAGGAGTCCCTTAGGGGGCTAGAGCTGGGGGCTCTAGTCCAGTCCCTGCAGATCCCTGAGGGACACACCCAGAGGGGCTTTGGGTAACTACTCTGCACCCTATTTGGTCCCATGTTCAATGTGTCACCAGCCCCAGGGTGAATGTTTGGGTCTGATATCTAAGCAGAAGTTCCCTTACTGCAGTTTATCCACTACTTCTTGTCCCATCAGTGCAAAGCTTCAAGGGAAGTTTGCTTTTGTTCTATCTGTAACCTGTGTTGGGTGTTTGGAGATGTGATGAAGAACTACCTGAGAAGCACCAGCTTCTCCTTATATATCTTGCCATGTGTTCCAGCCCCCCACTCTCTTGCTGAGCTCACTTTCTGTGCCTTTTCTGTGCCAGGAAGCCCAAACTGGATGCCAAGTCCCAGGTGTGCTACTGCAGGTGCCAGATGGAGATGTGGGATCCCTTCCCCAGACCTTCTGGCAGTGGTTTTGCACCACCCAGGAGGGGTTGACCACCTTCACTCCAGGTGTGTGCCACTGGCACCTCTTCACTCACCCACCAGGTCACTGCAAGACTTTTTCAGCTAGGCTGCTTGCTGACCCCTGGGAGTCATCCATCCCAGGTGCAGGCTTTCTTTTTGCCTCTGATGAATTTGGGGGCTTCCCTGCAGCCTGGTGAGGTCCCTTGCCTGCCAACATTCCTGCTTACTAACACTGATGATAACTTATTTTGATTCAAACCAGGGCTTCAGGCATCACTTTGCAGAGCTCAGAATGAAATTACCACCCAAATGGGCTGAGGGCTGGGTGTTCATGTGCCACTGGCAGAGTGAGGCTCAGCATGTCCCAGAGCCTCTCCTAGGGCAGGAGAGCTGTTGACCCATCTGTGCTCTCTGGGTTTTGGCAGCAGTGCATGTTTTTATGTGGAGATAATCACAGCACAGTCACACAAACATCACACGTACCCAGGATCAGCAGCTGCCTTGGCTGAGTTTGAAAACATCCCAAGGAGGGCATTGCTCAGTGAATCTTTGAGCTGTGCACAAATAACCTTTTCTCTTGGGTCCAGGCTTCCTGAATCTCTCCTTTTTCTCTTATCATTCTTGGGTGCTGCTGGAAGTAGCTCTTTCCTGCCCTCTTGGCATGTGATCCCCTTGGTGGGTGAGACAGGAGCTGGGCCTCTGCTCGCAGAGGGGTGCCAGGGCTTAGGGGGAGGATATTAAAGATATGCTGCATGTCTAAGGAAGTTCAGCTTCAGGTTCCACTGCACCTCCTTTCCCTTCATCTGTGCTTGTGTCCTGGTGCTTAATCGATGGGGAATTGAGCTGCTGTGCCCTGGCTGCTTTCTCCACAGGGGAGGAGGGTGGGATGTCACTGATTCAGCTACATTTGGTCTGTCTGCAGACCCCATAGCTAACAGAAGGATAATTTTCCCTGAAGGGCTGGTCCTGCCTGAGGTCTTATACAAGGGACATGGCATGAGTGGTATTTTCCATGTCCTTGCCTTGATCTTGCCCTGGATGTGTGGCACCTAACGGGAACCTTAAATCCTTGTGCTTCCTCAGTCTAGGTGGGGTTGTGTTCCTTGGCAAGGTGTCAGCTTTGTCCCTCCGGGTTTCAGGGCAAGGAATGTGTCTTTCCCCCTCCACAGGATGTGGGGGGCCTGGCTGGGACCTCAGCCTGCCACTAGAGTATCTGGGCACCAGCAGGCACTGGAACAAGCAGTTCCTGTATCCAGCTCATGACCCTAAGTTCCTATCCAGGGAGGTGACAGCTTTGTGTGCACCCAGCTCATAGAATTCCACAGTGATCTGCTCTGATTGCTGGAAAAAGGGTCCGCCTGGATCCTTTTCACTGGGGTTGTGGAGCCATCATGGACCAGAAACAAAGCCCAGGCTGGTTTTGCCAAACCACTGTCTGGAAATGGCTCTATGGAGCACGTTGGGCTGGGGCTGCTGGGGGCTAAAGGGCACTGGAGAGGGTTTGAGACGCTGGGGTAGAACCCAGCTGCAGGTCAGGGAGTGAAGGATAATGTGGAGCAGAGGGAGAAATGGGAAAATAGGTCAGGCTGCAAACACAAAGGGATATTTTTCCTCTGCAGTGACGTGCAGGGTTCCCATCAGCTCTGGCCTGCATGTTCCAGACAGGGTTGGGGGGATTAAAGCAGCAAGGGGCTCAATCTGGGACCTTCCAGCAGAGAGACTGACGTGCCAGAGCCTTGCTGTTGCTCACCATCCCTCTTTTATCCTCCGGTTCTTTAACCCAGCAGCTGGGGAGGGGTGAGGCTCTGAAGGGGAAGATCCTAATGCTGAAGAGTGATGTTTGGGCTGTGCTTAGGGACAGTGCTCAGATCTTTGTGCATCCCTGTGTTTCACAGCGACTGAGGGGTGACAGCAGCCCGCCTGCTCCAGCTGGGTCCTCTTGTGGCGCTGCTCAGCTGCAGCCTGAGCCCCTGCTTGCCTCTTCCAGGAGACAGAAGTGCCCCAGACAGTCAAAAAAACTCCCATGCTATGCAACTATGCTTCTAGTAGGGAGCCTGAGTGATCACCAGTGAAAGAACCTGCTCCCTAGAGGGAGATGCAAGTGCTGCTTCCCAGCATCACACTGGGGCCGGCTCAGAGAGACATCGGAGTCCCCAAAGCTGTGCAGGAGCAGTGTGCCCACTTCCTCCTGTCTCCTGGATGGCAGCCAGCCTGTCTGTCACTCTGGTCCCAGCTGCTTGGGGGGGTGACAAACACGCTGAGGTGATGTGCTCCTCTCCCTGCTGGGAACTGCTGCTGTGGAGCAGATGGCAGAGCCAGACGTGCCCTCAGCTGTCCCTTGCTGCTGGCTGGGCCTGGCAGCTGAGGGCACGTCATGGTGAGCTTGTGGCTGTGGAGGTTGCGTGATGTCCAGGGGCTCTGTCCCTCCCCAGCCTCAGGGCAGCATGGAACGTGCTACTCAGCACAGGTTTGCTCGGCTCTGCACCAGGAACTGCGCTCCGTACCAGGGGCTGGTGGTGGCCAGCCCCCAGCTGCTGGCTGGCACCTCCCCAGGTGAGCTGGCTCTGCCAGCTGACAGGTTGGAGCAGCTCGCCCAAATCCTGCTGCTGCTGCCTCTGCTTCCCTCCAGGATGTTGGATCCCACAACCTCTGTGTGTCCTCTGAGAGCAGAGTGCTGCGCTTCGGGGGGCTCTGGCAGTGGCAGGCAGGCAGAGCTCTGCAAAAGGGGCAGAGCACGAGCATCTTGCATGCCTGCTCCTTCCTCCTGAGATACTTGAAGTGCATTCAGGAGAGAAATGAAGTGAACTCATTTCCCCTTCTCTCCTCAGCTCACTCCTTCCCCCTTCCTGCGCATCGGGCAGCTGAGCAATGTGGACCTCAACGAGGACATCCATGAGCTTGTGAGTGGCACAGAGAGGGGCCTGCTGTGACTGAGACCCCTTCCCTTCTTCCAGTTACAGCTGCTGCTGTTCCTTCCTTCACATTCAGCTTGTTCCACAAGGACTCCAGCACTTCTTCCTGGGCTGGGTGACCTCAGTGGCAGGGGCAGCTGCTGCTGCCCCAGGGGCCCCTCTGGCATCCTCAGTAAATTCCCTAATTCGGACCTGGGAGCAGCTTGCATGGTCAAAAGCGTTTGGGAAACAGAATTTGGTTTCTGCCCAAAAAAATGGGTTTGCTTGAAATAGCTCCTTGCTTTTGGCCTAAGGAATTTCCTGCCAGGGTGAAAGGTTGCCCTCCACTGGAGCATGGATTTGCTTGGATTCAGTGCCAGGTCAACATGGCAGTGTGGTACCCAGCTGGGCAAACCCTCCACCTGCTCCTGGGGAGACATCCTGCCCGGGGGTGGAGGGGTGCTTGGTGAGTGTGCACCCGTGACAGCTAGTCCAGCTGCCTTAAATCCCACACATCCACCAGCTGGTGGAAAATCATCCCAGATCCCTGCCAGATTCCAGGCAGCCAGGCAGCTTGCACCTGCAGTCCTCTATGCATCTCCTGAGCACCAAAAGGAGTTAAACTCACAGTTGTATGTGAATAGGAGGGCTGGACTCTGACCTGACCATCCTAAACTGTGCATCACATCCAACAGGAGACAGAGGTGCCTCGGCAGCGTCCCAACGAGATCCCCCACAATGAGAAGCTCCTGTCACTCAAGTACGAGGTTAGTGTCCATCTCCCCCTTCTCAGGCCTGCCCTCTGGGATGCAGCAGGTGAGGTATGAGGGTCAAGGCTTCACAGCTGCCCAGTGAGGGTGGTTTCAGTGTAGAAGGAGTGGAATCAAGGAAGAAAATAACAGGAGCAGAGTGAGGGGCTGAGGGCAGCACTCCCCAGCATGGGTATCTCTTCACCTGTTAGACAAAAACAGCATCTCCCTTTCCCAAACTAGAGCTTGGACTATGACAACAGTGAAAACCAGCTATTCCTGGAGGAGGAGAGGAGGATAAACCATGCGGTGAGTCTGGCTGGGCTGCTCACAAATCATCACAGGTGGGGTGGACAAGGGAAGCTGTTCCTCCTTACTGGCTGCTGGGGGGCTTTGTGCCAGAGGAGGTTGTGCTTAAAGCCTAGGTTGAGCTGGGATGGGTTTATGGGCGCTTGTGACAAGCTGTGAAACCACAGGATCAAGGACCCAGCATGAGGTGGTTGGAATGGGAGCTAATCTGGGTGCATGTAGTGGCATTGCTTGGTGGCATGGGGCAGGTCCCTGAGCGGAGGGACTTCTGAACTCATGTGAAACATCTGCCCCGGGGGCTTTGGGAATCTGTGCCCCAGCAAGAATACCAACAGGGTAAGCCTAATGGAGGTCAGGAAGCTGGAAAAGCACCTTAGAGATCCCACAGAAGTACAAGAGCACTGCTTAAAATTAGTAAATTATGTCCAGGCTTGGCTGAGTCAGCCAGCATTGGTGTTCCCTGGCTCTCAGAGCTTCCCGGGCTTGGACTGCATTAGGGAAGGTGGCAGGTGTGTTGGGGTCCCCTCGATGCCAGGCTGGATGGCAGCAGGGTGTGAGTTCTGTGTGCCCTTCAGGCTTTCCGGACAGTGGAGATCAAGCGCTGGGTCATCTGCGCCATGATTGGCATCCTCACTGGCCTCGTCGCCTGCTTCATCGACATCGTGGTGGAGAACCTGGCTGGGCTCAAGTACCGTGTGGTGAAGGACAGTATCCTCACAGAGCAGTGGCTGCTGGCCAGCTGGGACTTCTGGGATCTCCTGGGAACTGTGAGAGGGGTTGTGGGGGAAGAGGGCAGCTCTTCCTTGCTCCAGTTTGGTTGCACCAACTCTGCTGCCCAGCTGCTCTGCAGGGCTCAGCTGTGTCTGGGCACTGCTATAACAGAGGAGGCTCATTTCAGCTGCCCTGGATGCTCTAAGTGACAGGGGGCTTGGAGCAACCTATGAAGTGAATGGCATCTCTACCCGTGGCAGGAGTTTGGAACTAGATGTTTTTTAAGGTCGCATCCAACCCAAACCATCCTGTGATTCTGTGAGATGCTGTGGTGGGAGGGATGGTACCCAAGCAATATTGGACTTTCCTTGAGCTGCTACCCCAGACATCGACAAGTTCACAGCCAAAGGGGGCCTCTCCTTCTCCCTGTTACTCTGGGCCACCCTGAATGCCAGTGTGGTGATGGTGGGCTCTCTGATCGTTGCCTTCATAGAGGTGAGAGCTTGGAACTGTTTTGGGTTCTTTACATGGGCAAAACAGGGTCACGTTTCCAGAAAACATGCAGGATTTTGTAAACAGTGAATGTATTTCTGCCAATTTGGCTCCTGGTAGCATGTTCCTTGGTGCTGGCTCCGGATGTGCTGTGGGTTTTCTGTGGGGCTATCAGACTGCCAGGATGTGCTGGCAGCCTGGGGCAGAGGCTGTGTTCCAGCCTTGGGGGGGGGGGGGGGGGGGGGCGGGGGATGTAGCTCTCCCAAGCCTTGGCCCTAGCTCAGCCTCTCTGTGTTGGGTGTACTGAGTACCAGCAGAGACCAGTCTGGCTGGATGCCTCAGGGACAGCCTCTAGAGGAAAAGCCAGAGACTGGGATTCCCTATGGATCACTCTAATCCACAGTGTCTTCCTTGTGGCTTTGCCCTTGCTCTCCCTGGCCACCAAGTGTGGTGACCTTTCTGTAGCTGTGACAGGGTAGGGGAACACCTAGGTGTCTCCAGAAGCCCAGCCAGCTCCTTTTCTCTGTCACATTTGCCCTTAGCCTTGAGGGAGGCACCCACTTCCTATCTCCAGAGCCTATTAATAAGCTTTGGCCTCATCTCAGAGCCACCCTGAGGGTGTGCTATGTATGCTCTGTGCTGAGAGACAGGGGGAAGGTGGCTGGTGTGTCCCCATCCTGTGTGTGACAGCTCTCCCTGCTCCCTGCAGCCTGTGGCAGCTGGCAGTGGCATTCCCCAGATCAAATGTTACCTCAATGGCGTGAAGATTCCACACGTCGTCCGGCTCAAGGTAGGAAGCAGGATGTGGTGAGATGGCCTGGGTACATTGTGTCCTCCTGGAGTGGTCTCTGCCCACATTGTGGCACAGCAGAAGCTGGCATGAGCTCCCAGCTCCATAGCTGTTTCCCCCCAGTGCCCAGAGGTTAAATCTCCTGCCTGGGACCAGCAGCTGGCACTGGGAAGAACAGCTTTGGGTAGATTTTTGCTCTGGCCAAGAAAAAAATTGACCAACCCTGTAGCCACAGTGAGGGGGCTGAGAACCACGAGTTCCCTGGGGTTTTTGGCTCCTGCCATGCCTCAGGGCCCACTGGGTCTGTGTCTCCTGTGGCTACCATGGTCATGTTCCTCGTGCCACCGCTGTGACATGCTGTGCCCTTCTCTTTTTGCAGACCCTGGTCATCAAAGTCTGCGGGGTCATCCTCTCGGTGGTTGGTGGCCTGGCTGTTGGGAAGGTGATGTGCACAAAGTGCTCTCTGACACACTGCTTGGCATGTTGAAACCTGCTGCTGGTGCTTGTGTCACAGCCTGTCACTGCTCCTGTTCTGGGGGCAGAGTGCTGGGAGCCCTGCGGTGACTTCTCAGTGTTATTCCCTGGTGTCTGCTGGCCAAGGTGGCTGCAGCACTGCCAAGCTTGGGGAGATCCTGGGGCACGTGGTACCACTGTTCCAGCCTTTGTGTGGCTTGGCTGAGGGCAGGAGAGCAGCAGCCTCTGTCCATCAGTGGTTGTCCCTGCAAACAGTAGATGGGGGAGATTTGGGTGCCCCATTGGGACCTTTCTGGCTTGCTGGGATTGAAAGCAGGCAAGGAAGCACTTGTTGGTAGGCAAGGGAGTCACATGCTAGCATAAGGATTTCATAAAACCGTGGAATGGTTTGGGTTGGAAGAGATCCTAAAGATCATCTCATTCCAAACCCCTGCCATGGGCAGAAACGCCTTTCACTAGACCAGGTTGCTCAGAGTTCTCTCCAACCTGGTCTTTAACGCTTCCAAGATGCAAAGGGGAAAAACGTCAAGGTCTGTATTTCCCTGAGGGAAATACTCCCATCCAACTTCAGGACTGCAAGCTGGTGAGCAGCATTCACCCTGTTCTTCCTTCCCTGATCTGATTCTGCTCTCTGGCCCCTAGGAAGGACCCATGATTCACTCTGGATCTGTGATTGCTGCCGGGATCTCCCAGGGAAGATCCACATCCTTAAAGCGAGACTTCAAGGTTAGTGTTGAGGTCCAAGGGGTTGTGCTGCATGTGCCCTTCTGTGCCAGACCAGGCTGTTCCCACTGGTGCCTTGGCATCATCCATGTCATACCTAAACTCAAGGCTGTGGCCAGCCCTAAAGCTGCCTTCACTCCTGTTTCAGATCTTCGAGTACTTCCGCAGAGACACAGAAAAGAGGGATTTTGTGTCGGCTGGAGCTGCCGCCGGTGTCTCAGCTGCGTTCGGTGCCCCTGTGGGTGTGTGTCCTGGCTCTCTGGCACTGAGCAGTGCTTGGACATGGATCTCCTTATGAGGCTGCTCCCACTTGTTTGCAGGCAGCTATTGAGATCTGCATAGGGCACTGCAGGGGCCTTCCTGCCATGCCATGCAGGTGTTGGCCCTGCCCAAGGGCAAGGGGCTCATCTGCCTCAGATCCCAAATGTTGCCTCCCTGGGATGGAGAGTGGCAGTGGGGGGATTTAACTGATGGGGTGGTGGGCTTGCCTGTGAGAGGGTCTGGGCAGTGTTGTCACATGGCCTGGGGTGAATCTTGGGTGCTCAGCTGGTGCTGTAGCCAACGGGCTGTGGCATGTGCCCCTTATGAAGATGTTGTGTCTTGTGCTTGCAGGGGGTGTCCTGTTCAGCTTGGAGGAAGGGGCTTCCTTCTGGAACCAGTTCCTGACGTGGAGAATTGTAAGTGCTGGAAAGCAGTGGAGAGTTGCTGATGCTGGTGTGAGGCATTGCCTTTTCTGGGTGCCCTGCAGCCCCAGGCCTCCTGACACCCCTGCAAGGACCCATGGCTAGTCCATCCCAGGGAAGAGCATCCCAGCTCCCCTCCTGTGCCCTGCTCCTCCTGAATTTGGGCCTGTATGAGCTCCATCTTGCTGCCAGCTCCTTTCCAAGGAAGCTGCCTTGGCTGTGCCCCAGGGTAACAGAGGCAAAAGGAGAAGTGAGACCCTGGTCAATGTTAGCTGCCACAGGGAGTGTGGCCTGCTGTCCTGACCTGTGACCTCCTGTCCCCACCACACCATGGGCACCAAGCCCTGCCCAAGACCCTTTGGGTGGTTTGGGGTATTGCATGGGGCATGTGGTGAGGAAATGGGGCTGAAGGCATCTGGCAGTGACTCTGGGCTGCATCTCCTTCCAGTTCTTTGCCTCCATGATCTCCACCTTCACACTGAACTCTGTCCTGAGCGTTTACCATGGCAATGCCTGGGATCTCTCCAGCCCTGGGCTTATCAACTTTGGCAGATTTGATAGTGAGGTAGGTACAGATATTCTCCATGTTGGGCTCTGGTGAGGGGTTGGAAACAGCCATTAGCAGCTTTGGGGGCATCAAGTTGTCATTAACCTTGCCCAGGGGCTGAGGCAGGCTCTGCCTTAGCAGGCTGTGGGATCTGGCCAGATCTCAGCTTCACCAGCCCAGCAGAAGGAATTTCTGGAGGCTGTGGGCTGTTCAGGGGAGACTTTGGGGCAGCTCTTGGAAGCCTTGTGCCAGCACAGAGTTGTGCTGTCCCAGCAGTCTGTGCACTGTGCTGTCAGCACAGTGACTGACTGTGGGACTGCAGATGGGCCAGGAGATCTGAAACCCCTTCTTTCTTGCTTGCAGAAAATGGGCTACACAATCCAGGAAATTCCTATCTTCATCTTTATGGGAGTGGTTGGTAAGAGAATGCTGCTGTCTCGATTTGATTAGTCTGAATAATTTCCTCTGTTCCCTGTCTGGGTCTAAAAAGCTTTGGCATCCAGTTTCCTGGGGAAAATGGGGAATCCATTAAGTTTTGGAGCAGAGGCTGCTTGTGGGGCTTATGCAGGGATGAGAGCTGGATCCTGGCCCAACCCTAGCAGCAAAGTCAAGTCCCTTTAACCCATGTTGAGCAGGGTCAGTGTGTTGCAGTGCTGGGCAGCCCCTTGCTCCCATGTGAGCTGCCCTTATCCCCATGGGTTTGGCTTGTCCTTTGCCTGCCTAGTGCTAAGTGCTAGCACTGTGACATTGGCCCCTGGCCGCCTGCTGCTGGTGCCAGGTTCTGGCTGGCTGCAGGGACAGCATCCACATGTCCCAGGGCTGCTGGTCACTCTGGCTGGGTTGTGGATAATGTTCAGAGGTTCCTTGTGTTGTGGGCAACCTTGGCCCTGCATGCTGAGCTTTTCCTCTCTCACGTTCACAGGTGGGATCCTCGGAGCCCTGTTCAATGCCCTCAATTACTGGTTGACCATGTTCCGTATCCGGTAAGAGCTCACAGGTGGTGAAGGGGATTGATGTGAGTTGGCTGGTGCCTTCTGCATCCCCTCAAAGTGGCATTCCCAGATGGGGCAAGGCTGTGATCTCTTACTTAATGTGAGCAACAGCAGTTCCTGAAAGATGCCGCATGCTTCTCGCTGCCTGTTGCTGAGGCTGTGACCCGCAGCATCTCAGCACTGCTCTGACCCTGCCAAGTATTTCCCTCTAGTGACTGGAGGGCCCAGAGAGGTGCAGACATTGCAGACCTGACTGTCATGTGCTCTGAGAGGACTAAGAGGAGGGAGAGAGCTGCTAAAGCCAGCTGAGACCAGTCTGGCCCAGCCAGTACCTGTCACCAGCTTTTCAAGCAGCAGGACAGCCTGGCAGGGTCTGGGCAGGGAGCAGAGGCAGCCAGACTGTCATGTGCCTGATGTGACATGCTCAGCCTGGGGCTGATCCTGCCCACACTGCTGGTACCACCCTCATTCCTCTGTTCTCTTCACAGGTACATCCATCGGCCCTGCCTCCAGGTGGTTGAGGCCATGCTGGTGGCAGCAGTGACGGCGACGGTGGGATTTGTCATGATTTACTGCTCAAGAGATTGCCAGCCCATCCAGGGGAGCTCCGTGGCATATCCCCTGCAGGTAGGACATGATGCAGAACAGCATTCAGAGTGGGGGGTACACTGGACCTGGCGGCCTCAGCAGGGAGACAAGACTCTGCTGGGTTTGGGACAGTGGACCTCACAGTTGATGCCCTCCAGTGCAGGCAGAGCTGGAGACCCAAGAATGCTGTAGGTGTCCTCCCTGCCCAGGGCTGCCTCCTCACTGGCACATGTCCTCCAACCTTCCCTGCCACTTCTCTTTCTTATCTTGCCTTTTCAGCTTTTCTGTGCTGATGGAGAGTATAACTCCATGGCCACTGCCTTCTTCAACACACCCGAGAAGAGCGTCGTCAACCTCTTCCATGACCCTCCAGGTCAGTGTACCCATCAGTGAGGCCTTGAACGTGAGCAGAGAGGGTCCACGTGTTCCTTGACCCCTCCTGGGACAGGGCAGAGGGTGATCAGCCCATGAGGGCTTTATAAAAGACGGTGCTGCAGTGGTGCAAGGAGGAGGGATGGGTGGCACTTCTGAACTCGGCCAAAGGGCTGTGGCATTGGAAGGCTGTAGGGCCAAGGACCTGGTTTTGTTTGTGCACATTTACAGGCTATGTTGCTTCTGAGTTGTGTGAGAGCATGTCTGACCCTTGCTGTCTGTCTGAAGTTTGTTCTGGAAATGTTGCTGGGATGTTTTCTTAATTAGCAGGGCCACTTGCCTCATAATGACTTTACCTTCTGGGAAGGTTGTGGAGGTGGATCTTGGGGTTTGGATTTGCTTGAGAAATGCAGTTTGGTTCCCAGGTCCTAGCTCCATTTTCCTTGCACCTGGTGTAACCCCAGCATCTCCTCTGCCTGGTATGGAATCTTGAGTTCTATGCCCTACTGCACGTGGGTGGGGAACAGAGAGATCCTCAGCCCAGAGGGTGCAGTTTGGCCACTCACAGCCAAGAGATGACCATCCTGTGTTCTGGGGCTGCTCCCTGCAGTGCTGGGTCCTCCCTGGCACAAGGCTTCTGTCTGAAGGAGGGGTTGCAAAGTACTTGTTTAAACTAGACTGGGCTACTCAGCAATCCCAAAATAGCACTTAGCCTGGTTGTGGGGTCAGCAGGGTCTCGCTGGGATGGCACAGCCTGTGCTGTCGGGCAGCATGTCACTGGCTGGAGCAGCTGTGGGAGCTGCAAGATGGAAGGGAGTTTGCAGGACCTGCCATGCTCAGTTGGTCCCAAAACTGACAGTGGGAGCTCTGTCCTCCCAGCCTTGTCCTTCAGCCCTGGCAGTCCCTCCCTTGGGGCTTTGAAGTTCATCATAGGAGTCTGGGAACCACAGGGCTGCGAGGAGATGAGTCACGAGATGGAGGGATGGAGTGTGAAGGCTGGGGGATGGCACTGGCTGGGTAGGGGGTGCTGGGAGGGGGACAGAAATAACCTGAAGGGCCAGTTTGAAAGGCCTGTGCTGCCAGGGCAGGAGGTACAGCCCAAGAAGAGGGGCTCTCACTGCTGGGAGTGTGTCGTGGGGCTGCTGCTGCCTGATCCATGGCCACAGCCCATCACAGTGTCCCCTGGGCCATGGGATCAGCACTGACTCTGTTCTGTCCCCACCCCAGGTTCCTACAACCCCATGACACTGGGCATGTTCACACTGATGTATTTCTTCCTGGCCTGCTGGACCTATGGCCTGACAGTGTCCGCAGGGGTCTTCATCCCCTCCCTGCTGATTGGGGCTGCCTGGGGGAGGCTCTTTGGCATCTCTCTGTCCTACCTGACCAAGGGCTCGGTGAGTCTTGGCTGGGAAGCCCTGGCACCCAGCCCTCCTCCCTCATTGCTGGACTGGTGGCATGTTCAGGCAGAGTGTGCCTGGAGCTGGCTGAAAGCTCTGAAGTGGGCTGGCTCCTCGCTTGATGTCTTCATGAGCTGGTTCTGGACCTCCCCATATCCCAGTGGAGCCCTGCCAGCAGCCAAGTTGTTCAGGCAGCCTCAGGCGCCTCTCTCTACTTTGGAGGGGGTTTTGGGGGCCAGGACTCTGACTATCTCTGAATGCCCTGGAGCCAGCAGGTGACTTGGCTCCTTCTGTCTCCTGTGTTCAGATCTGGGCTGATCCTGGGAAGTACGCCCTGATGGGAGCTGCTGCACAGCTGGGTGAGTTCCTCGTGGCACAGTGTTGGTTGGGGTGAAGATGTCCTGGGAAAAAGCACTCTCTGCTTCCCTGACATCTTCCCAGCTGAATCCCAGCCTGGCTGTCAGCTTCCTAATCACCCTGCCAAGTACAGGCAGTCCTGGGATGCCAATGAGGGCTGGGCTCACTCAGGGCACCCTTGGGCAGGCAGTCCTGATTCACTGAGAGATTCAGGCCTCTCAGATGTTCTGTGTTGCCTTCATTCTGTGTTTCCTTGCCCTGCTAAACCCCCAAAACCTCTGGGTGCCTCTGGCAGGTGGGATAGTGCGGATGACGCTGAGTCTCACAGTCATCATGATGGAGGCAACAGGCAACGTCACCTATGGCTTCCCCATCATGCTGGTGCTGATGACAGCCAAGATTGTGGGAGACTACTTTGTGGAGGTGAGGGCTGGTGTGCTCCCAGCACTGTGCTGCTGGGGGGCCAGGGCAGGCATGTCCTCACTCTGAGGGAAGGGCTGCTGCCTGGCTGTGCCCCTTGACACCTCACCAGGCTTCTCCTGATGGCTTGGCTTTTATTGCAGGGACTGTATGACATGCACATCCAGCTGCAAAGTGTCCCCTTCCTGCACTGGGAAGCCCCAGTGACATCCCACTCTCTTACAGCCAGGTAGGTGGGCTGGGCATTGCTGTGGCAGCAGCCTTTGGACCACACTGTTGGCCTGAGCTGGGAGTGGAGGTGGTGACCTTCTGGTTACAGGAGCCTGCTGTCCCCTGGTACCACAGCCCAGCTTCTTCCCCAGCTGGGATGTGACCAGCAGTATGTTCCTTCCTCTCTCCCTAGCAGCTTCTGCAGACAGGAGGCATCAGCACTGAGGAGTCATGTGTGGTGGGGGGGATATTTAGAGTGTGAAGGTGGTGAGGCACAGGTTACCCTGAGAAGCTGTGGCTGCCCCATCCCTAGAAGTGTCTGAGGCCAGGTTGTATGGGGCTTGGAGCAGCTTGGTCTAGTGGAAGTTGTCCCTGCCCACGGAAAGAGTTTGGAATGAGATTAGCTTATAGGTCCCTTCCCACCAAACCAAGTGTGTGATTGCCATGGCGCTGTGTTTCACCCAGAGCTTTCCCTGCAGGGAGGTGATGAGCACTCCCGTCACCTGTCTGCGGAGGATCGAGCGTGTGGGCACGGTGGTGGACATCCTCAGTGACACCTCCTCCAATCACAACGGTTTCCCTGTGGTGGAGAGCAACCCTGACACCACGCAGGTGGGCTGGGTGCCCCTGGGGAGGGCATGCAGCTGGGGTGGCCACACAAGGTCTGGCTGCAGTGTGGGACCCTCACACATGGTGTCCGGTTGCAGGTTGCCGGGCTGCGGGGTCTGATCCTGCGTTCCCAGCTCATTGTCCTGCTGAAGCATAAGGTGGGTGATACTGCATGGAGACTTGGTTGTTGTCTGCTGTCCCAGTCCTGTCTCAGGCCCCTTGCTGCCTGCCTTGCTTGGGAGGAGCTGGCAGAGGGTCTCTGTCATCTCCATCAACTGACCCAGGGGGATGGTGGGTGCTGCTATTCGGCGGTGGGGTTACCCCAGCATCATCCTGCACCCCACTGGGCTCACAAACCCTGAGTGAGTGGGAAACAGGCTGTGCTTCTGCAGATGGTTCATCTGTCCTACACTTCTGCCCTTTTCCCTCCCTGGCCCTGTGCATTGTGTTGGTGCCTGCGAGCTCTGTGGGATAGTCTCCAACCATTTCTTTCCTCCCAAGGTTTTTGTGGAAAGGGCCAACCTGAACCTGGTGCAGCGGCGGCTGAAGCTGAAGGATTTTCGGGATGCTTACCCCCGCTTCCCCCCTATCCAGTCTATTCACGTCTCCCAGGATGAGCGCGAGTGCATGATTGACCTCAGCGAGTTCATGAACCCCTCGCCCTACACCGTGCCCCAGGTAATGGCCAAGGACCACTCTGCGCAGCTCCCCAGGGATCAGGGTGGGCTGGGGGGGGGGCTGGCTGGGGGTGCTGCAGCCCCCCCAGCCCCGTTCTGCCTTGTAGGAGGCGTCTCTGCCACGGGTGTTCAAGCTCTTCCGAGCCCTGGGCCTGCGGCACTTGGTGGTTGTGGACAATCGCAACGAGGTGAGTCCCTGCTCACTGTGTCCAAGCAGCCTGGGCTCCTCCAGGGGCCACGCTGTCCCCAGGCTCTGTGTGCCCGCATTGGGCTGTACCCTGTCCCTTTCCTGGCAGGTGGTGGGAATGGTGACCCGCAAGGACCTCGCCAGGTACCGGCTGGGGAAGGAGGGCCTGGAGGAGCTTTCGCTGGCACAGACGTGAGGGAGTGTGGCCCAGCAGAGATGTGCCCCAGCCCCGAGGGGCTGGGCACCCCTTTTTGCAGGAGGTGGGGCAAGGAATGGGCCAGTCCGTGCAGGCATCACAGTGCCTGGAGCACTGGCATGGCCATGCTGCCCCGGCCCTCCTGCCTGTTGCTGCCTTCCCACATCTACTGACTCCTCTTGTCACCCCATCCTCTGCTTCCCTGAGGGATCAAAATTCAGCCTTGGCTCTGTTAGCTCCTGGAATAGGTTTTCCTTGAAGGTTGGGTGAAGGCTGGAGTGTTCCATGGGGAGCAGGACTGCCCTACTGAGCTGAGCACACTCCTCTGCCATGGCACGTGGCCTCTGTTGCCTCACCCAGTCTGGGCTGTCTGGGACTTAGCCCTGCCCTAGCTTCAGCTGCAGGGCCTGTGAGAGGAGCAGAGGGGACATCATGGGGCTTCCTCCCGCCCCAGGCCCCCATTCCCTGCTGCCCTGTGGTCCTGCTTGCTGGGTTGGGCTGAGCTCTGTGTTTGCCTCCGTGTTCCTTGGGACTGAGGCAGGGGATGTGCCCTGTTTGGCTGTGCAATAAAAGGGCTCCCCTGGTTCTGCAGCTGCTGCCTCTGGCTCTTTCTTGGCTCCCCCAGCCATTCCCTCAGCCAACCCATGTGTGGGGAGACACCCCTGGAATGTGGGGCAGGGATGGGGAGGGGAGAGCTGCCTGTGCTGGGGCAATGTTGGTTCTGCAGCCTGTGCCCCTCTGCCATTCCTGCAGTCCTCTCATCGCTGCTGCTCCCCCACTGGGATCCAGAGTCACTCCAGAGGTGTGTTCTGGCCATTTCCAGCAGCCTGAGCCCTTCCAGGCACCCTAAACCCAACTAACAGTCCTGGATTTGGCTGGGGATGGGAGCAAAGCCAGCCTTGACACCTCACTTCTCCCATCTTTCCTCATCCTTGCTCCTCTCCATGGCATTGCCCTGCCCCCTACCCTGGGACTGCCCCTGCCTTACTTGGACAGAGGCAGCCTGGTGCTAGGACAGGCTTTTGACTGCGGGATTTATGCTGAAATAAAGTCTGTTTGTACTTTTATTGTGGTACTGGTGTCTCTTGCTTCCCTTCTTCCCCTGGAGCCACTGTACAGGCTCAGGTGTCCCCTTGGGGCTGAACCGAACCCTGTCCCCATTCCTGCACAGGATGGGGTTGAGGAGGGGCTGCATCCTGGGTGCTGCCCCCCCCAGCAGGGCTCAAGGCAGGGGGTGGCTGCCCGTTCCTGGGTTCTTTTCCCTTTCAACACTAACACAAAGCCACCACAAAGCAGAGGATGCCTCAGCTGGGCCCTGGTAACAGCCAGGTCTGACCATGGGGGAAGAAGAACCAAGGAGAACCTTGCTCTCCTGTGTGGGTCCAGATCCCGGGAGCAGGGGAGCTCTAGGGCACAGTGGGTCCCCAGGCTCGTGCTGGGTCCCCGCTACGTGCTGACAGCCGGGTGCTTTATGAGGCCCCGCATCGCCCTTTGCCCTGGTGCGGCTGAGATAAGAGGATGGGATCCACCGACTTGGGCCACAGAGTAAACACGGGCTGCTGGCTCCTGCCGGCTCCTGCCCTGCTTCCCTCCTCTTCCCATTGCTGCTGGAGCAGCAGCCCCCGAGGGTCATGCTAAGCCGTGGCCCTTTGTTTCTGGCAGCAGGGACACCACTGGCGAGTGGCAAAGGACACGGCACACGCTGGTGCCTGGCGGGAGTCATTTATTCACTCGTCCCATCACCAGTTTCGACCCGGCAGCTCTGAGTGCCCTGGTGCTGGCACTGAGGCCACCGGGTTTATCATTAACTGGGTGGCACGTGGCGGGACCAGGGCCCCCGGGGCCACGGTGGGGCCGCAGTGGGGTCACAGCCCAGCAAAGGGCTCTGCCTCCAGCCCCGGGCGACCCAGCAACTCCTGCCCAGTGCCTGGCAGCTCTGGCCCTGGCTCTACTGTCCAGTTGGCCAGGAGGTCGCTGAAGTCAGGGGTACCAGTGTGGAGGAGGCTGGCGGGGCCTGGGCCTGGCTCTTTCCAGAAGGAGGGCGGCAGCTTCCGGCAGTGCATGGGGGTGATGTGGCCATACTTCCTCTCCAGCCGCTGTGTCTTGCCGCCGGCCACCCGGGCAGGCAGGCACCGGTGCACGCCATACTCAAAGAGCTCGGCCAGTGGCCCCAGCCTGTGTGTGGCCCCTGGGCCGTCCCGTGGGGCCGTTACCTCAGGCACAGCCTCAGCGCTCTGTGGTGAGCCGCAGTCCTCAGGCACGGGGCGGCTGCTGGTGGCCTCCTCCCGGCCCCGCCGCCCGAAGTAGCGCTGGATGTCACAGCTGATGAACTCTGAAAACTTGAGGAGACGCAGGGTGGTCTCGGCAGTGCTGGAGACACTGGCCAGCTCTGACCTCACGCTCTCCTCCACTGCTTCCACGTCGTCCTCCTCCTCTTCTTCCTCCTCTTCCTCAGAGAGGTTGGGGAAGTCGGGCTCAGGGTGCGTGGGCAGCAGGAGGCCGTGCGGGAAGGGCGAGGGCAGCCGCAGCTCGGCCAGGGGCTGGATGACACCCGCAGCCATGTCAGCGCTCAGAGGCACCCCCAGGACTCACCCTGTGGGCAGGGACAGCAGGGTCAGGGTGACGCACCCTGGTGCCAACCCTGACCCACTGCCCAGCAGCCCTGAGAGGGCAGGGGGCCATGTTGTGCCACACCATGGCCAAGGTGGGGCTACAAGGCTGCAGGGATGTCCCCTACAAGTAATGCGGTGTGGGACATGGGGTGTTGGGGATGTCCATAGCAAGCTATAGGAAAGAGGGCAGGTGTTCCCGCTGGGACACCCTCACTCAGCCCTGGGATAGCAGTCAGCAGGGGTGTCCCCATCAAAATATGGGATATGAGGCAGTGGGTGTGTAACCCTGAGTTGTGGGACATGGAGCAGCAGAGATGCCATTCCCCTACAAGCAACACGACATGGGACAGTGGAGATGTTCTAACTGAACCCTGGGACACCAAGCAACAGGGATGTCCCCATCAATCCATGGGGTGTGGGACAATGGGAATGTCCCCTAAGTCATGGGACGTGGGGCAACACGGATGTTTACACTGATCCATGGGACATGGATGTCCACACCAAGTCGTGGGATGCAGAGCTGTGGAGCAGAGGCGTTCCCCTTCACCCCGGGGCTTTGCACAGAGGTGAATGGGGCTCAGTGCCCACCCTGCCACTCAGGGTTCAGTGCCATAGAGCCTCATGCCCTGCCCACACAATGGCCTCTTGGGTTTCCCTGTGACAGAGTGAACCCACTGCCTCCCTGCCCTGCCCTGGTGGGCTCTGGCCACAGTTGAGATTTGCTCAGCTGGATGTGGCCCCTTTGTATCTTGTGCTATCTGCACTGAAGGGTCCCCAGCCCCGCCTCGCTGCAGGACATCCCTGGCCACGCTGAGAGAGTCCCAGGGCAGGAACAAATCCTGGGGAACCAGACTTGCTCCTCACACACCAAGCACGGTGCTGGGACCTGCACCCACCTTAAGATTGTCCTCGCCATCTCTGTGCGTCCCTCTTTGTACCGTCCCCACCGCGGTACCCCCGGTGCTGCCCCGGGGAGGGTTGTGAGGGGCTCAGCCTCAAGAGGCAGCGCACACCTCCGGGCTGCGGGGAGAGAGGAGCGGGGCCAGCACAGCCTGCCCCGCCTCCACCCTCAGCCGGAGAAAGCCCCGGGACAAGAGGGCATCGCCCGGCCCGCGGTTCTGCACTCACCTTGGCGCTGCCGCCCGGCCATGCATAGGCTCCCGCGCCGCTCCCCCTTCCCGTCCCTCCACCTGGGCCTGAAGTATTTATAGCGGAGCAGCGAGCTGACGGCTGGCAAATATTTGGTAGCCGTATTGTAATAGTAGACTCGGTAAACAGAGCCGGGGTTTGCTTTAGCACCCAGCAACGGGAGAGCGGCGCGGGGAGGGACGCGGGGACGGAAGGCAGGGCTCACCTTAATGGCTCACTAGCCAGGGGATTTTCAAGTGTTGTCCCTGTAAATTCACCTATTAAATCGGCAGCCCCAGCTGCCAAACTGCCCGCACACTTGTGCCGAGGGCTCTTATCTCCCTGCTGATTGGAGGCGAAATCAAGCTTTGTCAAATAGGCGTAAAATTAAATTTCATGCTATTTTGACTCCTGGAGTAGGGATCTTCTGAAGAACATACCGTTTATCGAGCGATGCCTCTGCAAACAGGGGCTGCCGCTGCAGTGGGCAAAACCTTTCCGTGGGGTACTCCAGGTGCTGCACCACCCTCGTGCAGGTTCAGACCCCTCATCTCCAGCCTTGTGCCCCTTTGAGGTGGATGTTGGGCTCCCTGACCAGCATTGGGAGCGGTTTTGGAACCTGTGGATGCAAAGGCAGACATGTCATGTGGGGAGTGTCTGGGCCAGCCCCAAGGCAGGGACAATGGCAATCAGCTCAGGTCTCAGAGAGGCTGTTCCAGAGGTGCACTTTCTGCCTTGGCAGTAGGATGTGCCAGCAGGGTCATCTGGGGCAGCACAGTACAGGGCCGGGGGACACAGGATGGCTCGGGATGCAGGACAGCCTGCTCCTGACAGCTGAAGGGCATGGGATGGCAGGGGCCTGACACAACACCCAGACCTTGTCACCAGTGTTGGGGACACTCAGGGAGTGGGACGCCAGCCACTGGGCTTGGGGACAGCCAGAGTCCGGCTCCAGAGCTGCCCTGCTCTCCTGTTTTTGGGATGACCGCAGCTCCTGGTGTCTCCCTCTGAGCCCTCCCTGCCCTGAGCACGGTGTTCTGAGGTGTCCAGAGTGCTGAGATGGGGTCCCCAGCTCCTGGCAAGGTGCAGCACTGGCGAGGAGAGTGTCCCAGCCTGGGCAAGGCTGTCACCCACACCGGCTCTGCAGAGCTCCCTCTCCTCTCTCCAAACGCTCACAGCGGCAACGCCGGGTGGGACCAGAAGCCACTCGGGCACTGCCGGGCAAACACGGTGGGTGGGAGCTGATTAGCCAGGGGCACCTTTCGGTCTGCTCCCTGGAGTCACCCACCCATTGTCACCCACCCACCCGGCACGGCTCGGCATTGGCACAGCTTGGCATTATCACCGGCTCCAGCCTGGGGAACCAGCCCTGGGAATCGGTCAGCCACCCTGGTCCCCTTCCAGGATCCCCAGGGAAAGGTGGCTTTCTCTGGTGTCCCCAGTCACCAATGCCCCAGGCTCTCCTCCTGCAGTGCAGGAGATGAGGAGAGCTCTCACAGCCTCCGAGTCAGTCTGGCCGGAGAAAAGGGCTGCACTGTTCCTTTGCCCAGGCAAGAAGGGTCCAGGCATGCTGGCGAGGAGGTCTAGGTGTGGGGAGAACACGACTCGGCTGCTGGCTCACAGAGTTGGGAATGATGAGGTGTCCGTCCTCTGTGGGAAGGAATAATGCACTTAAGAAACACCCAGAGCTCAGCAGGACCGTTCCAAGGGCGAGCAGCAGTGAAAGGAAACGACACTGCTCCTGCAGCAGGCTTGGGCATGTGCCTTCGCACACATTCGAGTGCCAGGGTGGCCATACCTGCTCCAAACTTTGCCAGCGCCGGGCATGAGGAACTCCCGTCCCACAGGAAAGGGATCTCCCGTCTGCAGAGACCCCCGCAGAAAAGCAGGGAAGTCTCAGACCCCACTCTGAGGTAAGGCTGATTCTGCTCACATGGACCACCGGAGCGGGGCTGGCTCACATCGTCTTTTCCTGAAAGCCAATGGAGCTTTAAATCTGGGGCAAAACCAGGCATAGCTACGGCAAGCAGAGCATCTTGTAACAGGGCTCTGGGTCTAACCCTCGCTGCCTTCGTAGCCCTCTGGCAGTAAAAAGAGCGGGTGGGATTTCTCCGGCACAGAGAACATCCATAGATCAGCCGAGGCCGGGAGCTCAAGGCGAAAAGACAAGAGGTAAAACTCATGGCAGTGATGCGAGCTGGAGCTGGAGCTCAGAAAGCCAGACAGGGAACGCAGCACACGGCAAAGCTCCGCAACAGCCCAAGCTCCCTGCAAAAGCACGGCCTCATCCTCCCGCCTGCAGCTGGGAGAACAGCCACGGACCGCCCAGTGCTATCCCGCCCGGTCCTCGGTCCTCTCCTGGCTGTACCCTGTGCAAGGCGGTTCGTCCCCTTCTCCATGCATCCATCCTGCCTCCTGGTGCTTCCGCCAGCCCCGGCCATGTGTCCTATCACCCCCCACCCCCAGCAGGGGCTTTCCTTGACCAACATTCCCCCTCCCCACATTCCCCACGGTGGCCCCGAGCTGCCACATTGCGGTGGGGACGGCCAGCACAGCCCGGGCCTGCTCCGGGCACCACCCCGGCCCCCGGGGGGGGCCGCTGCGGCCTGGCGACTGTGCCCGCCCCACGGGACGGCTGCCACGGCGGTGCTGGGGTCGGGGCCAGGGCCGGGGCCGGGGCCGTGCTGGGGCTGCCCCGACCGCGCCCCTCTGCTCGACCACGCCCCATGACGTAACAGACAAAGCTATCCGGTCACGCCCCTATGACGCCACAGACAAAGCTGTCCGACCACGCCCCTTGACGTCGCTGCAACTGCGCTCAGACCACGCCCACCAGCTCGCCCCTCCAGCCCCACCCCTCGGGGCCCGCCCCCTGGCGGACTACCCTTCCCGTCATGCAGCGCGGCGTAGGGCGGGGTACGTTCCGCTCAGCGCTCGCCGCGCGTCGTCGCCTCTGAGGCCGCTGAGCCGCCGCCGACGCCCCAGGCCCCTGTCCCGGTCCCGGTCGGAGCTGCCGCCTCCGGACGGGCCCTACCATGTCGGCCCAGGCACAGATGCGGGCCCTGCTGGACCAGCTCATGGGCACGGCCCGGGACGGTGAGTAGGGGCGGGCGGGGCCTGCAGGAAACGCCGCGGCCTGATGGCCGCCTCACCGCGCGGGGCCCGGCCCGGCCCGGCTCGGCTGCTGCCGCTGCTCCGGACCTGCGGCGCGATCCGCCCCCGCCCGCCTGGCTCCAGCCTCGGGGCGGCGGAGCGGGCCTGTGCCTGTCCGCACTCGGGGCGGAGGGAGCCCGGCAGGGCCCGCGCCTGGCCGGCGGTGATCCCGCCGCGCCCCCGGCCCCAGAGAGCGCCCGGCCGCCGCCCAGCCCCGCCGCTCCGGGCCCCGGCTGCCGCGGACAGGCTTTAGGGCCGGCTCCGTGCCCGCACGTCCAGAGGCGCGTAGGTAGGTGTGCCTGCAGTGCCGGCCGCGCCGGCTGCTGTCCGAGACGAGAAATGTGACAGCCCGTGCAAAATACGGTCCCGCTGCGGTTTGTGTCTCCCTTCTGCGACTCGCTGGGTATTTAAATTCCCTTTGGCACGTTAACAGGGCTGTCCAGGCACTTTGCACTTTGTTTCGTAAGTGAATAAGTGCTTTTCTTTCTCTGTGTGTTGAGTTGCTATTGAATTGCTTCCCATATTTTTATTTCATACAAACTGAACAATTGTGGCCCCTCTATTTTATTTATAAAGGTTCAGTGTATCTTTGCCTGCCTACATCAATCTGCAAGGGAGTTGCAGAAAAGCCTCATGTTCATCGAGCCGTGAGTCACAACCAATTTTTAAAGCTGTTATAACAAAAAAAAAAGTGTTTGCTTTTTTTCACAAGTAACTTTAAAAGTGTAGCTTAGAAAGAAAAAAAAAATTAAAAAAATTTCAGTAGACACAACATTATTCCTGGATGCTTGTGAATCCTAAACTATATTCATACTTTAGTATTACACATACCTGTGTCATATGCACAGATGAGCTTTAAAATTGTCACATACCATTACCACTTTGCCTTTACTTTTATGTATCATTCCCCTGACTTCCTTACTGCAGGTGTGGGCAAGAAAGCTTTTCCTTTAAAACTTTTCAACAGTGGGCATAAAATTCTGCAGCTGAGGTCTTGAAGAATGCAGATGGGTATAGTATGTGTTGGAGCTCGCAGTGTGTATTGACTAACTTTGTTTCTTTTTTTTATTATTTTTATTTTTTGCTTTTCTGATATTGTCTCGTTAAGTGGCTCCTGAGTGTAAAATATCCTCTGAGGGTGGGCTGGGGGTGGGAAGCACATGATGTGTTCCAGGCCAGGACCTGCCAGCTCCTTCCTTGCAGGGCCTGGGAGAGCACACCCTGCATAGTTGGGTTCCAGACCAAACGGACTGATGGCTCAATTATCACCTGAGCAAAGAGCAGCTGCCTATAAATTTTGCCCAGCACAGCCCTGTTTTGTGATCTGATAGCATGGGGTTTGGTATCTCCTGCCCCTTCTTCACAGGAAAAAAAAACAACGGTGGAAAAAATAGCAGGTTTTGGCTGGGAGCCAGCCTGTCTCCTTTTCTCTTCTGGCTGTGCTGTTTCTTTATGTGGATGACAGGCCTTGGACATTGCTTGGCTCACCAGCACCATGTTTACCATGGTGTACTGGATGAATAAATGCTAAAATAGTGTTTGTTGCCAATTATCAGTGTTCCAGAATATCCTGTTACCCTCTAAGCTATTTTTTTAGTCATTTTGGGGAGCAGGAGCACCAAGTATTTTAATCTGCATATTGAGGTGAAATGTTCATACTGATGCCTGTGTTCTCTTGATATTCTAATGTTTCTTATTTAAACCACAAATGAATTTCAGGAGATGAAACCAGACAAAGGGTGAAGTTTACAGACGATCGTGTGTGCAAGAGCCACCTTCTGGATTGCTGTCCCCATGATATCCTGGCAGGAACAGTAAGTATGTCCTCTGGAATGAAGGATTCTGGTGAGGAGGATGTTGGTACAATTCTTGTCTGTGCAGAGTGGGTGACTTCTAGGAGAGATCAGGCTTTCTGTGCTCAGGGAGCAGTCACAATTCTAATTCCACTTCCTGTGATCTGTGTATGGAACTACTCGCACTTCTCAAAAAAAAAAAAAAAAATCCAAAACAACCAAAACAGGAGCTCTCAGAATTCACTTGAAATGCATTTTCTTTCCCAGTCCAGTGGGAAGTTGCAAAATTGTTTGAGATGGTCATAGCTTTTAACTTGTTCTATGGTGGTTTTAAGCCTGTAGCTAGGCTGCTGCCCTGGTTCACTGCTGCATCTTCAGGTTAACAAGTGTTTTCTTAGCACCTGCACTAATCCTTGGAGGTTTTTCAGTCTCCTCTCCCCAACCCTTACGGAAGAGCAGCTTTTCTATTGTTATTGGGGTGATGATGGCAGGTCACATCTGTCTGAGTGTTGGTTGGTTGAGCTGCTTGGTTGTTTGTGTCACTTTGCCCGACTGGTTTCAGACAGTTGTCTCAGCTCCTTTGCTGCTCCCTGTGGGAGCAGAGCTGGCCGGTGTTCAAAGGTTTTGGCTCATGTACTCAGAGGTACTCAGTGCAGAAGGTGATGCGAGCTTTTAACAGTGAGCTCTTGTGAACTAAGTGTTCATTTGAGGCTCCCAGATGAAAGCTGCAGCCTTACTTTGGAAAGAAAACTGTGTCTTCTGTCACGATTACTGTACAGCAGTCGCAGGGTAGAGGTGAATATGGCCATTTGAAATACATCGTTGTCCTCACTGCTTGCATGAAATGCTGTGGCAATTCACAGTGTCTGTCCACGTAACCAGATTGTTGAAAGATGCTGTGGTTATTTATAGCTCTTCCTGCTACTCATTAGGGAGCTGGCTGGACACAGTGGGTCTCCAGCAAAGGGAGGGCTGGCGCTGCTGCCCTGTGTGTGTCACTGCCATAGCAGGAGGGTGGCAGCAGTGGTAGAAAGAGCTGTAGCAAAGATACTTCTGTTCTGAGCACTCAGACTTTAGCTTCTCAATGGCTGCCTTTGCAGAACAAGATTGGAAAAGCTGGATACCAATCTCTGTACCTCTATTTTTTAAATTCATTTGAAGCTCAGATGTGTTTTTCAGCAATTGCTTCATCAGCACCCATGTGACTTCACCTCCATTTCAGAATTTTCAACTTCCATTGTTTGTGTAGGCAGCTGTGGTCAGGGTATGTTTTTCAGCATGAGATTCTACAAGTTTTTGGGGTCCAGAGGGTGTTTTGAAGATGAAGGCTGCCTTCTACCTCTCCTGGCAGTTTTTCAGAAAGAGGGTAAGTGGTGAGTTGAAGGGATAGTTCAACACAAGTGATGTGTGTGAGCTGGTGCCAAAGCATGGAGGAAGTCTGAAGTGTTTCAGGTGAGTCTCCTGAGGCAGAGAAGTACTTCGAGGAATTTGCTTCTTCTGCTTCTGTTGTTGCTTGTCTTGAGTTGTCCTTTCCCTCTCACTGTGGAGTTTGTGCTCAGAAACTGCAGGAGCAGAAAAAAAGACTGCTTCTGCACAAGTCATCTTGTGGCTCACTAACATGATTGTGTGGTAACCTTGAAGGGGGTGTGGAGCTCTACACTTCTGTCAGCAGGTTCCTGGGGGCCAGAGCAAGTATTGGTGCTGCAGATCTGTGTTGAAGGAACATGTGATATCCAGAACAGGAAAAGCATTTCAGCTGTCCCTGCTGCCAGTACAGAATGAAACTTAGCTGGAATGTGCAGTCCTTCCTCGTGATCTCAGGCAGCTTTGCTGGCACTTTACAGTGCTCTGCTAGTGAAGAGCTGTATGGGTGAATCTGTTTCAGCTAGACGGGGTATAATTCATCTCTGTGTGTATTACTGCAGAAATCAGGACCTTGGACCTCTTTGAAACTTGCAACAGATGCTCCAAGCCTTCTGATGCTTGCTGTGTTGTGTCCTCCCCTAAGGCATTGTTACCATTGCATCCTTCATGTGTGCAGATATTTCTTAGTGGGAAGCTGATTGAAGGCAAGCAGGAAGCTGATCGCTTGGGGAGATGTGCTCAATGAAATATGATGGAGTCCCACTCACTGACCTTCAGGTGCAGAGTAAAAAAAGGAGTCCAGACTGTAAGCAAAGTTCTGGAGTATTCCTGAGAGCTGCAGGAGGCCTGTTGATGTTTGCTTTGTTTAGGTGCACCAGTGTTTGTGTTTGCAAGAGCTGTCATTTTAAGTTGGTTTGTTCCTGTGATTATTCTTTTTGGCCCCAGAAACTTGTCTAAACTTGCCACTAAATAACCTACAGTGGTTGTCTTCGGTCTCTGTGGTTAAGGAGAAATATTCTGGGAGAGCAGGAGTTGATCTAGTGAGCCTGTGAGCTGTTACCAGGGCCCTTGTCATCTACATAGTTTGTGGTGAGTTCTCTCTGCAGCTCATGGTAAGCACATTTCTGTCAGTGAAAGTATTGTAGCACGTTTAGAGATGGCATCAGCTGGAAGTTCTCCTGAATTTCAGCTCCACTGAGAGGTGGACATATGAGCTTCAAAGCTGCCCAGGTTGCACATACCTTGGAAATTACATCCAGGGAATTAATTGTGTCCCCTACTGGGAAATATGAGTTGAAATCTGTAGGTTGTAGAATTGTTCTTAGTGGGTTGAGAGGGGGTCTGTGATTGCCTTTTTCATTTGCATGGAACTCTGCATCTGTGATCACTGTTAAAGCGTTGTCTTTTTGGAAATTTCATTTTGTGGTGAGTTGCCAGTTCAGTGGAGATCATAAGAGATACCTCAGAATAAAGATTTCTCAGCAGATGTGAGCAGGACTAATTATCAGTGATATCTAAATGTCTTCAGTCTTTATGGAGTTAAATCTTTGCTCAAGCTCTGCTGGTTGCCTGTCTCACATACCTGTGTTAGAAACCAGCCAGTTTTGACTGGAGCAAGTCATGATCCCTGTGGAAAGGGTGAGTGTTTGATGACAGCCCTCGTTGGGATGAGAGGAGGCTTTGAGACAGAAGGGCTGGTGGTCTTACCCTGAATGTGGAATACCTGTGGAAGTCCCCTTGCACTAGAACATCTCAAACGACATGGAGGAAGATTTGAGCTTTATAAGCAAGCTAGTGAGAACTGAATGTTCTTCCCTGAGGAAGATGTTGAGGGATTCATTACCTGTTAACAAGCAGGGAGAGGAATAGGGAGCTTCAGAATAAGCATTGCTGGCTGTTCTAAAGTAGTCAGAGCCCTTTCTCTGAGGTTGGGTTAGTGGCTCAGCTTGCAGGAAGAGATCAGATAAAAATATTTATAATGTGTGACAATCACATCCAATGCCATTATTTTCTCCCTATCTTGGAAAGTAATCTCAGTAGAATGACCAGAAGAATGAAAGATGTGTCACATCACAGAAAGTTATTTTTGTGGTAAAATAACAGTAACTCTCTAGCATTCTTTGAAGTGGCTTGCCTGAAGTTGAACATGATCAAGGTCTAGAGATCAAGCTCTACCAATATGCTTTTTTTGTAGGCATTAAATTTCTATCATTAGAGAGCTCAGCAGATGCAGTGTCTGTTTCTGTAGCTTGCTGCCTGTGGCCTCTTGGTTCTGATAAATCTGAACAAAATGAAGAAGGCTAAATATTGGAAGTCATCTGGAATTTTTTCTTTTTCTAGAAGAGAAAATCCAGTAATAGGCACCTGCTGAAAATCTGGGCTTAAATTGGTAGTTTGCTTTAGTTGCTTTGCTTCATTCTAAACACTGATGTCTGAGTTGATTATTTCCTTTAAGCATCCCCTGTTTTAGTTTTTGATATTCCACAGGAATTCAGTGTTATCCCAGTTCAGGTTTCTCAGCAGTTCACTGAGTTAACACCTGTTTTGCCTGTTGGGCTCCTGGGGACTGGTGGTGACAGTGAGAGACGAGGGTGGTGAGTTGGGGTGTTCCTTCATGCAATGACATGTACCCTGTCATTCCTGCAGTGGCTCATGATTAGGGCTTTTATTATTTTGGTTTTCAAAATGTCATTTTCTTTTTCTGCTCTAAGAGTAACAGAAAGGTTCTTTGTTACAAATTGATAATGTTGAAATGCAGCTTCCTTGTTTTGAGAGGATAATCAGTTTGGGTTCATGTGGCTGCTAACTGCTAGCTGGTATAAAAATAATGAATTCAAATAGCATGGAGTGTAGTGAGAGGGAAGGACAGCTTTCTGGGAAGGGAGATGCTCTTAAGTCTCTCATTAAATGGGCTTATGTGTAGGACTTAGCTTTGTTGGGTAGGTTTTCAAATTCAAGGCTGCAGCTGGATATGGGAAGGGTCTGGCTGTGGAATTAACAGTCTGTTGTTGCTGAGTGTGGGGTTGTACATTTCTGCTGGCTGTAGCCCTTAATCCTTTTAAGTCCTTTTGTTGTTGATAGGAGGCATTGTCTGTGTGTCCTACAGTTTGGTATGTTATATGTTCCTTGGGCTCATCCTGACACAGATGTGCATTTTCAGAGGAGCTTTAAACAAGGTGCAGGTATGTTTTGCTGGGCTGTGCTTCCAGGATAGGAAGCATTTGCAGTTGGTGCCTGTTGAAGGGGACCCACCTCCTTCGCAGTAATTTCTGAGGCTGTCCTGGGACTTAGAGCAGGAGTAGGACTAGACTTAAAGCATTTGGGCTGTTTTAATGTTCCCAGAACACCTAGAAAAATAATTCTGGCAAGCATGTGGTTCTTCTGGCTGGTTCTGGTACTGAGAGATTAAGAGGAAGCTGCTTTTCATGAAAATATTTTGATATGACGCAGTTGGCAAGAGACATCTGTTGCTTGTTGCTGTAATGGAGGGTTCTTATGTGGGTTCTCCTTTTTCTTTTAACAGCGGATGGACCTGGGTGAATGTACAAAGATCCATGACTTGGCTCTGCGAGCAGATTATGAGATTGCGAGTAAAGAGAGAGACCTGTTTTTTGAGCTGGATGTAAGTACGGAGAAATTTTAGTTACTTTTGGGGAAACTGCTTCTTGAAGTTACTGGGCTGAGGAGTAAAACTCAGTGGCCATTTCAGCTCATCGTGTCACTTGATGTGTTGACTGTCCAGAATGTGCAGCTCCTTCCTGAATGTCAGTCTGACTGCTTGACTAGAGAATGTAGACGTAATTATGGTCTTTGCCATCCCATTAGTCCAGCTAGTTGGGAGGCTTCCTGGCATTCTTTGGATCCCACAGCTGCTGCTCTGTACCAGGTTCTTGTAACCTCATGCCTTGTTCCAGAAAGAGATTTAACATTAAAAGCCTTCTGCTCAGTAGTTTAACTTCTGTCAGATTTAGCTTTCATTTCACCTTTCTGTGATGGAACAGATCAATGGAAGGTACAATTCTGTCTTTCCTTTTCGTGTTATTCCAGTGCTTTTGTCTTTGTGCCTGTTGCTCCTGCATAGGAAGGAAGTTCCAGTGCCAAGTCGTGTTGATGTGAGCATCCTGTGATGTGTCAGAGTAAAGGAACTGGGTCAGGTTTATGGGGCAGGAGTCAAATGTAACTTGTTCTGCAAAGTGTCATTTGTTTTTTGTATTTTTTTTTTCTCAAAGCATCTGTTCTTGAGGTAGTTTTTGCATTATACAGGATTGCAGCTGTTGGCTGTCAAAGCTACATGTGGCACAGAGAGCACCTTCATTCATAATTCTTTGTCTGATCATGCAGGCGATGGATCACCTGGAATCCTTCATTGCAGAGTGTGACAGGAGAACAGAGCTGGCCAAGAAACGCCTGGCTGAGACACAGGAAGAGATCAGTGCTGAAGTGTCTGCAAAGGTATTTACCTCTCATTAAACATAAACTTGGTGAGAGTATTGGTGCTCTGTTTCTCTGACACCAGTGATACTGGGGAGTTAGGCTCCACAGAGGATTTTGGGATTCCAGTCATCCTCCTCAAATGGCTGCTTTGGCCATTCTGAAGAGCAAACTAGAAGAGCACCATGGACTCTAAAAGATATTGCTTTAGCATGGAAATAAAGCATTTTGGTTTCTTCCCCATTCTGTGAAATGTTACCATAATAATTTAGAATAGTGCATCCATCATCCCATGATTTTTGTTTCATTTAACAAATACTCATGGAGTTTTCTTTTTGGGAATTTGCCTAATTAGGCCAATACAAGATATTTCTGAAGCTGATTTTGTGGCCTCTATGCTGACCTCTAAGCCAGAAATGACTGGCAGATCATGATCTCTCTACATCCAGTTTCTCTCTTTGCCATGTGTCTGTGGCTGCATTGACATTGGTCTACCGGTCCCTTTTGTTGGGGACTTTTGGAGATGCATGGTCCTCTTCCAGTAACAGATTTCATTACACAGTGTTTCTTAAAAAAAAAAAAAAAAAAGTTGTCCTGCAGGCTTTATCACAGTTTTGTCTTACCAAATCTAACTATTTTCTTCAGGCAGAGAAAGTACATGAGCTGAATGAAGATATTGGAAAACTCCTAGCTAAAGCTGAACAGCTGGGAGCTGAAGGAAATGTTGATGAATCTCAAAAGATCCTGATGGAAGTGGAGAAAGTCCGAGCAAAAAAGAAAGAGGCAGAGGTACAGTGTTGACTGTCCTGTGATTTGTCACAGGAGCCTGGGCTAGGCTGGGTGGTTTCTACCTCTGTTCCTGTGTGCCAGCATCTCCTTTTGCAGTTCCAGCCGTGTGCCAGCAAAGAGGTGGCAGTGTAGTGTGGTGGATGAAAAGATTTTTTGAAACTTTAATCTAGTACAGGGAGCTGACTGGGGTGGGGAGGGTTTTGTCCTCTGAAGTATGTGGTCACCAATCCCTTGCAGGGATAGACTGTTGGGTTATCTGTGCCCACAAAGTATTTGTGTGGCACCTCCTTTGTGTGAAGGTGGGTTTTGATTCTTCAAAGCAATTCTTTGCAGGGATTTCCCTGGAGGGTTGTGTCTGTGCAAGGGTTCCCTGACATTTGTGTGGGTTTTCTTGCCTCCCTGTAGGAAGAATACCGAAATTCAATGCCTGCATCCAGTTTCCAGCAGCAGAAGCTGCGAGTGTGTGAAGTCTGTTCAGCATATCTGGGTCTCCATGACAACGACCGGCGTCTTGCTGACCACTTTGGAGGCAAATTACACTTGGGTTTCATTCAGATTCGTGAGAAACTGGATCAGCTGAGGGTAATCCTCTCTGTTTTAAACCTTCTCTTTGTAATTCTGAAGGCCCTGAACACTTGTCTTAAATTAATACAGAATTCTTTGCAGAGGGCTTGTAAAAGCTCAGAAATTTCCGATTGCAGAGTGCCTAAAACATCAAACGGAGCTTTGTTTAGCCTTGTCTTGAGTTCTGTTCTGTCTTTTCTGGGTAACAAAATATGTACCCTCAGAATCAGTCAAACCAGAGCACTGCTGTAATTTATTCCTTGGAGCTTTGGTACAGTCATTAACATGACTGAAATTTGTTACTCTGGGTTTTTTTTACTTTGAAACCTCGTAATGAAATGTTTGAACTGAAGTTTCCCATGGTTCTGCCAGTGAAAAGATCTTAAGTAGCTGAAGCCATTAGGACTTTTCTGAAATGATTCATAATGGGTTGTGGTACTGGCCTTGCTTGCAAACAGAGACCTTTAGCTGAGTAAGGGTTGTGATTCCTGTGCCTCACTCACAGTGCATTGAGGTCAGTGCCTCAACTGAGAAAAATGAGAACCTTGATAGAGATCTTAACTTAGCACATAAAATACAGTGAAATGGTTCTTTGTCTTGCTATTGGAATGGTTTTCCTGCAGATCTGACTTGTTACTGTATGCTTGTAAATAATGCCTCTTGCTGTATGGCTGAAATACGATGTGGATTTCTTTTTTTTCCCCCCTAGAAAACAGTGGCAGAAAAGCAAGAGAAGAGAAACCAGGATCGTTTGAGACGGAGAGAGGAGAGAGAACGAGAGGAGAGGATGGGCAGACGGTGAGTGGGACCTGGGAATTGGCCTATGAAGTTTAGAAGTATCTGATTCCTTGTACATGAGCACTGCAGGAATTCAGCATCTGCTTCTGGAGTGGCTGTTGCATGTTCTACAGATGCTGTGTGAGCATGTTGGGATTCAGTTAAAGATGAAAACAATGCATGAATCCTCCACTCCTCCAGCTTAAGAGTGATTGTACATGTATTTTAACCTCCACTGTGTGTCTGAAAGATGGGAGTTCCCTGTAGACTTCAGGCTTATATTGGTTTAATCCCTGTTTTAGGGAGTCTGAATCTGGATAAAATGCCCTCATCCAGAGCATCTGAGTGGGAAAGTCTAAGATGAGTGAGGACTAGGCTTGCTCAAAAGGCAGTAGTCATGCAGAAATTCCCTGGTGGACAGCCCTCCTCACTGCTTGGAGGTGACAACAGGTTGGTGTCCATGAGCCAAGTAGTTACTGCCTGTAACTTTTCTATAACAAGTGGCAAGCTTTGGCAAGCATTTCCTAAGGAAGCTGAGGGATCCCAAGGAGTGGCTGCTTCTGGTGGTTGTAGCTATGTGTGTCACCTTCTGCTCAGATGTCATTCCTGAGCAGTGGGAGGGGCTGGAACCTTGGTTTTCTCAGGACAAGTTCTTCTACATCTTGCCAGCTGAACTGGAAAAACAATTTATTCTGTACTTGAACTGAAGAGGCATCTTGTGTGTAAACAGCTCAGTTAAACAGCCTGGTGTGGGGAGGGTGGTTATTTGCAGGGGTCAGGTGGAGGAAGTGGCTGGGTGGGAATGCTGTTCTGATTGTCACAGCATCTCCCTGGTCACCTCGTGTTTCTCCTCATGTACTTCTTGCATCAAAAAGACCCCAGCCTTGCTGCCTGTGCAGAGCTATTTTTGAAACTGAGTCAGCTGAAGGGTGAGTTTATCTGAGGAATATAAGATTTATAACTGTAGTGTGCTCTAAGATGGTGCTGCCTCTGGCCATTGCTGGAATTGCTGACAAATACCAGCATGAAGCAGCATGGTGATTTTGATGTATTATGAAGATGTGACTCCCTAGTTGTTATTCAATATCTGTATTATTATATGCATGTTATGCATGACTCCAGTTAAGGTGTTCTATGTGGGTTTTTTCTGGGGATTGCTTGGTATGATATGAAGGAGCAGTTAATGCTACAGCTTTCTGTTGAACTGGATCTGGAAGTAGCTTATGAGTGCAGTAATTAATAAAAAGGCACTGCTGTTGCTGTGGTTAGAGATGTGGAAGTGAAATGGAAGTGTTTTCTCATGCAGCTGCTTCATGGCAGACCCACAGCAGGACCCTGCCTAACATGGACTCACTTTGTCTCTATGGTGCCTCTTCCTGGAGGTCTGTGAAAATTGCTCAACAGAGTTGTTCAGGAAGAACCCTCTGGATCTCTTTGTTGATCCACATCTACTCAAAATGCTAGTTTTCTCCCTCCTGTGTTGTGGCTGTGGTTTTGTTTTAGTGTTTTCTGGTTTTTTGTTTTGGTTTTTTTTTTTTTTTAAATGAAAAGACCAAGCCCTCAATTCTTGAGAGCTGAAGAGCCTCTTGTGTTCACAGGTAGTAGTCCATATATGGTTGCATCTGATGAGAGGGTTTGAAAGCTGCTTTTGGATGTTTATTTAAGGCTTAAAATAGGAAAGCTTTAAGAACTGCATGTCTGAGTTCTTGCTGTTTCCATATGTGACAGTAATTAGAGACTGTGGCTGGCCTTCACTCTGGCTCTGTGCAGAGCAAAGGCCTGTGTGCTCCACAGAAAAACTTATTATGGAGTCAGGAGTGGCATATAGAAAAGGTCAAATCAATTTGATCTGACCTCTCCAAAATGGGAACTTGACCTGAGGGAGGACAGTTGTTCTCCCAGTGGACACTCGGTGTCAGAACTGAGATTAGGGTCAAGATTTCTCAGTCATTTACCTGCTGGGAGCTGTGCACACCATGCTCACAGAGGCATTTTTCCATCAAAACCTAATTGGTGACTTCTACTACCTTCCACACAGCCTCTCTTATCCAGTGCTTGCTACTTTGAGGAACCACAGAAAACATGTTTCCTTCAGAACTCTCTTGTCATATCCTCCTGTACAGCACCTTCATGGTGTTGCTTCAGTAAGAGAAAGAGTATGGCTTGACTTTGGGAGTCTTTGGTGACTGACAGGCACTGTGACATCCCTGGGAACCTGTGGATTCCTTTGTGAAACTCTGCCTCTCACAGCTGTCAATGAACTGTGATTCCACATAGGAATGAGTGAACTGGATTGCCACCCTAGTGGTAATAAACACAAGTCTTGTGTGATGTTGCTGGTGGCTGTTGGGTACCCAGTAATCTCTTAAGACTGGAATTCTGTGGAGAAGTGGCATGCTAGGAAGTGCAGACCTCAGTGTTTGCTTCCAGAGTACACCAGCAAACAAGTCTGGTGGAAGTGCCAAATGGATTTCCTTTGTGTGACGGACAAAAGACAGGTTATGAAACTCAGCAGAAAGTCTCTGTGATACAAGGACAAAAAAAAGAGGAAAAAAATAAATAAAATAGACTTGCTCAGACACTTGGTCCTATGGATAGCAGTCTTCTTTTGTCTCCTGCTATACAATGATTCAGGCTAGTAAGGACAATGCTGTTTTGTTGGATATTCTGATGTTTGGTTCTAAGGAGTGATTACCAGATGTTTCTTGTGCATACTCCTGCTCAGATGATTGGTGTGGAAGGGCAGCCAGGCTTTTCAGTGGATGTGTGCCCTGGTGGTTCTGAATAAAGTGATCAGGAGGGAAAAAAAACATTAAGAACTTGGAGTAATTACAACCACCAAAAACATCCAGCTGCCTGCCAGTTATCTACAGGAGGTTCTGCTGCTCTGTCAGGTTCTGTTACATGGGAATGGAGGTGTGTGGTTACTGTCTTGCTTTCCTGGTTTATCAGCTTTTCCTTCACCTGCTCATGTGTGTTGCCACGGTGCATGTTTCATTTGCAGCTCCATTTTGTTTACACTGCTTACCTGAATTCCTTTCTTAATTTGGAGGGCTTTTTTTACTCTACCATGACTGAACAATCCCATTTCACTGTGAAGAAATGTCAGTACCCAGATTTTCTTTAATTTGTTTTCTCCAGGCATGGTTTTAAATGATGTTATTAAAAGAGATGCTTCTCTATTGCTTCTTCAATTCTTGTCTGTGTGTAGCTTTCATATCAGGATGCCAGAACAGCTCTGTGGGGTGTAAATGGAACATTTACATATTTACATTATATATCTCTGTGAGTCTGTGCAGTGGGGAGCAGTTACAGGAGTGAGTCTCTTAAGTCACTAAACAGGGAGAGGAGCCACTTCTTAATTAAAGCTAAATAAGACTGTTCAGACTGTGTGTGTGATGTTCAGTTGGCTCTGAAATGCAGCCACAGAGGAAGAGGGAGGGTGTAACTTCGATGTGTGGAGGTATTTTAAGTGGTGCTGAGTAATGGTGCTGCTGAAGTTGAAAGAATTCTGCCGTTGTTATTTGCAAACTGTTGAGCTAATGCTGACAGCAGTAAGCTCAGAGTGCCACACATGAGCTCTGAAGTTCCTGGAATGTGAGAAAGGATAGCAAGGCCTGGATTATTCTTCTTAAGAGCTTTCTAAGGATTTTCAGTTTGTCTCTGTCACTCATCAGTAATAGTAATTTTCTTGTAGCTGTGACCCCTCTTTTTTCCTAGTTATCTTTGCCAGAAGGGAAAAAAATATTGATGCAAATTTCCTTCTGATGTTTGGTAAACAAATACAAGGAGTGAGAAAAGGCTGATTTTTCATTATTAAAACCTCTTTAACATGCAACTGCCTCAGAGGAACCAAAATCAGAAAACTGGCACATGTCTTTCTGACTGGAGAATGGCACTTCTCAGAAGTGGTAGAGTTGATCCTGCTGGTGTTAGACTGCAAGGAGTAAAGAGTATGTAACAAATATGCACAGAAAATTAGTTGTAAAGGTTAATTGGGGTGCTGTATTAATAGTGCCTGGTTTCTAGACCTTTTCTGTAGTGACAGGAAGCTCGGTGAGTAGAAATTCATGTCTTCCAGTTTTTGACTAATTTTTCATGCTCCTAAAATTGAAGCTAACTGAATGTTTTATTTGCAAGCTTTTTTCTTATTATTAATATATTACTTGAGGTATTGATTACTCCTGTGATGAGCTGCCAGGGTAGATGAATTTTCCTACTGAAAACCCACTGGCTGTATCATAACTTCTCTAACTTAAAACTCTCCTCCTATTTCTAGGTCTGGATCAAGAAATAGAGATCGTCGAAGGTGAGTTCCCAGCTCTGCAGTTCTCCCAAATGCCTGTTTGTGTTTCTCTCTAGCTATTGAGGTTTTTCCTGGGTCTCACCAGTGGAGTTCACTCAATGCCTCAGTGTCTGGTTTGCTCCCTGGAAGAGATGGGAAGTGCAGTATGGGCACCTCAGTGATGCTGTTGAGCTTGGTGTCACTCATTGGGCTGTAGAGCAGGTGCTGAGTAGCCTGGCCAGGATGGGCTCTGTGTTCTCCAGAATGTGAGCTCATGAATGTCCTCGAGGCCTCTTTCAATAAATACCTCATATACTTCCATGTATTGTAATGTCTGAAGTATGTGTTATGTGTATAATACCTCAGACATGAAAATACAGAGATTTGAGATTAAAACCTCCATGTCTCTGGGAAGAACTTGCCTTAATGCTATGGCAACATTCTCTGTGATAATCTGGAGGTCTCCCTGTCTATTGCTTTCCTTTGACATCTTTCTTACTTGTAGAGCAGGGTGAAATAAATCTGCTTCTAAAGTGCAGGACTTTTACAAGTAAGATTCTCTTAGGGTTATGGTAATTTCTCAGGCCACTTCCTTTGGCCTCTCTTCTACTTATACAGGCCTCACTTGTGAGCGATGCAGGGTTGTAAACTTTGCTCTGGCCCTTGCCACGTGCTTATAATAATGGTGGGAGCTTTTTCTATAAGCTTTCCAGCAAAAAATAACTGACTGGCATTTTGTTGGTAGCACAAAGCCCAGGAGGAGGCAGCTGCCCACTGTGTGGGTGGCTTGGTTTGAAAGACAGGTGTCTGCTAAGAAGGGCAGGAGCCTCTCTTTGAAATGGAGAGTAAAAACCCCCTCTCTCCAAGCTGTTATAATTTTGAAATTAAGGGGCTTTCAGGCAAAGAAAGATATGGGAAATGGGAATAACAGGAAAATTAAAATAGAAATACAGTATTACAAAGAACAAATCCAAAATACTGACAGAGTCAGAATACAACCTGACACCCCATCAGTCAGTCAGGGTGTTGGAGCAGTCCCATTAAATGGTGGCTGCATCCTCCTGCAGTGACAGATGTGGTTCTGTTGAAGCAGTGGTCCTGTAGAAGGGTGCAGTTTTCCTCTGAAGGTCCAGTGGTGATGTGGAAAGGTCTGGTTTTCCTCTGGAATACAGTGGAAAAAAGGCTACTTTGGTGTTCCAAATCTCAGATTTTATCTAGGTGGGAAACTCTTGGCTCCTCCCCCTGGCTGGAGCATCTCCCAGTGGGATAATGTAATTTTATCAGTCATCATTATTTTATCATCACTGTGTGGGTGATCAGGCCTGGGTGTCAGCAGGGGGTGGACTGTGTGGACGCCCTGGGTATTTGTTACTCAGGACAATCTGAGAGGTAGCTCAGGGGTGCAGATCTGAGGCACTGAGACACTGCGTGTTCCCTGCAGATCACGGTCTCGGGAGCGGAGGCGGAGACGCTCCAGATCAGCTTCCCGGGAACGGCGCAAGTCTCGCTCGCGCTCCCGGGACCGACACAGGCGCCACCGGAGCCGCTCCCGCAGCCACAGCAGAGGGCACCGCCGGGGCTCCAGAGACAGGAGCTCAAAACACAAGTATGTATTCCCAACAGGAGTGCTTCTGGAAAGGGGAGTCCTTGGTTCACAGTGACCTCCCTGGCCCGTAGAGCAAGCAGGCGTGTGGCAGGGCGTGCTCCAGAGCAGCTGTGGTGGCCTGTGCCAGCTCTGGGCCAAAGCAGGATTTCCCAGTGGCCTCACGTGAGGGCAGCAGTTGTACAGCAAGATCCCAGCTGAGAGGAGAGTCTAGGAGGTAGAACAGGTTCCCTGATTTGCAGTGCTGAGACTCGAGATGCTCTTTGGATGGGAAGCAGCATGAAGCCTCCCTGAGCTAAGTGAGCTTCCCTAGGCCTGTAAAAGCCAAGTGCCTGAGAGACAGTTTGGATGTTACACTTCTGTAGTTAACATTCTCCTTCCCAGATTCCTTTACTCAGTGCTGGCATTGGGAAGGAGTCTATGATTTGAGATCTGGGGGAGTCTTCTGTTAGAAGGCTTCTTGAGAGAGAATTCTTTAGGAATCAGCACTGTTTCCTCCTGAAAAAGAAATACAGGAGGAGTATACCATTCTTCTGTCTCTGAGGAGAAGCACTATGGTCCAGATAAGGGCTTCAGGTTTTTCTGAAATTCCGCAAAACAGTTTCTGTGTTGGAGGAAGGATGAAGCAAGTGTGTGTAGAGTATTAGAAAAATTGACTGGAATCACTGTGTTCCCTAACAGCCCTTCTAAGCCCAGAAGCAAGTCTGCCTCCAGGTGCTTGCTGAGGTTAGATCTGGATTTTTTTAGACTCCTGGTTAATAGGGGAGTACTTAGCACTGTCAGCTGATTAGGCACCAGCACTCAAGTACAATTCTAGAAACAAACCTATTGTTGTGTGTCTTGTGTCAGTTTAGCTAAGGGGTAAGAACAGCTGCTTTTCTTTTAAAGATACCTGGTAAAGGGGAGGGAAATAATGGTCTGAAAAATAAGTCTGTTAATAATTGAGGGGGGGTGTAAATACTGTTGATTCTCCAATGGCTGAGATACTAAAGCGCTTTTTTAAATCTGTCTTGAACCTGAAAAATAAAGAAAAGAAGTTTGGACAATTAGGAAGTGAGGAAGATCCTGTAATAACTATTACTAAAGAGCAGGTAAGGGATTACTTCGGAACCCCTGAACACATCAAAACCAGCCCATTGAGATTGCAGGGGGATTGGTCAGCTGATACACCTGCACAAAATTGCTTAGAGCTGGGGAGAGGCCAGGATCAGTTTAAGAAAGCATAGCAAAAACAAGAGAACAAATGGCAAAACCCTGTTTCCTGAGGGTAGCTTCTGTTTTCAGCTTGAGAGTTAATTAAATTTGCCCTCAGGTTCTGCTGGTCTGAGGTCTCATTTGCTGAAAGAAATGGCAAGTGTCACAGGATCTGGAGATCTCAGGGTAGGAGGTCTGCAGGCAGCAGGCATTGTTGTGGAAAAGGTAGAGAGTTAATGTCAACAGATGTTAAATGATACAGTTTAATGAAAATGAAATGGCTGTTGGGTTTTGATATGTCAATTTTGCAGTTTTTTCAAACCTTAAAATCAACCAGAATGAAAGTGGAACTTACAAGCTATCTTCTGTTGTGACTGTAAAAAAAACCCTGTGTACTGAGCCTTGGAGTAAAATGTAGGAGCCTCAGCTGAGCTCACTCAGGATCAGCTCCTTTTGAATGCTGCTATTCCCTAAGCTTGCAGGAATCACACAAGGAGCAGCTTTTCAGATTAGACCTAATGTGAAGCCTCCTCGTTTAATTCTGCGTGGGCTGACACAAGAAAGTGGTGCTGAAAATCTGTGGCTGTGAAAAGATGCGCCCATGCTGTGGGCTGTGAATATAAATCTGTATCATCCTGACTTTGAACCCGGGATGCTGCCAAAGCCAGCATTTGTCAGGATACAAAGTGAGAAGCCCAGGGCTGAGCCAGCAAAGAATCCAGTTGGTATTTAAAGCAGTTGAGCAGAATGCCAGTAGCTTAGGGTGTAATGAAAAACTGCTCTGGAAGCCATGAACTGAGCTGAGTCAGAGATAAGGAAGAAATTGTAGGCACTTCATGATGGCTCAGAAAAAATAATAAGGGGCACAGGGAAGACCTGAGAGAGCCCCTTTGAGGCAACAGCTTGAAAGGATCACTCAGAGGAAGGACTAACAAAGGCTGTGCTGGGCACTCAGCACTGCAGAGCCCCAAGTTCCCTCACAGAAGGCCCAGAGTTGCTGTCATGGGGGACCCACTCCTCGTGCCACAGTACCCAGCCACATTCCTGTAAGGACCTTGTATCCCACAGCCCTGCTAGGGAAAGAAGTTGCTTGGTGGGTATTTGACAATTTTTAGTTGTGAAGCTGATAGCGATGGTTTACTTTGTACTTCAGATCTTCTAGAGATCAATCTTCAAGAGAAAAGTCCCGAGACAGAGAGAGGAAAGAGAAGAGCTCTTCTGAGAGGCGGCACGAGAGCACAAATGGCAAATCTCGTTCCAAGAGGTCAGAAGAGAGAGAAGCTGGCGAGATCTGAACTCAAAATGATCTGTGTTGCACTGTAAATAGTCTGATAAACATTCTACACAAAGCCTAAATTTCCCATTTATATTTACTGAATACAACTCATCTTTTGTAGTTTGGGATTTTTATTGTTTGGCAGATAGCTGTGAGTTTGTAGACACACAGAGTTACGTACTGTTTAACAGGATTTTGTTTTAGTAGGAATAAATAAATCTGGATGGTTGGTTTTCAGTCCAGGCCAGTGGATACCCCGTGTTTGTCCTGACCCAGTGAGTGCAGCGATCGGGGCCATGCTGTGCCTGAAGCCCTGAGCTGCCCTGACCTTTGTAATCCTTCAGCCCTTTCCAAAAGACCCACCTGACCCTCTGAGCACACCAGTAGCACTGGTTCTCAATTATATTTTTTTCCTTTTGTTTATATACGTTAAAAGAAAATTCCAATTTTTTTTCTTCCTTTTAGTACTTAGCCACCTCATTTTTATGTCTCCAGCACTTGAGCTCCTCATTTGCCCAGCTAAGGCAAAACAGAGAAAATTTGGCCCTGATCTGTTATGAAAGCTGTTTGTCATTGAGGATGACCAAATGAGCTGAAACATATTTCTAAGCTGGGCTCAAGTCTGGTTTAAGTACCTTTACAGTTCAGATAGTTGGTGTGAGCAAAGCAGTGGGAAACCTGGCTGGTTTCTTCTCTAGAGAAGCACAGCCACAGCTCATCTGCCTATTTACTGTGCACTCTGCAGTCAGAGCTTCCCCGCGGGGCTTTCTGACCTGCAGACGAAAGCGTTGGTGTGTTTGCCAAGGCCAGTCAGGCAGAACGTGCCGAGGAGCAGAGGGGACTCGGGCTGGAGCCCATGCCAGTGTGTGTGCCCCTCCTGGGAGAGAGGCACCAGCCGTGTCCCCGTGCGTGTGGGAGGCCACTGCCTGTTGTCACTCGCTGATTTGTACCTCGGTTTGTTTCCCACGAGGGCAGGAAGGCGCCTGGCTGTGCCAGCCCCAGCCGCGAGCCCCCAATGTGGGAATGGTGTGAGTGAAGCCCTCGTCACCCGCCGAGCCGGGCGCTGGCAGGCACGAGCCTGGCGGCTGCTCGGTAGCTCGGTAAGGCGGTTAATTGCCGCCGTTAATTGCCGTTCCCAGGGGCGGGCTCCGGCCGGCGCTCCCCCCTTCTATCCGTTCTCTCCTTCCTACCCCGCCCAGAACGCGGCTCCGGTTCCGCCGCGGTGCTCCCCCGGTGTCAGTCCCTAGTGCATGCCCCCCTTCCCTGTCCGTTTTTACAATTAATTCCGCGGTTTCACGTGCTGTTTTTGTAACCTCCGTGTGGGGCGCGGGGGGCCTGTACGTGCCCGTGCTGTTCTCCCGCGGTCTGAGCGCATTAAAGATCTGTGTTTGTGGCTCCCGCTGCTGCCCGGACTCGTTCTTGTGGGCTCTCCGCCCGCGCCGCCGCCGAAACCGGCCGTGCCGGGTCCCGCCACACCGGGTGGAAGCACTCGCTACGCTGTGACGTCACTTCCGCTGTGCGGCGACGGGGGATGCAGGCGGAAGTGACGGCGGAGGCGGCGGCGCGGGGTGAGTACGGAGCGGGGCGGGCGGGGGCCGGGCCGGGGATGAGGGGGCACCCGGGCGGGGCGGGGGGCTGCTCTGGGCCGCTCCCGGCGAAAGATGGGCTCCTGACGTCTGCGTGTGTGCGCTCCGCGAACGCAGCCTTGTCCCTGGGCTGCGCCTCCGCGCTCTGAGGGGGCGTTCGTGGAACGGAGCTGGCTCCCGAAGCGTTCCCGCTGCCCTCGCGCTGCCGCCGGCTCCAAGCGCTTGGGGCTGGCAGTGGCAGCGCTCGGGTCGGTGCAACCGCGGGTCGGGGCCACTGACGGGCCGCGCTGTGTCCGCGCTGGCTGGGCTAATGAGAGCTCGCGGCTGTCGGCGCCTCCAGCCCAGCCGTGCGGCCTTCCCCGCTGCCTCGGAGGGCTTTGCTGTCCGCCTTGAGCAGCTCAAGAAGTGCCCCCAAACCATAGCGAGAAGACTGGGAAAGAATTTATTCCTTTTTGCCAAAGCCCAAGTTGCTCCCTTTGATCCGAGGTCCTTTATCCCGAGGCTGGCGGCTGCTAGGAGGCCTTGGGAGTTGCTCATGCAGCACCTGGGACTGCCGGTCTGAGCTGCGGTCAAAGAAAGCCTCTCACCTCTGCATCAGCACGCCCAGAGCCTCAGCCCTCTTCTTGGAGAGGGTTGAAGTCCTGTTGCTCTTTCCTTCGGGATCTCGCAAGCCTGGTTTGCCGGCCTGAATTACAGGGCTTCTTGCCGAAAGAAAAATTCTGCAATGTGTTCAAGTCCGACCTCGTTTGCAGTCTTTTCTACTTTTTTTGTAAGGCAAAAACATCTTGCGTAACAGGAGCAAGAAGGGCAGCCTGTCCTGCAGGGAGGAACTGGAGCCAGCCTTTCCCGGTAACAGGGCAGGATTGCGCTGCCTGTGGAGTTGGGAGGCTCCCCAGGGATGGATGTGTGGGTGGAGTGGCCTGTGAGGAGCTTTTTTATGTGTGTGTGTAAGTGACAGACAGAAAGAAAAAATCCACTTTTGGGGGGAGAAAAGTGGTTTTTCTTCAAGGTGGCTGTGAAGGACAACAGCATCTGGAGGAAGGCCATTTTTTCATAGAATCATGGAATGGTTTTGGTTAGAAAGGACCATAAAGATTATCTTGCACCATGGGCAGGGACATCTACTAGACCGGGTTGCTCCAAGCCCCATTCAACCTGGCCTTTGAACACTCCTTTCATACTGCCATAAATCTTTCATTGAATTCTCACCCGTGGAGTGAGTGTCCCACATAAAAAATGTACTTTTTTTTTTTGTCTTTTGAATAAACCCACATGAAATGACCACAGCCTTTTCCCTGAGGTTTTCATGCACAGAGATCTCTCCAGAGTCCCTTGTGCACTCAGTCTCTGGCAGTGAGGGATGTCACTGTGCTTCTGAGGTGAGAGGGGGAGCCCTGTGGGTGAGTTGGGGGGTGTCTGTGATGTGGGAGGTTCAAGCACCCCGCTGGCAGCTACCCTTGGAGTTGGCACAAGGGAGCTGCAGCAGTTGGTGAGAGGAGTGGCTCGGATGCAGTGGAGCTTGTAAGCCCAGGGATGATAAATGGCTGGTGTTTCTCCAGCTCAGTTGTTATTACTGGCCTGACCTGTAATCAGTTCCACACAGCTTTAATGCTGTTCTTCGTCTTAGAGTTTTGGTCTTCCCATTGCTCTCATGGAAATAGTACTGGGTTTTGTTTTGCTCTTCCCTAAACAGTTTGAGTTTCTGTGTTTGACCTCCTGTCTGTAGTAAAAACTGCCCTAAGAGTTTTCTCCTACAAATGGCAGATGTATCACATTGCAAGGTGGTTGTGTTGTGCTCTGGAGGTGTTTTGAATTCCTTTGCTGTGAGTGCTCTGTGGCATGTTCTGTGTCTGCACTGGAGGGTTAAATGTATTTTCAGAAGAACCTGAGGACAGCTCCAGCAGGAGAATCCCAGAATGGTTTGATTCAGAAGGGACCTCATCTCATTCCTCCCCATGCCATGAGCAGAGACACCTTCCACTATCCCAGTTTGCTCCAAGCCCTGTCCTACCCAGCCTTATACACTTCCAGGGATGGGGCAGCCACAGATTCTCTGGGAAACCTGTGACAGGGCCACACCAGTCACCTTGGTGGGATTTGGGTTACAAGCTGTCCTTAGAAAGGCTTTAGGGACATGTCAGGAGCTGATGAGCCCCACTGTCAGACAGGGGTGGTCTCCTGGGGTCAGTGTCCCCATCCAGCCCTTGGCTGTGACCTGATGCCAGGAAAGAGCTGTGAGCTGCAGATGTCCCAGCAAAATGATAAGCTTGTATGCAACATGCAGCCTGAGTGTCTCTCAGAGACCAAAGCTCATTTTAGGAAATATTTAATGTTATTTCTTCTTGTCCTGATATAAGTGGGACTGCAGAAAAAGGAACAAATGACTTGAGTCTGAATGTCACAGCAGGTGACTGCCCAGTGAATTTGCTGCAGTGTCACATCGTGCATGGGATCAAAACCCAACAGTCTGCTCATGAGCTGTGGTGGGAATGTTGCATCTTAGTCAGAGCAAAACCTGGCTGTTTTGTCTTTACTGATTGCAGCTTGGGGCTGACAGGAAGGAAACCTCTGAGGTGTTTAAACTAACCAACCAAACAGAACCAAACCAGATAAATGCTGTTCTGAAATGTACAGTCAGAACCTGATTTCATCATTCTGTGGAAGATAAAAACATGTTGAATATCAAATCTAAGTTACGGTATATTGTTAGAAACTTTCTGGGAAGGACTTGTGCCTGGTGACATTCCAGATGCTGTAGTTTGGTGTTTTATGAGTGGAAAATGAGTGAAACCTTTCCAGTGCATGGATCCTTAAATGGTTTCTGTAACCAGTCTTCATCCACCTGTCTGTCTGTGGTTCTCCATGCTTGTCAGGCAGTTCTGACTGCTGCTGATGGTTTGTCCCTTGGGTTTAGCTGTGCAAGTGTTGCCGGCTTGAGGCAGATCAGATCTGTAAATCTGCACTGTGGTTTCAGGAGACAGGACAGTAAAGGTGAGTAAAACTGTGTTTGTCCTGTCCCTGTTGTTACTGTGGTACAGGAAAGGATGTTTGTTCCCCTCAGCTTGGGCTGGGGAGCTGCTCCCAGCTCATCCATGGCTGGGGGAAGCAACCTTTAAAGCTTGGGAGCCCTGGAGTCTGAGATGCAGATCCTGGCTGTGCTGCCTCACTCCCTGGCCTGTGTGGGTTCAGTTTGGATTTGTTGTGTGTGTTTTCTAATTATTTCTCATTCTACAAGGTCTTTCTCCCATGTTTACTCCTGTCCCCGGATCTACTGCGTGTAGTGTGTGTTACAGTGCAGCAATACAGAATCCTGTCACTGCCTGCTCCCTTGAAAGGTGCCTGAATGCTTGAACTTCCCAGCTGAATTATTTTGTGTCCTCTTCCAGCAGGAGACAAGATGTCGGCTGCTAGAGGACGGTAAAACCATCTCAGATGCATGCTATCATTTTTTGCTTGTCTTCAATTAAACTGATTACCAGCCCTCTTTGTTGTTCCGAGCTCAGGCCAGTCCAGTTGCTGCCAGCATGTACTTTGGCAGCAGCCACTGCTGGGATTTCCTGCATTGTTTGAGTCTTTGCCATTGACCTTCGTGGTCCTTGTTCTGGCACCGCCTCTGCTCTGGCAGAGGTGCAAAGGGCATTATTCAAATCCTGAAAGAAAAGAGAGAAAATTGCTTTAAAGGCATTGAAGGCTCTTTGTGCTCGGTGGCTCCATAGGGTCATCACTGCAAAAAAGAGGGGAATTACTGGGGTTGTCAGGAGAATTACTCAGTTTGTCAGGATAATTACTGCTTTTTTATTGTTCCCATCCCAATCTAGATTATAGTGGTGAGATTTATAGTGAGTCATAAAAATATGCCATCAATTGTGTTAGGTGGTGTCCCTTTTATACAGAGAGGGGAGAAACCTGGGTTTGGTTCCTTTTGGTAAGTCTCATATATGCTGGTGTGCCCTGGGTCTTTCCCAGCTCTTTACTGGGATGTCATGGAGGCTCTGCTGGAGAGGCTGGTGGGATTGTGCTGGAGTCCTATTGCAGCCTGTGCTGTGGGTGCTGGTTTTGAGAAGATCCCCCTCTCCATGCTGCTGGAGATGGGCACTCCAGGGACACATGAGCCACCTGCCCCAGCACACGGGAGGTCACATAACTCACTGCTGCTACTGTCCCTATCACTGTGGCCTTGGCTGCTCCATGCCAGTGAATCATTTGTTCAGCCTATGCCCAGAGCCTTGTACCTTGAACCTGCTCAAGGCCTGATACAGTAAAAGGGCAATTCTCAGCTTGGGGCAGAGGCTGAAAGCACCACTTGATCTGTTGTTCCCCTTTCCATGTGGATCCTTCCTACCCATCAGGTGCCTGCTGTTGGTCTGGGAACAGCCAGCCTCATGTAGGTGTCCCTGGTGTGGCTGCTGGGCTGTTGAGCAGGGCAGATGAAACCCTACTCTTGGAGTAAGGTCTTTGGAATAAGGTTCAACTTCTGCATTATTGATTCCTTTGCATGGTATTGTGCAGATTGAATTAAATTATCTACAAATTATCTATAATTTATCTACTAAGTTATTCTACATCAAGCACGGGTGTGAGATCCTGTACTTGATGTAGAATAAATGCCAGAGTGCTCGGGTTGGAGTGAGTGCTTCTAAGTCCAGCAAGCTCTGAGGTTGAAGGGCTGACAGTGCCAGGCTGACCTGATTCTGTGCCTCAGGGTTGCCTTGCCATGGATCTGTCTCCCTGTGATTTGTACCCAGAAAAGAAAAGGCCTCTGCAGTGGGATGGGGACAGCCTGAAGGAGCTGAGCCTTCTCAGGGTGACTCATCTTGTGTTTCACAGAACCTGTAAATGAGCTTGGGTAGAAATGTGAGACACAGCGAGCCCTGTTGCTGTTGGAGTTGAAATCCCAGGCTCTCTGTACTCTGTTGATGCTGACTATAAGCTCTTTTCTGCTAGGGAAGTAAATGGCTACAGTGGACAACCCAGACATGTGACTGCTGGGGCACAGTCATGGAAAATTGGCTTGGTTGTCGTGGTTATTTGCTCTGATATGACTTTTAATAACACTGTCAAGCAGCTTTTTCCAAGCCTACTGGAATGTGTTATTCTTTATGCCTTCCCTTGTGGTACTTTTTTAAAGAAACACTATCAGAGAATCTAGATAAAACATGGATTTTTATTGTTGTGAGTAATGACTTACAGGCTCCTCTGACTAGGGCTCTTCCCCCCACCTTTTTATAGCAAATTAGCACAGAACCCCTCTGTTTATTGTAGTTGTAGCCCAAGGTTATGATTTGTAGCAGGAGAAGCTAAAATAGCAGTTGTTAACTCTACCAGTCTGATGAAATCAAATTTGCCTGATTTTAGTCTCAACCCCTGCCTTGTTTTTTCTCTGGGGAGGGAAGTCATCACTTTTTTGCCTTCTGGAGGGCTGGGTTGCTGAACTTACCCTGTGGTTTCTTGTGTAAGAAGGTGTTGAATCGCTTTGGTTTGCTCCTGTACAGAACATGCTGGTGTTTCTTTCTCCTGGGGAAGCTCAAGTGCACATTACAGTAGAGAATAGCCTTATGTTGGGATATAAAGGTCACAAGTATTTCCTTTCACTTCTCCAGCTGGGAGTCGGGCTGACACACACAGGAGGTGGCAAGAAGTCTTTGTAACAAAAGGAGCTTTTTCTTGAGGGAGACCTGCAGATCAGTCTGTCCTTTCTGCGTGGGGTCTGTAGCCTTCTTTGTCCAGCTCTAGCAGAGTTGATTTCCTCCTCTGGAGAATTGGTGCTGGTCCTGCATTCCACAAACTCTCTCCATTGCTGTGTGTGGGAGACCTCCAGCACCAGCAGTGTGTTGTGTCTAGCTCTGTGACAATACACTGGTTTGCTCACCTCCCATTAAACATTTCCAGTGTGAATATGGGCTAGTAACAGAATATTTTAATTTGTGTTTTCAAAATATATTTCAAAATGTATTATAACTTCTTTTTCCATTGTCGCAGGTGAAGAAGAGTGTCTGAATACTGATGAATGAGCTGTGATGGACAACAAAGACTCAGAAGCTGAGATCCACCCTCTGAAGACTGAGGATGTAAAAGCTCAGGAGAATCATGAGCACTTTGTGGAGAGAAGGATTGTCAAGTCCTCAGGGCTGTCCCGGCTGTCCCGGTGGCGCACTGCTGCCTTCTTCATCTCCCTGTTCCTCTGCCTGATCATTGTGTTTGCTTTCTCCTTTATCATTCCCTGCCCAGAGAGGCCAGTTTCAGAAAGAACATGGTTCCAATACTACAACAATGCAGGTGAGTTTGCTGCAGTAGAAGAAATACTTACCAAGAGTCCTTTTCCTTTCTGTACCCTGGATTTTAGAGTGGGCCTCTACCTAGGCACAGCGTGGAGCCAGACCTGCAGGGATGCAGCCCTTGGGAGCCAGAGCTGTGAATACCTGACCTGGATAAGCAATGGCCCATCATAATTGGAGTGGCCTTCCAGGAGGTGTTTACAGGATCTAGTGGAGAAATTAGATGCTGCTCTGAAGTGGTAACAAGGTAGAGGAGAAAGGGTATCTGGGAATAAACTTGTGCTGAGGCTTGCTCTTTAAAATGTTCCCTTGGAGTTTGAGCTGAGGTTGGAGGCAGTTAGGCATTTTTTCCTCTGTCACTTTGACTTTCTCCCTTTTCCCCATGGCCAACAGGAAGGGGAGAATAATAATTCCATCTTGGTTTTTTAATAAATTGCTCTATAGTTACTATAGCTATTTTTATTCTGGTTGTTTTCGTTGGCTCTTTAGCCTGGGTCCTGCTCCCCAGTGGCTCAGCAGTCGCTTCTGGGAGAGTATTTCCTTAATCTTGTGTGCAGTGGGTTGTGCTGGATGTGCTGTAAATGCAGAGATAATGCTCACAGCAGGGACTGAGCTGCTTGTGGTGCTGAAGACATCTGCTGGAACATCAGACATCAGGTTCTGCTACTCTGAGCTCAAGAAAGCTGCTTTTAGCTGATAGAAGGATGGAGTATCTGCGTTTTGTGGGGCCTGGGTGGGGCTTCTTTATGCTTTGAGAATAGCAGCTCCACTCCAAGACCAGAGTTGTTCTTTGTCCAGCACAGTTCAAATTCTGGCTGCTTGCCTCTTAAAAAAGAGAAATCCTCTGGGGGATAGCAAATTTTAAAAATTGTTTGGCACTAACTTCCTGTCTTTGGTACTTGTGTACATGGGGTTTTTTTAATATAAAATCCAATTTGTCCTGATATTACACTGTCCAGGATGGAGGCAGTGAGTAGGTCTCTAGGAATTTGTATTTTGCTCCAACTTTGTCTGCTGTCTGGCTTGTGTTCTCTTGCAGTGCCCTACCCGTTCCTTGCTATAGAAGATGTGAATGAAGACAGAGTACAAGATGTGCTCTTTGCTTTTAAATCCAGCAACAGCAGCAGCAGCTTCAACATTTCCTGTCTGGATCAAGGTACCTGATTCAAAAGCGACTTCTAGTGAGGGCTGTCCCTTCTCTTCCAGTTCCAGTTAGTGACTGGGAGAGAAAACTGGGTGGGAAGAGGAGCTGGGTGAGTCCCAGTTCCTGGGTGGTGCAGGGCAGCAAAGGTGGGTGCAGGGACAGCTCCCTCTGATACCTCTTCTCCCCAGGTCTGCTGTCTCCCTGTGCCTTCATTGCTGCTGTGTCTGGCACAAATGGCAGCGTGCTCTGGGAGAGCCCTGCTGCACAGGACGTGCAGTGGCTGCAGTGTGGCATCCAGCAGCTGGGCATGGCAGCAGCCCCGGGCTGCCTCGTGATGGAGAAGTCACTGTCCCTTACTGCACTTGACCTTCAGACAGGTGAGTGCCAGCAGAGCTCTGCTGCCACGCAGGGCATGGGCCACTTGCTTTCCTCATCTGGTGGCCTCCAGGGAGGGTCGTCAGTGTGACATGAGTGGCTGGTACATGAGCAATGGGCACTGACTATTTATGGTCTGGGAAACCCTGCTGGAGCCACTTGCTGGGTGTTGAGGAGCCGGTGCTCTCAGTTTTGCTATTCCAAAGGCTGGGCTCTGGTGGGGGTTTGTGCCAGCCTCTGTTTCCTAATACCAGTGTTCCAACAGCTTTTGAAATAGGAGGAGCAGTCACTAGCTGCCAGTGTTACTTTGTACTCTCCAGGGCTAGTCACAAACCTGCACCTGCAACATTTTCCAGTTATTTGTGCATGTGTGCCCGGAGTGCCTGCTGTGGCAGGAGGAGTGGGAGTTATAGGCATTTATGATTTTAAAGTTGTTAAGGAGAGTACTTAGGGTAAGTGCTTGCCAGTCTGTTTCAGTAGTCTACAATTCTGCCTAGTTCCTCTGGAGAGGTTTCTTCCTTTCTAAACTTAGAGGTGGAGAAATGCATCTCATCATCTTGCCTCATGTGGGTGGGGGTAAAGAGTGCCTGTACTACTTTAGGAACAGTGATCATCTGCTGCACCTTGAGCCCTCCTTGCTGGTGAAGCCTAAAATACATTTCCATTTTGGAGGTTACTGTTTCAAAGGTCTAAACAATACATGTTCTCCCTGGGATCACATCCTTTGTATCTTGTATTGAACCCCTCACACCCAGTTTTCCAAAAATTGGAAGAAAGAAATAGCAAGAGGTACAGCTCTAAGGAATCTGAGTAAAATCTGGTGTAGCTTTTAATTTTCAGTGTATAGATGGAAGTGTAGATAGACACTGAGCTAGAAGGCAGGGACTAACACCCAACAGAGACATTTTATCACTGTTTCCCTCCTGTAGGCTTTAGGACAGGTTATTTTTAGACTATTAATGAGGTAGTTACTTTCAGGTCAAAGTGTAGAAAGTTGGCTGTGGAGCCAAAGGCTTGTAACTAAAGACAGCCATAAAGGCAAGTGTGGAGAGAAGGAGGCAGGCTAAGCTACAGGTCACAGCAATGCAGCAAATAAAACATTCCATAGATAACTTCAAAGCAAGAGAGGAAAAAATGCATCGGATAGAAAAGTGAATAACCCAGGAGTTTATGTATTTGATGCCTTTTTGCTATTAAGTAGGTTAAAAATGGTTTCTGAGTTTAGATGACTGGGGGTTAGGAGGGCAGAGCAGAATAAAATGTATTTAAATAGGCTAAATGTATTCAAAGAGGCAGAGTCCAACTTACATCACAGTGTGCTAAAAACAGTAGCCAGCACAATCTTTAGCTGTTAATGATTCATCATTGTGGAGGATTTGGTGAGATTCCAGGGCTCTCAGGCTGTCTAGCCCCTGCCTGTAGGAAGATTGAAGGAGAGATAGGCAGATTGTCATCTGAATGTGTCTGGTGTGGTTTTGATCTTTAAATGCTGATAAAGTTAGTGTTTTTTTATCAATTGAAGTTGTGTTAAGTCCTGCTTTCTTGATTGCCCCAAGAAGTGACCCGAGGAAGGAGGAAGGGCAGTGTAGGAGTGCATGCTCCTGTTTAGTGGGACATCTAACATTCCTGCATGTTTATCTTACCGGTAATCTGGGACATGCAGGATTTTAAGATTAACTGTTCCAGGTCAAAGCAAAAGTCTTTATGGCTGTGTATTATTCCTTCTCTGTCATAGCCCAAGGCAGAGTCTCAAGGAAGAGGACAGGAGTAAGAGTTTTGTTATACCTTCTCTCTTTACCCGATCCTCCAGCAGCCTGAACTGTGAGCCCTGTGGGTGATTCTGGTCTCCTGAGGGATTTGGCAGAAAGGGCACCACGATGATCAGATGATGGAACTGCTTCTGTGTGAGAAATCACTAAGTAAATAAACCAGAACTCCAACCTGGAGAACATCTGACAGGGAGAAAAATCTCTGTCTCCTCTCTATCTGCTTGAAGTGAGAGCTGAACTGAGTCTTCTGAGTTCTGATTTTATTATTCCTTCCAGACCAAAAAAATCCAACCCTTTCACCCAGGTTAGATTTGAAGTCTAGGCACTTGCCTAATTTCCATCTTGGCTCCTCTTGCTGTGCTGGTGCCGTGACCCCGGGCTGTGAGGAAGCACCGTGGCTCTGCAGATGTCAGACATGACAGTCCCATCTCCTGCTGATGGCACAGGAGAGGGCTGGTTTCTGTGCCTCTGTGGGCTGGATTAGAGCATGGAAAACTTCTCAAGTGCTTGAAGCCAGCTCAGTGTCACCTGTTTCTCTTAACTCAGACCGTTCTTTTAAGAGAATAAGATATTTTCTCAGAAACTCTGTCTGCTCTCTAACCACCAAAGATTAGAGCCTTGTGCAATGACAGAGGAATTTCATTAGCCTTGCCTTACTCTTGTACCTTTAGACAATCCTGAAGCCAGAATGTGGTAATTTAAAACTTCTCTTCTTCCTTTGCCTGCTTATTTTCTTCGAGGGCAAAATTCTTTGCATTCCCATGATTTCCTAAGGAAACTAGGAAATCTGCTCTCTTCATTTCACATCTGTTGTCATAGTAACAAATCCAAGCTTTTTTTTCAGCGTTGCAGTAAAAGCTTTGGAGCAATCCTACCAGAAATACAGCCTGCCTTAAATTATTGCAGACAGCATCAAGTAGTAATTCCATGGCTTTCAGTCCAGCTGCCTTCCTGACAAAGAGCAGATGATTACTTTGCATTCCTGAAATGATAATTGCTGTGTGGGATACTGGGTAAAGGGGAGGGTAAACATTTGCCCTGGGAGCACCTAATGAGACACTGACATGTTCATTAGAAAGAAAACCCCCCAGCAGTGTCCTCCCTGCCAGATTCCACTGCAGATTTCACTAGTCAGTGACTGGAAGGTGGCCCACAGCCTTGGACATTGGGTGGATAGAGCCACTCAACTGGTCTGAAGCTGTTGAAGAGAAACCCACACCAGCCACCCCCTGTTTTTTAAAAATACAAGCTTTTCCCCCTTTTTCAGTGTGCTCTCCTGCTGCTTTTTCAGTTCCTCCCCCTTTTCAGTGTGCTCTTCTCACTGCATGTTCCTGTGCTGTCTGGGGAGTGAGCTGGGGTGAGATGAGCTTGCAGTTACCTCAGTTTACAAACAAGTTTGGGCTGTGTGTATTCTTCAAACAAGGGAGAGCTGGGATGTGGCCTGAGTTGTGGCTAGTCATGTCAGCGAGGAAGCATCTGCAGAAACATCTGCAGGAGGCAAGTTGCAGCCAAGAAGGTTCTGCCAGGAGCTGCAGCAACACTGGTCAGAATTCAGCTGCTTTGTGGTCTCAAAATGGTCTGTGCAGATTTAAATGTGCAGCAGCAAGGATTTGGATCGCAGCAAAGGATTCTCCATGCCATGACCATGACCATGCTGGGAAGCTTGTTTACTAAAGGCACAAGGGAAGCAAGCTGTTTCTTGTGCCAAGGTGTTTGGGTGCATTCCTACAGGCAGCTAGGATTGCTTTCCAATGTAAGATGGAATTGTGGATACTGGGATTCATTGGGAATGCAGAAAGGTTAAGGAAGTACCCCATGCTGAGCATAAATGTGGTTGGTTTGTGGTGCCCATGGGCTGCAACAGAAGCATTATTAACCTTTCAACCTAAGATGCCTTTTAATGACTGTTTCCCACTGTGTTCCAGGGGACTTTCTGTGGAGACAACCCCATGACTTTGGAGCTAATTATACTCTGCTGACTCCTTTGTCAGTGATTCCAGATGTGGATGAAGATGGAGTTCAGGACCTGATAATCTTTATTGCTAAAGGAGGCCAGGTATGTCTTCCTGAACCTCTGATAACTCCAGTGGCTGCCACAGGGGGTGGCAGGAATGCTGTTTATTTCCACCTTGTAGTCACAGAGGAAGTGTCCAGAGGCCTCTGGTTTCTGTGGGTTTGGTGTGGGTTCTTTCCCACCCTCCACAGATGTACTCTCAAATCAGCACAAGTGTTTTATGGTTTAAAAAAATAAAATAAATCAAAGAGCTGGCCAGTAATCCCCCCTCCCCTTTTCAGTGTGTTCTCCTCACTGCATGTTCCTGTGCTGTCTGGGGAGTGAGCTGGGGCAAGATGAGCTTGCAGTTTTCTGCTTCTCTGCTTAGAGAAGTGGAAGTGAACAAGCCCTGACAGCTTTGGCTCTTAGATCAAAGCACAGCTGACAGTCAGTGCTTTTGTACCAGCACTGCCCTTTTCTGATCCCTTCCCTCTCTCTGCCTGTGGTCTGCTTTGCACTGTTCTTCCCAGTGTCGTTGTGCTGGTTAATTCTGATGCGAATTCATTTAGTGAATCAGCTGCTGGTTGTATTATCTCCCTTCAAATATTGCTTCTCCCATTTCTGAGAGTGGGACAGTTAAGTAGTAAGAAGAGTTTTTCTGCTGAAACATCTACATCCATGATGGAGTGGCACAGCATTGTCTGCATGCCCAGTCTGTCCTGTTCAAAGCACATGAGTTACAGCTCCCCATGGGTCTGATGGGAGCAGTGGGAGCTCCATATCCTCATACCAGAGCCATGGAATCATTAAGGTTTGAAAAGACCTCTGAGATCATCAAGTCCAACCTGTGACTGAGTCCCACTTTGTCACTCAGCCCAGAGTCCAGGCTTTCCTTGAACACCTCCCACAGTGGTGACTCCACCACCTCACTGGGCTGCCTCTTCCAATGTTTTAACAACCCATTCTGGGAAGGAATTCCTCCTGATGTCCAACCTGAACCTCCCCTAGCAGAGCTTGAGGCTATTTCCCCTTGTCCTGTCCTTTTTTCCCCTGGGAGCAGAGCCTGACTCCCACCTGGCTGCCTCCTCCTGTCAGAGAGTTATGGAGAGTGAGAGGGTCCCCACTGAGTCTCCTTTTCTCTGGGCTAAGCCCCCCCCCCCCTCCCCAGCTCCTTCAGTTCCACCTCACAGGACATGTGCTCCAGACCCTTCCCCATTTCTGTTTCCTTCCCTGGACCTGCTCCAGCAGCTCAGTGTCCTTATGGAATTGAGGGGCCCAGAACTGGACACAGCAGTCGAGGTGTGGCCTCACCAATGCCCAGTACAAGGGCAGAACCACTTCCTTGGCCCTGATGGCCCCCATATGGCTGGTACAAGCCAGGTGCCATCAGCCTTCTTGGCCAATGTCCTCCATAAGAAAATAGGGTTTTGCTGTCCAAGGCATTGTTGTTGCCAGAGTCATCAGAAATTCTGTCTTTTCCACCTCCTACAGTTCTCTCTGTTTTCTTTCCTTGTTGCTTTTGCTATCCCAGTTATCTCAAGACTTTTGTTTTTTAATCTTAGGCGGCCAAGAAAAGTTTGAATGTAGCCTCTGTTCTGCAAGACTGCCTTTTGATCTGTTTTCCATTTAAGCTCTCATGCTATCTTGGTTTGAAATCCCTTCCTCCCTCTGGATTTGGCAAGCACTCTGCCAACTTGAGGAAAAGTATGTTCTCTTTTAAGAAATCACGCAAATGTAGGAGCTGGAGTGGAGCTCTGCAGCTTGGAAAGGGCTGGTTAGAAGGGAGATTTACCACTCAAATAGAGGAGCTTTGTTGCTATCAAGGGCTGCAGTTGAAATGACAGGGCTATGAGCAGTCTGTGGAAGGGTCTGTGTGCAGGGGGTTAGATGGCAGCATTTCCAGAGAGTCCCGTTGACTCCTACCTGCTGCAAGCTTCAGCACAAACACATCCCTGAAAATGCACTGGTTTTTTGGAATCCATCTCCTGTGGCAACACAGAGGGCTTGGCAGTGCAACGAGGAAAGTGTTGTGTTTTCTCACTGCCTATGTAAATACCCCTGGCTGTCACTGTCCCTGGGCAGCCACTGGACCAGTGCTTGCCAGTAAAGGTGCAGCGGATCTCCCAGAGCTGGTGTGTGTCTCCTCCCAATGCAGGAGGCTGGGAATAGCTGGTGCATGTGTTGCTGTCCCTCTCTGGTTGCATTCTCATTCTCCCCAGAAAACTCTATCCATTTTTCACCTGCCCGACTCTGTGGATTTGCTTTGGGAGCAGCAAATCTCCTTTGCTTTCCCAGTCCCTCCCTCTCAAGGTAGAGGGAAGGGTTCCTGCCTGACTCATTATCTCTGGTAGTTGCTGTTTCTCTTGATCAGATGTTTTACTTGTCCCCAAAGTCCTTTACACTCCCCAGACTTTGACTGTTGCTCAGACACTTAGATCTGATCCTGACTTTAACCTTTATTCTCCCAGGTGAAATGTTTTTAGTGGATTTTGTTACCCTGCACAAAGAATAGAAAGAGACCTATTAGTTCTTTTATGTTTTGGACTCACATGAGCCTGAGGAGGAGTGGATTATGGCACTTAAAACATTAGGAGAGCTGCTGTGTGAAGCCAACTTTCCCATGTCCATATGCTGCTTTGTTGCTGGCATTAAGTCATCTCCATCTTAGGCTTGAATGGATCTTTGCTGTCCTTACGGAGCTGGAGCTGCTGTTCCGCAGTACCAGTCTGGGGGACAGAGGTAGCAAATTCTCAGAGCAGGTGGCTGTGCTGGAAGTGGCTTTCAAACTTCCAGAAGAATTCAGAGCAGAGTGGTCACCTAACTCATACCCACTCCTCCAAAACCAGGGAGAGACTTTCCATCCAAGCTTGTGCTGCTCCCATTCAGTTGCTGTTCGGTACCAGCTTTAACCTTGTTGGTTTTTGTCTTTAATCCCTTCACTTCTTAGGTTAAGATCTTCATCCATTCAGGAAAAACTGGCCAGCAGATTGGCTCCACTGGCACCCTGAGCATGGATGGCAACGCTCGCTACATCAGGCTGCACCTGCGCTCCTCCTCATACTTCCTTTTCTACACAGGTACAGCTCTGCCTGGGAACTCAGTCTGAAAGAGTGATTGTAACTGAGAGCAGGATTAGTAAACATCATCTGAAAATGTGTTCTGCATTCTTACAAGCTGTGTGGAGCTTTCACCTAGTCAAAGAGCTGTTCAGGGACAAGAGGAGGGGGGGCTTCTGCTTAAACTATAGTTTGTTATGTACTGTAGTGATTTTATTTAATAAATGTCAAGCATGTAAGGATTAGGCAGTCATTTATAGCAAATGATTACTGTGGAACACTTGGATTATGAACAGATAAAATGTTAAAAGCATTCAATAGCAGGCTTGAGTCTCAAAATACCACTACAACTCTATGATGCAAGTCCTAAAAATATAGTTGATCTGACAGATCTGGAAAATCATAGAGTTCAGAGCAAGGGCAGGATAACTTATCTCTCTCATTCTTGCTTTTTTTTTTTAATTTTTGCACAGAGAACTCTCTCTATGCATATTCCCTGAAAGATCTGTGCAGTGCAGCAGTTGGGATGGAAATTAAGCTTTCCGACTTCCAGCCAGATTCTCACTGGGAGAAGCACATTGACCATGCCACGCACCGCTTAGAACTTCTATCCCTTCTCAGGTGTGAGGTTATGTCTTGGAGGCTGGTGGAGTGGAGGGTGCTGATGTTCCTGACAGAGTGGCTTGGTGGGACTTTTTTCTCTCCTGGCTATTTGGCTTTTGGACTAGGGGCACGTTCAAAGCTCAGGAAAAGGGTTGGTGTTAACAGCTTCGTCAAGGGTTCACAGAAAAGCAGGAAAAGCACGTTGGGGTTTCCTGTTTGGATTTGCTGTGCAGGGAAAGAACTCCAGACCTCACAGTAAAACCATTCATGGTCTAAAAAGCTTAATAATTTATCTGTCTTTGTTCAGGTTTGGAGACATTCACTACCTGGCAAAAGTTCCTGGGCACTCACGGGACAACATCTTGGTTGTGAACTCAGAGATGGCTACACTGATCAACACAAAAGATCTCCACACTGTGTGGACCCTCAATGTGTCCCGTCTTTTGAGGTAGTGTTCTCAGTGTGGGCTAGATGTGGCATTTCCAGTTTCCCAGCAACAGCAGTGTCCTGGCAGATGCAGTTTTTTGGGGGGCTGTGTCATATCTTGATCTTGCTTATTTTATTATGTCCCCTCAAGTGCTGGGAGCTGCTTCAGGATGGAGGAGCTCAGAGCTTTGATTCCTCATTCTGTGCCTGCTGTGATGTGGCTGGGCTCAGAGTTGAGGTGGTACCAGGCCAACCCAATGTTGTGGCAGTCACGTCCCTTACCAGGGCAGTGGTGGGAGGATAGAGGCAAATGGGAAAGTATGTGCAACCATCAGGGTGGGTTCAGATCTGTCCCTGCTCTTTCTCTCCCTCAGTGAGCCACTGCTCGGTTACTACAAACCTGATGACAGCGGTATTATCCTGGAGAGTGAAATTGGACCCAACAGGAAGAAGGTTTGAGATTTCTTCCTTTTAACTTCCCATTTCTCTGTATGTAACAGCTCAAGCAGGAATGAGTCAAATACGGCTCGTGGGATGTGTTCCCTCTGGCTGATTTTAGGAAGCTTTAAGCTGCAAAAGGCTCTCTTTCAACAGGTTATTGAAGCCAGCTCAGGCACTTGAATTCTCTTCTCAGCAAGAGCTTCAATGACAGAACTTTGAACCCCTTGAAGTAGCTGCAGAACTTGTGATTTTACTCTTAACGTGGCCAACCCCAGGTCTCACAGCTCTGTGTTGCTCTGCTTCAAGTATTTCCTCATCTTCCCATGTGTCACATACTTGTTCCCATAGATAGTGAGCGGAGAGACAGTTGACCTGACTTCTCTCTCATGGCTTGTTAGATGCCTTTGTCATGAGTTCCTTTTCTTTCTTCCCTGCTAGATTATGATTGTTGAGAGTGAATCTGGAGCAGTCCAGTGGGAACTGAAGCTGAACTCGAGAGCAGGGAGCCCTGGCCCAGCCACACTTTCGACTGCGGATCACCGCTCTGCCTTCCTCATGTGGGGAGACTACGAGGAGCCAGGCAATGAGACAGTGGGTGATGCTGCTGAGGTGATGAGGGCTGATCTTTTCCAGGCTTTGTACCAGAGCCGGGTGGAGTTATGCCCTTCTCAGAGTGTTGATATTCCCATCTGTCTTTGCCACTGACGCTGCAGCCTCATGCCCTGGGTGTGGGGCTGGTGTCCATAGCTGTGTCCCTGCAGGTGATGGTGGCACTGGCAGCTTTTGTCATCCTCAGCCTGGTTAGGTGGAGAAAAGGAACTTGGTGGCTCTGTGAGCAAAGTCACTTCCCTGCCTTGGTGTGGCCTTGTAAGTGAGGTGGGAGGCTTCTGGCCTGGAACCTCTGGAGTTGCTGCTGTTTCCCCAAGAGTCTCCTATGGCAGCATTGCATGCAGTGATCTTTGTGGCCACGTGAATATCCTCTCTGTGCCCCAGGCAGCCTCTGCCAGCCTCAGTGCACAGCTCAGCTGCTTGCAGAGCCCTCAGGGCAGTGACAAGCAGCACTGATGACAGTTCGTGTCTCAGAAGCACCAGCTGAGCTTCTTCTGCTTTCCTTGCTCGCTCTGCCAGCCCTGAGGCAAAAATCTGTCTCCTGCCTGCAGCAGACAGGCCAGCTATTTGCAGGAAGCTTGGGGTGGGAAGGAGGGCAGTAAGCAAAATCCCAGCACTTCTCCTAATGGCATCAGTCAGGGTAAGCTGGGCTGTCACGGGCATGTGTGTGGCTGAGAGTGTCCTGTCGAGCGTGAGTAATAGCTGAGCCTGGTACTGGTGTTGTTTTTGGGATAACATGTGAGTCTGTGTCCTGATAGTATCCTGTTGGTTGCAGAGACACAGAGCTCCTCTCCAGAAGCTGTACCTTTTCCATCCTTCCTACACTAATGTCCTGTTGGAGCTCCGCAACAGCACAGACCAAATCATTGCGTTCACTGGTGAGTCCTCTCCTCCCAGCCCTCCAGCGAGGAGCTGCAGGAGGACACTGGTCCCTCCTGGCCCCCACGGGTGGTGTTGGGTCTGGTGGCCAGTCCAGGCACAGAAGGCTTAGGCTGGGTTTCCACGTGCTCCGTGTTGCAGCGGCGCTGTTCGAGCGGAGCCGTCACGCCTGCTATGTGCTGCTGCGGGGCCCCCAGCCCGGCGAGGGGCCGGGCCCCGTGTCCCTGATGAAGAGGAAGCTGAAGGAGGATGTCTCAGTGAGCAGAGTGGTCTGGCTGCGCCACATGGCTGGGGATGACGAGCAGCACATCCGGGACCGCCTGTACAGGATGCGATTCCAGAGCCGAGACTGAGCTTGCCGAGGAATGGGGAGGGGCTGCCTCAGCTCTGCAGCTGTGCTCTCAACAAGCCCAGAGCCTGGATTCCAATGAGAAGCTTGATGTGCAAACCAAAATGTGGCTGGCAGGGAAGCACCCTCAGTGTCCAGGGACACCCAAGCTGTGGGAGCAGCTGCCAGTGTCCATCCTCAGAGCTGATGGGACTTCAGTGCTTGACCACCACTGGAGTGCCATCAGCTCAGGGGGGAGGGCTTTCCCCTCCATCCCTGTGTGCCAGCAGAGCTGTGCTGACTCAGGAGTGTGTCTGGAGGAAAACATGTACGTGCTGAGATGCCAGAGCTGATGATTTCTGGGTGTCTTGAGAAGTGGAGTTGGATGTCTGAGAAGTGGAGGTCGCTGTGTAGTGGTAGATTTCCTTTCTGAGTCAGCTCTCCTGTCTGGGAAGCGGTACTTGGCTGCAGGTTGATTTGGATTACCCCCTCCTGGATTTGGGCCCTCCTTCAGTAGTGGTGGAGGGTGTGTGGTGACCCCAGCTATGGCTGTGGTGTGTCTGGTGTCACTTGGGCCAGCAAAGCACAGGTTAAAGTGTTGTTCTACTTAGCAAATGGCCTTTTCTCCCAAGAGCAGCCCCACGTGTCCTATTCTGCAGTCACCAGCCTACCTGTGTCTGTGTCCTCTGCTGCTTCCTTCCCAACCAGGCTGTGCAGTGTTGGTGGAGAGGGAGCTGGTCTCCCACCTGATGGATACATCAATGTTCCTCCCTTCCCTCAGTCTGCTTTTAGGTGGTGAGAGATCCACCCTGAGCCCAGTCTGACTGGTTCCTGGAGGTACCACCACCATGTCTCTGGGTTTAAGGAGCCTGAGGATCTGGCTTGAGTAGAATTGCACTTTAACCTTTTCTGGGAACTGGGATTGCTGCTCTGGGAAGCCCTGTACCCAGTGGCAGTGCCAGCACCCTGCTCATTCAGCCTTGCAGCTGCTGAAGAGCCTTCTCCAAACACTGTCCCTGCTGCCAGGAGGTGGGCAGGAGCTCCATGCTGCCTCCCTGCCCTTGGAATTGAAGTGATTCTGGATGAGGATCCTCGAGCACTATTCTCTCTGCCCAGCCTGGTATCCTGAGGGGATGGGACAGGCTGCTGTGTGAAGATGACATGTTTCTCCTGGAGATTCATGTAGTACCATGAGGTATTTGCTCTGCCCTGTTCTGATGGGTGCCAGTGCAGGCTGTAGAAACAAGGTGCAGAGCCTTGAAAACACTTTGAACCAGCTGCTCAGTCCTGAAAATAAGAATAGACCTAAAATTAACCTCTCTCAGGCTCTGCAGTGCTGGAGGGGGTTTGGCCAGTGCCTCCCTCCCTTGCTGAGTCTGACACTGGGGGATGTGTAGAAACACTGTAGGATGGGAATGTGCAGCATCAGGCATCAGCTCATCCCTTCAGCCACTGCTGATCCTGAATGTTCCACTGGCCAGCTACTGTCACCAGCTCACACCACAGCCCCAGCCCTTCCAGGCTGACAGCACAGGGAGCTGGGCTGCTTGGACACCTCCTTCTCCCAGCTGACCAGTGGCTGCCTAAAGGGTGCTCTACGACCCTCTGCCCCATGACCCATATCCTGGGCAGTCAAGGGAGCCAGTCCTGGAGTGTCCTGGCTGGGCAGGAAGCCATGGGTGTTCTCTGCAGAGTGATCCACAACCTTCAAAGCACCCTGGCCTCAAAATGGTAAGGCTGCCTCTCTGCCTCTCTTCCCATTTGTTTTCTGAGGGAGTCAAGGAGTGCAGGGAGGCTCCCCAGCTGCGTCTCCCAGCTTGAGTTTCCTCTTTGTTCAGCACCTTGGGCCTGACAGCCCCCCAGGTCCCTGTGCCAGTGTGAGGGCTGGATTGAGGCTGCCCTTCAGCCAGCTGGTGCAGGGCACAGGGCAGGGGACCCCCAGGCTTGCACTGTAGTCCAGCCCGAGTGTTGGATGTGGATTGTTTCCTGCTGAGATTCCCCTGGCCGGGGGCAAGGTATCTGGGCTATATTCTCACTGCACTCTCCCTCCTCGGATCCCTACCCAGACCTGACCTTCCCATAGGCACACTGAATGTTCCTTGAGGAGAGCTGGATTTTAGCTCTGGGGAGCTTTTCTGGCTTTAAGTTGTCCAGTTATGTTTCTGGACAGTTTGGAAACACAGATTTTTGCCATGGTAGCTCCATTAAATGCATCAGTGCCAAACCAGCACCTTCTTAACAAAATCAGTCTGTTTTCCAGCTTATTTCCTGTGTCATTGTTTTTCGCAGTAATGAATGATTTTGTGCCTTGATTCAACAACCCAGCTGGGTGGCAATGGCTGTATCACTGTGTTGTGTGTTAGTGTGTTTTTTAACACTGAGACTGTTTGGTTTGGTTCTTTAACTTATTGCAAAGTGTGCTGTACAGGACTTGCTCTAACCGGAATGGTTTCAATAAACTCTCTTTTGCATTGTTTGTAAATGGTGCCCTGCTTTGATCTTGGAGGTTACAGAAGACTTTGGGATTTTTTGACAGCCCTTTTGAGTGACCTCCCCAAGACAGAGCCCCCCTCCTTGGGAAGGATCCAGGAGCCCTGGTGAGGCTTTGATGGCTGAGGTGCTGCCTGCTGCCCTGTCCTGCTGCAGGCAGGTGATGGACCAGGAAAAGGGAGAAGGGAGCATGTGGATAGAAGCTGGAGTTAGATAACCAGGCTGGGCCAGCCTGTCCCTGCCCCCTTCCTGGGGCTCTGTGACCTGGTTTTACACCGCAGATTCCTGCTGCAGTCCATCAGCATGAAAGCCTCATGCCAGGGTTTGGATTTGGATCAAGCCAGAGGGAGACGCGTGGCAGGCACTGCCTCCTGGAGCGTGGGACCATCTGTCACTGCCCGGTGGCTGCCAGCACTGAGGGCCCAAGCTCCATCCTGTGACGGAGGCTCCAGCAGCTTCCTCTGCCCCAGGACCCTCTGTCTGCCCCAGCACAGAGCTGAGAATGCCCCTTGCTCTGTGCCAGGCTCATCGTGGGAAGGATGCCAGCCCCAGCGTCCCAACGGTGTTCATTAGCCAGGATACAGGATGGCACCTCTTTGTCCATCTGGGGCTAGAGCTGTCCCCAGCTCTGCTGTGTGGGTACGTGTGGAGCAGGCTGGGCTCCAGGGCTGAGCACTGCTGGGTGTCAGCCCCCCTCTCCTTTATGTAACCACCAGCAATAATCCTCTGCAGCTGGGGCTCCGCTCCCGGGAAGGGAATAATCCCACCCTGAGATCCTCAGCCTCTGCTGAGATTAACAGTCCATGGACAGGGAGAGTGGCTCAGCTGCCAGCCCTGCTCCTGGTGTTCCTGCCAGCCCACAGGGCCGCAGCACTCCCGCCCCATTCCAGAGGCCTTTTTGTCCCTCCCAGGGTGTAGGTGGCACACCGGTAACCCCTGAGTGCCAGCTCAGCCATGCCAGGCTGGTGCTGCCCCTCGGAGCCGGCAGATCCGTGGGTGATGGCTGTGCCATGGGCACACATGTCTGGGGGGCTGGTCCCCTCCCGGGTCTCACTCTTGCTGGCTGCTTCCAGCCCAGAGTACAGCTCACAAATGCAACCTGGAAAAGTGGGCAGCACTTGGTGCACCTCCCACCCTGCCTATGCCTCCCCGGCCCCGCTCCCCAAAAACCACGGGAGACACAGTGTTTCCCCATGGGGGTTTTACTGTCTCATGCCCGGGATGGGGTGGGAGGACGGGGTGACCCCGCACCAGGCCGGCTGGGTGCGGTTTCCCCGAGGGAGAGGAGAGTGTGGGGATGTCAGCCTGGCTCCGGGGGGCTGCAGGGATATGGCTTCTCTCCTTCAGTGCTACTGCCGGCAGGGTCCTCCGGCGGGGCTGGGTGTGCTGGGTCAGGAGGCTCCCGCACTGGCGGGGGGCAGCGACTCTCAGCTCTCCTCCTCGGGGACGGGGGCAGTGGAAGGGCTCCGGCTCCTCTCCTCGGCATCGCCCGCGGGCAGGAGCAGGGCCGGGCTGGGGCTGGAATGCCGCTGCTTGCGCATGAACGGGAAGACCCTGCGGGCAGAACGGGGTCAGAATCGGCGGAGACCCCCGCAGGTGGGCCCCGGGGGATGGCCCCTGCCCTCACCGCTTCTTGGTCTCCGGTGGAATGATGGCCTCGGCCAGGAGGTTCTTGTAGAGGTCCGACTTGAGGAACCGTGGGTAGGAGTCCTGGGCAAGCAGAGACGTCAGGATCCTGCCCAGCCCTTCACTGCCCAGCCCCGCCCTCACCCACCTTCTTCATCAGCATGTAGATGTGCATCTGGGCATCGTCCATCACGTAGCGATGGGGCGTCTTGATGCCCTCCAGGGTTCGCTCCATCGTCTTGCTATCGATGTTCACCCAGCGCGTGGCCCCGGGAGCCAGGAACTGCCTGAGGAGTCACAGAAGGTGGTGAGCCCGGCCCCGCGCTGGACCGAGGCACCGTGATGGCCTCACCGCCCCTAAACCTTTCCTCCCGAACCCTCATCCCACTGGCACTCACTGGTAGATGGAGTCCACAATCTCAGCGATGCGGGACTGCTCCCCATAGCGCAGCTCCTCACATGCCTCCCAGAAGCTCAGGTTCTCAGCTGGGAGGGAGAGATGGTGCTGGGAGCGGGACATGGTGCTGGGAGTAGGGACACGGCACTGGGCACCCCTCATGGGCAACCCCCAAAGGCCATCATGGCTGGGCATGTGTCCACATGGGACAGAGCCATCTGGGGCAGTGGAACCAGAGAAACTGGGGCAGATTAGCTGGGAGGTACTGGGATGTGGTGGTAGTGGGCTGCCAGGGGAATGCCAGGACATGGTAATGGGTTGGTTTGGTGGTGTTGGGATTGGACAGGCACTACTGGGACATGGTGGGTTTGGCTGGGTCAGAGGGGTAGGTCTGGGGTGCCACGACATAGAGAGGTTTTGGGGCTGGGGCTGCTCACCACTGAACTCCTTCTTGAGGAATTCGAGGAGCTGTGCTCGGCCCAGGGGGTCGTTGATGAGCTCACTGAAGTTGAAACCCCAGCGCTCCACACGCAGCTTCGTGGGAGTCGTCACTCTGTGGGTGACAGTGGAGTTGGGACTGGCAGCCCATGGCAGCCTGCATGACCCCACAGCTCTGTCCTTTGGGTTGGAGTTCTGGGGGGCCTGGGGCTGGGGCACTTACGTGGGGGCATTCATGGCCCAGTAAGTGGTGTCATCTGTGATCCAAGGGTTGCTGGGCAGGCAGCCGGACATGATGGGATCATGGGGCACATACTGCTCGTTGAACTTGATGTACCTGCCAGGAGTGGTGGCTGGGAGTGACCAGGGTCACCAACCCCAGCCACCGTGGGGACATGATGGGGATACAGTGGGGATGTGCAGGAGCTGTTCAGAGCCCCAGCTCCACTCCCTGCTGAGGGCTGTGGTGCAGTGGTGCCAGCACAGCTGCTGGGATGTGGGTGTCCCTGTCACCCCGACAGGGACCCAGCTTGTGGCTGAGGCAGCTGCTGCCACTCACCCCTCAAGGCAGATGGAGGACTTCACCCTGGTCCTGGCCATGGCCTTCCTGAAGTACTCGATCTGGGGCCAGGCGCAGGGGAGATGTTGGGGTGCCTGGCAGCTCTTACCTCCCAGGAGCTGCCCCCATCCCTCTCCCCACTCACCTCTCGTTTGTAGTAATCCATGTTCTTGGTCTGCAAGAGACACATGGGGCTGGGTGAGGGCACGATGGAGCAGGGACATTGTCCTGCCATCACCACCCTGGACTATCCAGACACCCAGGCCCCCATCCTGGGACTCTGTAGCCCACTCACCCCCTTGGCCTCCAGCCTCATTCCCCCTGCCCTCGTGGCTCAGCCAGCACAGCCCATGGAAGGAACCCTGGCTTCCCCTCCTCCACACCCCAGTGTGACAGCAGCCCTAGGTTAGTGACACTTACGTGGGCAGAGGACACGGCACACGGCGCAGAGAAGAGAAATTGGGCGGTTAGTGAGGACAGCCTGGGGGTGCTGGGGCAGCATTAGTAGGGTCACAACACAAGGAAAGGCTTGGTGGCTGCTGCTGGCAGTGCAGGGTGCCAGGGCTCCCTGCAGCACAGCTGCCCTGCAGGGATTAGAGGTACTGGCACAGAGGGGCGGTGGGTGCAAGGACAGACACACGGACTCGCCATGTTTGGCGTGTGGGACACACGGAGGTTAGCAGAGCTGGGGCTCATCCCTCACCCCAAAATGTGGGCACAGCCTGGGGTGAGATGGATGGGCACCCACAGGGGCAGCTCTACCCCGGCACAGGAACTGGGTGTGCCCTGTGCCCGCTGGCAGCCCCAGGGGTGCCTGGACACCTGCACTCACCAGCTGGACACGGGTGGTGTGGCAGTTCCTGCGCTCGGGACCCTGCTCCAGCACGTTAGGGGCTCCTGGCTGCAACGAGAGCATCATGATGAGGACTGGGGGGACCCCCTGGGCCCCCCAGCCCCGCTGCCCGGGCCCCAGTGCCAGGGCTGGACCCTCCAGCCCGCCCCCTCGCCCCGCGCTCACCGGGGGCCGGTTGACGAGCCAGTACGCCTGTTCCTGGCAGTCGATGACGATGCGGTCGCCCTTGCGCCGCTGCTTGGCTGCCCTGGCCGTGCAGAGGCAGCGGGGAGGCGCTGGCACCCTGCCTGCCCGGCACCCAGGGGTGCTCCATCCCGGCCGCTCCCCGGGGCTCAGCGGGGCCGGCCTTGCCCGCACTCACCGGAGCTGCTCCCGTGCCTGCATCACCACGAAGTCCCACGTGTGGTTGATCCGCTTGTGCAGGAGGTTGTAGTTGTCCTGAGGAGCGACAGGTAGGCACGGTGTGGCATCTGTCCCCTTGCCTGGATCCGAGCCCTGCTGCCACTCCAGCACAGGGAGAGCCGATGCTCTCCGCTCCTGGGTGAGTCGAGATTCCCCCAGCTCATCACAGGGGTGAGGAGGGCACCGCTCACCTTCTCGTGTTCGATCAGATCACCCTGCTTGCGGATGTTCTTCTTGGCCAGGTAAATAGCTGCAAGAGAAGCGGCGGCACTCAGGGGGGCCGGGAAAGAGTCGCAGCCCTTGGTGCCAGCGGTACTTACCATAGTCCAGCTCCGTGGCCGGCCACTTGGTGCTGGTCCAGAAATAGGGGGTCTGGGGGGGGGAGGAAGAGGCTGAGGTACCTGCCATGGGGTGCCACGGTGCCCAGCCGGGCTTTTGGGCTGTGGCGTGCCCCGGTGCGGCCGTACCTGGAAGCGATAGGGCGACTCATCCGCCCGCAGCACCAGGCTGCGCGGGTCCTTGAGGGGGTAAATGTAGCCGTGCTTCACGATGAGGTTGCCGAGGTGCAGCGACTCTACGGAATGGGATTGGGGGCTGCGTGGAGGCTCGGCAGCCCCCGTTGCCCTCCCGGTACCAGCTGCCTGTGCCACGGCACTCACCCTCCTCGGAGATGCCGTACTTCTGGATGAGCCACTCCACGATATCGTTCCCTGGGGACAGAGGCTGCGTTAGTGGGGTGCAGTGGGGTCCTCCAGATTGGACACTGGGGGGTTCTCCGCTGGGGCGCCTGGCACAGCATGGAAGTGCCAGGGATCACGCAGAGTGACGGGGGCTCTGCCAAGGACGTGCGAGCGCCAGCCCAGCGCAGCCGATGCATAATTGATCCCAGCTGCAGCGCTGAGCACTCGGGGTGAGGGGAGAGGAGCGGCGCGGGGCCGGCAGTGGGTGCTGCTGCAGGGCTGGGGACGCCCGGGGAGCTCCCACCCGCGCCGCGCGGGGGACACCATCGCGGGGACCCACCTGTCATGGCGTGGGGGATGACGGTGATGAGCAAGCGCTGGTTCCTCATCTTGATGCCCATGTCGGGGTCCTGCATGCTGACGATCATCCGCTCCATCTGCAGGGCAACGAACGGCTGTGCTCAGTCCCGCGACGGCGGCACCGGGCCTGGACGCAGCCTGGCTCCCCTCACTGTGACCCCGGGCACTTTGTGACCTGGACACAGCCTGGGTCCCTGCAATCCGACAGGGGCACCCAGGGCACAGCCTGGGGGCAGCCTGGAACCCCGCAGTGCCCTAGTGCACCTTGTACCCAGCCTAGGGACAGCCTAGTGTGCCACAGCCTGACCGAGGCACCCAGCAACCGGGCGAGCGTGTGATGCTGGAGCTGCAGACGCTCATCCTCCGGGCATCCCTGGCCCCGGGGAACCCCGGTTTTGGAAGAGTGAGCTCTGCCGAGGCTGTGGCAGCACCCCAGCCCGGCGTGGGGGAGCAAAGCACGCAACTCCGGGCCGCTGCCCGTGGATATTCCCTCGTGGAGTGGTTCCCGGTGCCCCGTGGCGGCGCCGGGGCCGGGGTGGTGCCCGCTGTCGGGCGTACACTGGGTGGTGCTGGCCCCCGGTCCTCGGCGATCCCATGCCCGCGCCGCCAGCGGCCCCCGATGCCCGCGAAACCCAGGGCAGTGTCAGTGTCTGGTTCCCACGGTCCCAGCGCCCCGTCCCCGATCCACACGGTGCCCGCGCCCGGTGCGCTCGGCACCCCCTCCCCACGACCCCGGTGACCGATCCCCACAGTCCCAACACCGGATGCCCGCCGTGCCCGCTCCCCACGTTGGCGGTGCCCGGTTTCCGCCGTGCTAGTGCCCAGCCCGGTGCGGTGCCCTCTCCCTGCGGGGCGGCTGCCGGTGCCGGTGTCGCTCACCTTGCGCAGACAGGGCATCTGGAGTCGGGGGTGCCGACCGCGGGGGCCGCCGATGGTCATCGCGGGTGCGCGCCCCGCGCCGCGCCTCTCTGCCCGAACCCGCCCCGGCCCCTCCCGGTCCCGCCCCGCTGCCCCCCCCCGCGGCTGCCGCCGTCTCCACCGGGTGCCCCAAACCCCGGCCCCGACCCCCGGGGTCAATCTGCCTCGTGCCCCTGGGACCCCCGGCAATCTCCGGCGCCCCACAAACCACCCGAGCCTCTCGGGGCCGGGGGGTGCCCTGGCTGACCCGGTGCCCGGGAGGGGGAACACACCGCCGTGGTTGCTGGATGGCGGTGCGGGCAGTGTGAGGGCGGTGCATTGAGGGTGTAGGAAGGATGCTCGCGGGATGCGGGCGGGGTGGACAATGTGCCGGCAGCGTGCGGGGCTGCGGGCAGCGCGGTCATGGCGCGGGCACTGTGTACAAGGGGCTCGTCAGGATGCGGGCAGTGCGACCACGGCGAGGGCAGTGCACTGAGGGCACGGGCAGGATGCTCCTGGGATGCAGGCGGTGCACTGAGGGCACGGGCAGGATGCTCCTGGGATGCAGGCGGTGCACTGAGGGTGCAGGCAGGAGGTTCGCGGGGTGCGGGCAGCGCGGGGCGGGCGCGCCCGGCGATGAGCTCACTGCAGTCTCGCCGCCCACGAGCGGCGGGGCTGGAGCCGCCGAGGGGCGGGGGCGGGCGGGGGCGGGCAGCGGAGCCGCCGCGTCTGCGGGAGCCGCCGCCGCCCCGCCGGGCCGCGCCGGGCAGCGCCGGGAAGCGCAGCGGGGAGCGCGCGGGAGCAGCCGGCACCGCCGAGCGCGGCGGCAGCGGGCGGGAGGAGCCGCCGGCACCGGCAGAGCCGCGCCCCGGGCCCCGCCAGCGGCCGCCCCGCCCGGCCCCGGGGGCGGCGGGCCCGGCACGGCCCGGCCATGCTCGGCCTGGACGTGTGCGAGGCTGGCGGGCAGCTGCTGGAGCTGCTCTGGCTGGCGCTGTGCTACAGAGGTGAGCCGCGGCGGCCGGGGGGCAGCGCCCGGGGGCGGCGGGGGGCATTGCCTCGGGGAGGGAGGGCGAGCATCACTCCGAGTCCCCAACAGGTGAGCATCCCCCGGGCACCCGGTGCATCAATGAGTGAGCATCACCCCGGGCCCGGGGGGACTGGAGCATCCCACGGGGGAGCCCCCCGCTGTCCCCATGCCACCTCGCAGCCTGTGGCACCCGGCGCATGCCACCCTGCCCTGCCGCCCGTGGGCAGCCAGCGAGTCCCCAGGTGGGTGCATCCCTGGGCTGGGAGTGCCCACACTCTGCCGTGACAGCCGAGGGGCAGGGCCTTGGTGGGGGGCCCAGAGGATCAGCAGTGCCACTGCTGTGTCCCCATCATTTCCCTGGGGACCCACATCTTGGCCCTGCGGCCCCGGGGCTGAGTGCAGGCAGTGTCTTCTGCCCCATGCTGTGTTCCCAGCACGTCCCTGGGGATGGAGTTCCAGGGGCTTTGGGGAGCTCAGTGCTTGCAGTCACAAGAGTGGGGAGGTGATGGAGTGGGTAGGGAGAGTCAGGGACTGTGGGGACATCACCCACCCTTGTGCGCCCCAGCAATCTGACAGCACCAGAGCCACCGGAGCCACCATCCCAGCGATGCCTTTTTGCCCTGCAGCTGCTGGTGATTTGGGTTTGAGATGGGAGATGGGGCAGCAGGCTGCCCAGTGGGATTGGAGGGGGTCTCAGGGCAGTGACAAGGACTTCTCTGGGTGACACGAAGGGGCCCTGGGGACTAGAGAGGTCTGCAAGCACCCCCGAGACCGAGCACACCACGTAGGCACCAGCTCGCCTTGCTCCATGACCGTGCGGAAATGCAGCCGGCGGCAACACCTCTGGTCTCAGCTGTGCCACCAGGCCCCGGGGACACAGAGCAAGGCAGCCTGCCTTCCCAGAGCTCCGAGCAGGGAAGCAGCTTGGCCTCCCCACGGGGATTTCCCATGTCACAACCTGGCCACCCCCTGCCCACCAGTGCCTTCGTGTCGCGGGGTGTCCCCCGGGGTGTCCCCGGGGCTGCCACTGCCTGTCCCCCGCAGACATCATGGCTGACAAGGAGGGGGTGACGCTATCCCTGGAGGAGGAGGAGGAGGAGGATGCCGACGTGGCCCTGGCGTACAAGACGCCGGAGAAGAAGAGCCTGCAGGAGATCCAGGAACTGGACCCAGGGGATGAGAGCCTGCGGAAGTACAAGCAGGCACTGCTGGGTGTCATCCCTGCTGCCGTGGGTAAGGCTGGGGCTGCAGTCGGATTTGGGCACCGCGGCACCCCGGCGGCCCCGCCGGGGGATGCAGCCTCAGCGGGCGCAGGGAGCTCGGGCGCGCTCGAGCAGGGAGCGTCCCGTGGGGCAGCCCCGGCAGGGAGGGAACATCCCGTCTGGAATCGCCCGTGGGTGTTGCCTGTGCCCCCCACCTGCGCAGAGACCCCGGCATTCCCTGCCGACAGAGCTCCGCTGCCCGGGGACCCCAGTTGCCGTGGTTACGGGATCACCGCCGCAGTTTCCATAGGAACGGCTACAGGGAACCGGGAAATTCATGGGGATGACGAAGAGGAGCGAACGGCGGGGGCGGGGGGAGGGACACCGGGGTAGCACGGCTGCCGGTCACCAGACGGTGCCCCCCGCTCCCCATAGCCCCCACAGTAGCCCCCAGGCTGATGCTGGTCTGCACTGGGGGTCCCTGGGAGGTTCCAGCACCCCACTGTCCATCCATTAATGCATCGGGGAGGGTGCAAACTGGGAGAGGGGGGGGTGCTTGCAAAGCACTGGGGTGCACGGTGGTATGTGTGAAAGCTGGGGCATGTGCAGGTTGGGCTGCGAGTGTGGATGAGACCAGTGCCCACTTCAAGAGATGCCTTGGCTTGCTGCATCCTCCTCCTCTGCTTCCCCTTGTTCTGCTCCTGAGCCAGGGAATGGTACACCCTGGGTCCTTTAAATGTGATCTTTCCCCAAAAGGCACTGATGCCAGTGACGGGGTGACCTAAGATGCCCCTGCTCTCCTGTGTGCTGCCTGGTTGCCTGGCATTCATTTGCTTTAACCCCCCCACCATGGACACCGTGGCCCTTCCTGCCATTACGGGGCCATGGGCAGCCCCTTGGCTTGCTGGGATGGAGGTGATGGTGGACTGGGCATGGTGGGTAAGGTCTGGGCGCTGCTGCTTGTCCCTAGATGCCAGTGTGCCCAACGTGCAGGTGACAAGGCTGACACTGATGTGTGAGCAGGCGCCAGGGCCCATCACCATGGACCTGACAGGTAAGCCCTGGGGGAGGCTGGGAGAGGAGGAGGAGGAGGAGGAGGAGGAGGATGAGGAGGAGGAGGAAGAGGAGGAAGGGGTACCAGGCTGATGGACCATCTGCCTGTGCAGGAGACCTGGAGGAGCTGAGAGGTCGGGCCTTTGTGCTGAAGGAAGGGGTGGACTACAGGGTGAAGGTGTCCTTCAAGGTGAGGCGAGTGCATGGTGCCCTGTGCCTGCTGGCTGGGCATGGCCCTGCTGCCCTCACACCACGGGGACCCTACCCCAGGGAGACCTTTTTACCCTGGGACCCTGCCCCACAGGGTGCCTCTTGTTACCCATGGATCCCTGCCTGCCCCAGGGTGCCTGCCTTGGGACATCTGCTTCCACCCTTTACCCCTGGGGCCCATGCCCCTCTGGGTGTCTCTGCTCACCCTGAGTTCCCCCAACTGCCTGGGTCCCTGCCACCCTGGGGGTCCTTGCTGTCTCCAGTGTGACTGCTACCTCATGGTTCCCGCCACCCCAGAATCTTGCTTCTCCCAGAGATGTTAGCAATGCTGCTTATACCAGGGTTTCCTAGAGGTCCCTGCCCTTCCTGAGGGGGATCCCTGCCATCTCTGAGTCCCTGCCCCTCTTGGAGTTACTTGCTACCCTGGAGTCCATGCCACCTTTGAGATGCTGAATTCTGGCAAGGGGCTGGACCCTGGAAGAGGTGGATGTCAGGATGCCAGGGGTCCTCATACCATGAGGCAGTCCCCAAGTCCCTCCTGCCTTCTCCACCTCCTGCCCGCAGGTGAACAGGGAGATCGTCTGCGGGCTGCGGTGCCTGCACCTCACCTACCGCCGGGGCCGGCCCGGTGAGTGGGGCTGGGGGCTGCGGTGCCGGGGCTGGGGGGCCCCCACTCTACCCTGGCCCCACTCACCCGTCCCTCCTCTCCCCTCCTCGCCCAGTGGATCGCGACGTGTTCATGGTGGGCAGCTACGCGCCTCGGGCCGAGGAGTACGAGGTGGTGACGCCGGCGGAGGAGGCGCCGCGGGGATGGCTGGCACGGGGCTCCTACCGCGTCCGCTCCCTCGTCACCGACGATGACAAGACGGAGCACCTCTCCTGGGAGTGGGGCCTCTGCATAAAGAAGGCTTGGGAGGACTGACCCCGCCCCGCACCCCGGCTCCCCCCGCCAGCTCGGGGTGCGGCCATCCCGGGGACCCCTCGCCGGCACCGCCGCGCTTGCCCCAGTCGCGTCAAGGGTTGAGGGGGGTCCCTTAGCGAGTGAGAGCCCGTGGTCGTGGTCTTCGCAACCAAAGTTATTTTTAATTGCTCTTTTTTTTTTTTTTTTAAATATCGACGCCCGCCTGGTCCTCACGGCGTCCCCGTCGCTGGGGCCGGGGCTGTGACCCTGCCGTGGTGGTGCCGTGTCCGGTGCCCGCCCGGTCGCAGGCTGTGCTCTTCCATCGCCATTAAACCCTACAGACTGGTCTCTTACTGGTGTGTCTGTGCATCCACCGCCTATGCCTGTTCCCCTGCTCACTGTCCCCTGCGGCCCTGGTCCCATCCCGCTGGCGGGGCCAGGTCTCCCTGCGGCGACGAGCGTCTGGAAAACAGCCACCTGGTCCCGCTGCCTTATCGGCGGGGCCGGGCAGCCAGTAGCGGAGGGCCACGAGCCCCAGGGGACCGGCACAACCCGCCCCCAGGTCCCTTATCTTCGTCCTCCTCCCTGGACAACATCTTCAGCGCCGGCACCATGCGCGGCTGCGGGTCCCGGCTGGTTTGGCTGCTGGTGCTGTCGCTGGCTTGGCTGGGCCCGGCTTTGGGGGGCGAGGATAAGGATGAAGAGGTGATAGAAGAGGAGGAAAAGGAGAAGAAAGAGGATGAAGTGCTCTCAGATGAGATCAAGGAGGAGGACAATGTCCTGGTGCTCCATGAGCACAACTTTGCCCGTGCCCTGAGTGAGCACCAGTTGCTGCTGGTGGAGTTCTGTGAGTGCCCCCACTGCGAGCAGGGGCAAATGTGGGGTGGGGAACATTGGCAGGGGGGACTGTCTGTGGCTGAGTGTGGGCAGAGCACACGTACACGGACACAGGTACAGGAGGGTGGGTAGGTGGGGTGGGCAGGGGCAAGGGCTGTGGGACAGAGGGGCAGGAGCAAAGGCCATGGGGCAGGGCATGGGTTGGGGACAGACACGCGGAGCCGGGACACAGGCAGAGCATGGGGTGAGGGGTGTGTAGCACGGGCGTGGGACACAGGACAGGGACACAAGCTGTGGGTGCAGGACAGGGGCACAAGTTGTGGGTGCAGGACAGAGGCACAAGCTGTGGCCCAGTGGGCTCATACAGACATTGGGCTGTCCCCACACCTGTCCCCATTATCAATGCTGTCCCCTACCCACAGACGCACCGTGGTGCGGGCACTGCCAGCGGCTGGCTCCCGCCTTTGCCCAGGCAGCTGCTGAGCTGAGGAATGAGTCCAGCCCAGCCCGGCTGGGCAAGGTGGATGCCACGGCACAGACAGCCCTGGCCACTGAGTTTGGCATCACCTCCTACCCCACGCTCAAGCTCTTCCGTGATGGCAACCGCACTCACCCCCTGGCATACACCGGTAGGGCTGGGGCACCACACGGTGTCCCTGGCACCCATTGAGGGGGGCACTGCCATGGGGCTGGGGGGGGTGGCAGGGGCTGATGGTTCAGGGTGGCACTGTCCTTGCGGGGGGCACAGGGTGGTGATGGTGAGAGGGGTGGCGATGTCCTGGTGGTGACAATGGATAGGTGACAGTGTGATGTATCAGGTGATGATAGGGGGCAGTGCCATGGTGGCTGGTGTCAGGTGACTGAGGTGGGTGGCACAGGGTGGGGTGGCAGCCTGGAGAGGAGTGTCAGGTGATATCAGGGCCCTGTTTGGTGTGCCAGGCCGCATGGACAGCCAGGGCATCGTGCTCTGGATGCAGCGCCGGGCTGGCCCCAGCGCCACGCTGCTGCAGGACACTGACACCATCGCTGCCTTCATCAACTCCCAGGACTTGGTGGTCGTTGGCTTCTTCAAGGTGGGCTGGGGTGGGTTGGGGCTGGACCATGGCCATGGCTGTGGCTGTGGCACTGACGGGTGGCTGTGCAGGACCTGAGGGGTGAGGCAGCCCAGGCGTTCTTCGAGGTGGCTGCCGAGATGGTGGACATGACGTTTGGCGTGGCAGAGGCGGCTGAGCTTTTCCAGGCGTACGGGCTGTCAGCTGACACCGTCTGCCTGTTCAAGAAGGTGAGGGAGTGGCAGGGGAGTGGTGGGGCCATCCTGTCCTGCCCTCAGCCCTAACAGGTCCTGCCCTGGCAGTTTGATGAGAGACAGACAAACTTCCCTGTGGACTCGGCTCGGGGGCTGGACACGACCGAGCTCACCCAGCTGCTCCGTGTCCACAGCCTGCAGCTGGTGATGGAGTTCACCAACGAGGTACAGCCTGTCCTCTGCCCTGTCACTGTCCCGTGAGGACCATGGCAGCCCTGCCCTCATCCTTCTCCTCATCCTCTTCCTCCTCCCCAGACATCCAACCAGATTTTCGGTGCCAAGATCCCCCATCACATGCTGCTCTTCCTCAACAAGTCCTCACCAGAGCAGCTGTCACTGCGGGATGGCTTCAGGGCAGCTGCCAGTGGCTTCCGGGGTGAGGTGAGGTGGGCCCATGGTAGGGACATGGAGGGTGGCTTTGGGACTCCCCAGCCTCAGTGTCCCCCATTCCCTGCCCAGGTGCTCTTCGTGGTGGTGGATGTTACTGGGCACGGCGCCGACGTTCTGCCCTTCTTTGGCATGACTGCTGCTGATGCCCCTACCCTGCGCCTGGTCAAGATGGAGGGCAATCGCAAGTACCAGATGGAGCAGGACAACTTTTCAGATTCAGCCATTCGCACCTTCATCCAGGCGGTGCTGGATGGCAAGGTGAAGGTGAGGCGTGCAGCATGGTGCCACCAGCACCAATGGGATCTGCCCTGTGGTGAGAGGTGGACTGTTGGCCCAGAAGCCTAAGGATGATGGTTGTGTGGTCAACACCAGAGACCAGTTTGCTGATATTCCTGCTGCCAGGCTTGGGGATTTGGGGATTTGTTATGGGCAAGGGGGGCAGGAGACTGCTGCCATGGAGACACATAGAGCTGGGAGAGCAGCAGAGGGGAAGATGTGATCCAAAAAGCAGCACAAGAACGTATGTCCTGCCCCAACCTGCACTGTGCCCCATGGGCCTCTGGCACTGCTCAGCCCAGGCTGTGGCTGTCCTGATTGTCCCCCACAGCCTCACCTGCTGAGTGCGGAGCCCCCTGAGGACTGGGACACGCGACCCGTTAAAGTCCTGGTGGGGAAGACCTTTGAGCAGGTGGCATTTGATGAGACCAAGAACGTCTTTGTCAAGTTCTGTAAGTGTTGGGGCCACCCATGAACCTCCCTGAGCTCTGCCAAGGGGCTCAGCCCCTCCACGAGAGCCCCAGCCCCGTCACAGACCCCTTGCCAACGTGCCTGCCCCGCAGACGCGCCGTGGTGCCCCCACTGCCAGGCCATGGCGGCCGCCTGGGAGGAGCTGGCCGAGCGCTACAAGGACCGCGAGGACATCGTCATTGCCGAGATGGACTCCACGGCCAATGAGCTGGAGAACATCACCATCCACGGCTACCCCACCCTGCACTACTTCCCTGCGGGGCCGGGCAGGAAGGTAGGTGTGGGCACCTGTGGGATCACCAGCACCTGGGGGACGGTAGCACTCTGAGCCCTCTCTCCTCCCATGTCTCCAGATGGTTGAGTTCAAGAGCACCAGAGATGTGGAGACCTTCTCCAAGTTCCTGGAAAATGGGGGGACACTGCCTGAGGAGCCTCCGGTTAGTGAGGTCAAGGGACAGTCCCCCTGCCCAGGGATGTCCCCAGCTCCTGCTGGGCGAGGGGATGGATCCTGCAGGATGGGGATGGGGACAGAAGGGGCAATAAGTGTGTATCCATCCATGCCTGCCTGCTGCCTTCTCCAGGTGACCAAGGCCCCTGGGAACAGCACGGACAAGGAGGATCCGAGTGCACCGCGGACAGATGAATCCCGGGATGAATTGTGAGCCCTGTCCTACCCAGACATGTGCTATAAACCACATGGAAACAATGTGGGCTCTGGTCTGTGTCTGTCTCCATGTTCTTGGAGGACCCATCTGTCTTGGGGACAGCTGGGCCTCTGTCCCCCTGGGGCAGCTGTGCCGTAGCACTGACCCTGGCGACCTTGCAATGGCACCAGCTGGCCAAGGAGCTCTCTGTGCTGGCCCTCGTGCTGCACTGGTGGGGGTTCAGGTGATGAGGGATCAGCTGGGGTTTCTCCTTGGTGACATGCCAGACCCAGGGCATCCTCAGGAGCTGCTGTCACAGCCAAAGCAGGCAACATGGGATTTGTAGGCACTTAAACCTGGCCTGTAGCCTCTGACAACTCCAGCTCTGTCCCCTCTCTGCTGAGCCATTCTTTCAGGGGCAACATGTTGGTCCCCTGGGGCCAGGATGTGCTCGGCCACCCCTCCAGGAAGCCCAGAGCAGCCCCAGCCCTGCCCTGTGGCCCGCCCTGTGGCCTGACACTTTGCCAGACCTGCCCCATTCTCTATCCATCCCAGAGGCCACTGAGGGCCCAGGTCTGCTCCATGGGGAAGGAAAAAAAGCAGCAGGCAGTGGGATGTGGGATTTTATTTCATTTTATCCAAGTACCTTTGAAAAGATCAGTGTACAAGTCAGCACATGAGAATGCAGAGGCAACGCCGGGGCTGTACGGCCGCTGTACATATTTACAGGGACCCCCTGAAAAAAAAGGGGGGAGACGGAAATCCCGGGCACGCCAACAACCTCACCAGACACACCACCATCAGAACTTAAAAAAACAAGGAGTAAAACTCCTCGTAACACTGTTCCCGGGCTGAAAACATTTGCAGATTTTGCTGGACTTCACAAAGTGTGTTAGGCAAGTCCAGAAGGGGTTTAAAAGGCACTCGGTGACAGGTACAACAGGCGCAGTCGCTGCCCTGGGGTCCTGGCAGCTCCACCCCTGCTGGGCTGGGAATGGTGCTGAGCAGGGCCAGCGCCACCGTGGATCCCCCAGGCTTTGGGGCCACCCCCGTTTCTGTGGGTGGGCAAGAGCTCTCTAAAGGAGCTGGCACAGAGCTGTGGCTGTGCTGGAGCAGCAGGGCCTGGGCTGGGCAAGGGCAGGATGAGGGGAGCACCAGCACAGCCCAGCTTCCTTGCGGCCAAGTAAGCCCAGGAGACTTCCCAGGGCTGCCTGCTGGCCCTGCATGAGCCACGAACTGGCATCAATGACCCCCCCAGTGCAGTGCCCTTCTGCTGCCTCCCGAGACACAAAAGCTGGTAAAAGATGTAGGACTCAGAAAATGACGTATTTTGCCTTCAGCTTTGATGTCTCCCTCCCCATTATGGCTCTCCTAAAGAGAGCCCAGCCTAAAGCCGGAGCTTGGCCCGGGGGGTCTGGGCATGTCTGCACCAGGCATACAGGAGTCAGCCCTCTGCAGAACTGCAGCATGGTCCTGGGAAGCAATCCCTTCTCCACAGGGACACGGGACACACAGGACTGTGCAGCCTGTGGGATGCCAGCACCCAGCCTGCCACCCTGGCTCCGAGCTGGTTCTTGCTCTGTGGAGCAGAGTCCCAGTCCTGACGGGCTTCTGTCAGACCCTTCTATCCCTCGGGGATTTACTTGGTTGCAAGGAAGCTCAGGAGGAGAAAAAAACACCCATCCTACCATATCCAGCAGCTGAGCCTACCAAGGAGGCCACAGATGACTTCTTCCAAATGGCTCAATGATCTTCACAGCCCCTTCGGAGCAGGGTCACCCCTTCCATGCTGGTGGAGTGAGGGCAGCTCTACCCCATGGCGCTCCAGAGCCATCCATGCCAGGAAAACAGAGCAGGGTGCCAGGAAAGTGTGGAGCAGCTGGGGTCTGATGGATGGCTGTACACTTTGGGTGAGTTCTGCAGTACCTGTACGTTTTACATTTACATAAGAGCACTGTGACATTGGAAATATTTTCCTTTTATTACAATATATCAAAAATATGCAGCTTTAGTAAACAAGGTCATATTACACTTTCTAATGCACTGTACAATGCTACATTACACTTATATTCGGTATGGAGAGGGAGCCCAGGCTCCCACTGGCAGGTTTGTGGGGTGAAAGGGCATCCACGGGCATCCTGGAGCTTGCCCAGATCCATGCTGGAAAGCAGAGCTGCTGCCCTCTGCCCTGGGCTCGCCTGGTGCCTGTGGCAGCAGCACTGCCAGCGTCAGCCCCAGGCCTTCTCCTCCGGTCCCAGAGTCCTTCACAGTCCTGTCCTCACCACCCTGGAGCCTAATCAATCTTCTCCACCTTCCCGATGATCTTCTCTTCGAAGATGGGCAGGATGGTGTCATCCTCCCGCACCTCCTCAAAGACCACACCACAGTCGAACTCGTCGCTCACTTTCTTAAAGTAATACCTGAAAAAAACCAGAAACGTGGAGGGGGGAGAAGGAAAAAAAAAAACAGGTGAATGATCAGAGGGCACCATGATCTCCAAATGTGGGTACAGAGCCCTTTCATGGCTCTGAGCTTGTGGAGCACAGGAAGCTACTTCCCAGACACGGAGAGAACTGAGGGCACACTCCCGCCCCTGGCCTCAACAGTGACCACAAAAAGTGGTCAGGATCCATGTAAGCATTGTCAGGAGCTCCAGCCCTGAATCAAAGCCCATTCACAGTTCTCCCAAAAGCAATGGCTGAGGCACCTGTGTTGGTGAAGCATTTCTAGGCAGGCTTTCCCATGGCAGCTCCTACTTAGAAGTGGGAACTTGGAGATCTCCACACCCTGCATCTGACTGCTTTGGGACTTTGGCAGGACCCAACCTCCTTGTCCTCACCAAAGGGAACTTTGAGAGGAGCAAAACCAGATCTTAATTTAGAGGGTCCCCACAGCATCACTGAACCCTGACTGCACCTGCCCAGGAACCCACAGGGCAGCTCAGCAGCTCCTGCTGGAGGTGCAAACTATGACATAGGACATTTCTGCTACAAAACCCAACCTCCCTCACCCATGCTAACCTGCCCCTTCACCAGCCAAGGCACCCTGGCCATGCTGCCACATCCCCATCACAGCATGCCCTGAGGAAGCCCTCCTGACTCACCTCCACCAACCCTCCCTCCCCTTTGTGGGGGCAGTGCCGCCGTGTCCTGGCAGTGGCATCTGCCAGGGGTCACCAACAGCTGCTGGCAGCTCTCTACAGGCGGGGAGCAGCCCTTACCTGTAGTTCCCTTTCTTGGTCAGCAGCTCCTTGAACTGTCCCAGTGTGACCACGCGCCCCTTGACGAGGGTGCGGTAGGGGATGGGCTCTCCACAGAAGTAATACGCCACCACGATGTTCTCGCAGGGCTGGGACGTGCCACTGCCCGGCCTCTTCTGGGGCTTCAACCTGCTGTGCACAGACACAAGGGACCTGCTCAGTGCCAGCCCAGGGGGCTCAGAACCATCCTGCTGGCTACCTGGTGAGGCTCGGGGCTGCCAGGTGAGAGGAGCAGGTCAGAGCCCCCCAGATGGGCTGGTGGAAATGCAGCGCAGCCCCTGAGCATCGCCTGCTCCCACCAGCAGCTCTCCTGGCACGCAGGCACACACCAAGACTGGTCAAGGAGCACTTGGAATGGCTGAACGAGGCCAGGACACAGCTACAAGGAAGGTGCAGGGTCTAACTGAGCCCCTTTGTGCTGTCTCCAGGCTTTGAGAGGGCATGGTCCTCCTTACAGCGTGGTTTGGGGAGTCACTGGCAGAGCACCCCAGGCCAAGGTGGCAGAGCCAGGTCACCATCATCATCATCACCATCACCATCACCATCATCCTCTCACCACGCTCCTGGTGCACACCAGCATGCAGGGCTGGAGCACCATCCAACAGGTCATGATCACGCAGACAGTGCCCAGACTGCTTGGGAATATTGCCACCATGGCCAGAAAACCCCAGCACAGCTTTCCAGTGGCCCACATCTGCAGGCAGGATGTTTCTTCACTCCAGAGCTCCTCTGGGCGCCTCTCCCAGAGTACATGGAGGTCTGAAGGGATGGAGCTCCCAGCATGGCATGTCCTGGAGCCTCTGCTGCCTGTCCTGTCCATGCAGGGTGCCAAGGCAGCTGCCATCCTCAAAACCTCAGGAGTTTACATCTCCTGTGTTTTCCCAGCTCTCAGAATGCTGGTCTGATTTTTGCTTCCAGCCCACACACCAGGTTCAGCTATGGTGGTGCCAACACTAGACTGAAACTGTCAGCCCAGCCCCCACCCCATTTTCAGATACAGACAAAAGCAACAATAATTCAGCTCAGGGTACTTTGCCCTTCTGCAGAGCCTTTCATCTGGGGTGCTGAAAATGCTGCATAAACATTGGAGCAGCCTACACAAATTGCTACCTTGGCATGCGTGGTCTGAGCCAGAGGCAGCCTTCCCTTTCAAAGTCACATAAAACACATTTGGCAGCTTCAAAAAAAATTATTTTAAAAGTACACTGCATAAAAAAGATGATTTTGTATTTACATGACTGGAAAGTTGCTGTAAAAACCTTAGAATCTGCCAAGCACATGAGGTAATCGCAGTTTTGGAAATGACTCTGACCTTAACCTTTAAACAGTGGCTGACGGGCAGAGCACCTTTTCATGGTGTGCCCACATAAACACTGGCACTGCAAGCCAACACCAGACACAGCCTTTCCACCTCTTCCTACAGGCATGAGAGGTGTAAAGTTCATCTGAACAATATTATGGGTGCCTGCTCTGTCTGGGAGACCTTTGGAGAAGATGCAGCAATCTGAGAGGCAAGGCCCAGCAGAGCTCTCAGAGCCTCTCCCATCCCTGTATCAAAATACAGGATGCCCTTTAGCTAGAAAAACATTAAGGAACTGAGTCATCCTTGGAAACAAAAATATGAGGCATTTAAAGGAAAAATGGGTCATAAATTCAGGCAAATTCTGTGAGTCCTATGAGCCAGAAGTTAATTGAAGGGGTTTGGAAAACCTCAAAGTCACTAAGCTTCTCTTAATCCTGCTAGAGACAAGTCATGACTAAGAGAGGGCTGCTGTGTGCCTGGGGACCTGGGGACACAGCAAAGAGCCTGGTGCAGGAGCAGAGCTTCTTCATCAGGGCTGCTGATCTCCTTTGCCTGGGGAGACGGAGAGGACAGAACATCCCCGAGCTCTGCTGTGGCAGAAACAAGAGGGAGACTGTGCCAGTGGCTGGGAGTGTCGTTCCTCCTGCTGTGCACTTCACACCTGAAAGGCCATTCCAGGCTCCAGTCAGATGTGCCCCAAAAATGATGCCTGAAGTGAAGCCCAAAAGTGATCTCGACGAGACCGACTGGCCTTTAGTTCCCCAAGCTTTCATTTTTTCCCTTTTTGAAAATGGGAGCAATACTTTCCTTTTTCCAGTCAGTGGGAACTTGTCCAGACTGCCATGACTTCTCAAATATGATGGATAATGGCTGAGACACTTACTTCATCCAGCAGTGCATTCAGGCCCTGTGGATGTATTTCATCAGGTGCCATGGACTTGTGCACCCTCAGGTTCTTTACATGGTCTCAAACCTCATCTTCTCCTACTGTGGGTGGTTCTTTTTCTCCCAGTCCCTGCCTTTGTCTGTGACTCAGGTGCTGTGGTTGGAGCACTCACTGGTGAAGACCAAAGTAAAAAAACCACTGAGTACCTCAGCCTTCTGCATGCCCCAGGTAACCAGCTCTTCCATTTCCTCCCAGACAGGGCCCACATTTTCCCCAGTCTTCCTTTTATCACCAATGTACCAAGAGAAGATTTTCTTGTTGCTTTAATTTTATCAGCAGAACTCACACACACCCCAAACCGCAGCCATAGATCTCCAGCAGGCTGAAGCAAAACTGATGAATATGGAATCACTGAAAATGTAATTTTCCAAGAGCTACTCTCAGGAGAATGAAACAACACAACTGTCTCCACTTTCGTCATTGCCAAGAGATCTCCTGAGACCTTGGCTCACACATAAAGGCTATCAGACTGACTCTGAGCCCTGCCTCATTAAATCTGCCACCTGCACCCATCTCCTGGGTGTCAGTGTGACCCAGAAACACTGCCAGGTACCACACCCTGCCCCTTCTGAGATCACCTCCCATTGCTGTGTTTGTCATAAGCACAAAACACCATCCAGCAGGGAATCAGCAGCACTCATCCCCCCCACTGCACCTGCATCCCAGTCCTGACCTGCAGCTGTGCATCCCACCAGTGCTGGAACAGACAACCCTTAAGTGTGCAAACCCAAGTGTGGTTTGCAGCACCAATCCAACCTTGCTGTGATGCAGAGGTGTCCAGCTAGCTCCAACTCAACCCTGGGAAACCTGGAAAGCCCAAAATGCACCCAGCAGATGTTACCTCACTGGGTGTCCCAGCCACCAGCTCTGCTCCTCTTCCAGTCTTGGGCCAGAACAACTAATTCCAAAGTGATCTCATGCTAAATGTTCTCCCTGCTTGCAAAAAATCCTTTCTCCGAGGAGCTGTTATTAATTACTTCAATCCAGCTGTGAAATGTGAGATTCAGCTGGAAACGGCTCAAAACCTGTCTGACCATGGAAAAACCTGATGGTCACTGGGACACCAATGCTGGGCACTGGTGTGCTGCTGGATCTGCAGGTCATTAGTACTGGATGGTCAATCCTGAATTGCTTGCCAGCAGCAGCCAGGTTGCTATCTCAGAGATCAGGGTAATTCCAAATGCTGTGAAATAGGGAGAGAAATGCTTTTTCTGGAAGAATATTTACAATTCCCAGCACTGCAGGTGCCTCATTGATTTACAGTGGGGCAGCGCTGGGGTGGGAGCAGGGCTGCTGGCAGTGGGCAGTTTGGTGGGGAAGGCCACTTCTGGGAGGGCTGTGCCAGAGGGGAGTGGCTGGAGAGCTGGATAACCATGCTGGCAAGGCCAGTCTGGCTGTAGAAAGCTGGCACAGAGTGCTCTCCACCCACAGCCAGCTCAACTGGAGCCTCAAGGACACTTCTGGGCTCACCTCCACCTCTCTGTGCTTCCCCAAGGCTATTGACAAACCTGGGACACTGGCTCCCATTTCCCAGAGCTCTTCAAAGCTCCTGCCTGAAATAAATGGTGCTTTCATGGGAGCTCCTCTCTGAGTTTCACCTTCATTCTCATTGAGCTGTGGGATCTATTTCCAGGCAGTCTCCTGGGCTAACCAGAGCAGGAGCCTTCTAAAAACTGCCAGGCCAGGTTGTTTCAGCTGTAGCACCCAATCCTATCAAAATCCAGCAGAAAGATTTCAACATCCAGAAATCTTTGGCTCCCTGGGGACCACTGCATCCATTTTTCCCTGCTACTGGACACAGACACATCTACTTTTCATAAGCAGTCCCCCACTGGTGAATGTCTCTCTGGTTTTCCAGGCATGGGACAGGGCTGGGGGATCCCTGTATCACTGGGAGAAGAGCCACACCTCATGGAGAGGCAGTGGAAGCACACTGGGACTGCTCAGCCCATCCGGCTGCTGGCATGCCTGGCATTGACCACACACCATGGGCTTCCTCTGTAAGCCATTCTTAAAGCACAGGCCAAATTATTGCCAGAATATTAACTGCATAGCTCAGGCTGATATTTTCAAAGTGTGTACAGACATTTCTGGGGAAGGCGAATGAATTTAGTGTAACTATAAATGACTCTACTAATAAACCCTATCCAATTACACATGCTGAAAGGTAGATCACATAAACTTGGCTTAACCTGGCTTGGGAAAGCCCTCTAATTACCTGGCTTTCAATCAATGCTCTGACACAAATGCACAGAAATCTGCTACGTGGTCACTGCAAGTGAAAATAACTGGAGCCTGTCAATTAAGAGCTTATTTTTAAAATTGCATTTGTGTTTGTACAAGTCAGACTGCAAAGTGTCAAGTTTTCAGAGGACAACTGGAGAGCTGTGAAAGGTTTTTAATGGACAAAGTGCTTTTAGCTGTTAACAGTAATTATCTAGTACTTCCAAAACGCTTTTCACCAGAGAGCTCCATGTGCCTTGCAAATGATGTCCCCTGAAAGATAACACAGAGCAGGAAAATGAGCTCTGCAACAGCCATTAAGCTGAGTCACAGAAAGGTGCAGTGACTTGGATATGGCCAAGCAGGGTCAGAGCTGCTGAAGGAGGGCTCCAGTGCAGAGCCCTCATCCAGAGGCCACCAGCAGCCTTTGCTGGAAGCTTGTGTGAGATGGAGATTAAGAGCAAAGAGACATTTGTCTTCTGCACTTAATTCTGCTGCATCCTGATGAATTCTGCTCCTGCACCAAGCTCTGAAATCATTGTGTGACTGTGAATGAGTGGAGAGCCAGCGAGCACCAGGGGAGAGAGCTCTCCCAGCCATGCCCCCTCTAGACATGCCCAGCCCCTTCCCTCCCTGGCAGGAACATTTCCAGCCTCTCCATCCACAGATCACAAGCCCATGGCCTCAAGGTGGGTTTTGGCATTTGCACCACCACATCAGAGGGGCTGAGACAGATTTCTCTGACCTCTCTGCATGCTGGAGACCAGAGCAAAGGACATGGACATCCCTCAGAGCAGTCTCTCCCAGCCCTCCCACACAAAACCAGACCATATAATCATACCTTTGCTTAAGGGGGAGTTTTCCAGCCCTTTTTTCCTCCTCCTCCAACCTCCTGCGAGCTTCCTCCAGCTGGGTGAGAGGGTTGGGGGCTGGGTTGGGTGGCATGGTAGGATCTTGAATGAAGGGGTGAGAGGGCTGGACGACATTTCGGAGCTGGGCGCTGACCCACGGGTGCACCGTCACAGGTCGCTCGATGGAGAGGGGCCGGACGTCGTGGGACAGCTGCTTCTTAGCACCTGAAGAGCTACACACAGACACAAAGGTTTTATATGGACCACTGAGATGCTCTTCACGGGCACATGGTCATTCCCAGATGGACCTGCTGCTGGAGACACGCACCACTGGGAAGCTCCTCACAGCATGGCTTTTAAGGGAGAGGGGTGCAACATCAAAATCTAAAGAAGATTTTGAGCAAGTCCTGAGACATCAGGGTGAGCAGCCCAATCCTGAAACAAACCCCACATATAAGCATGAGTGCTCCCATCAATTCCATATATAAAAATAAACAGGAAAAGGCAGCTTGATCTTTTGTGGAATCCTCCCACAGGATGCCCTCCCCTGCCTACCAAGTGCCACGTTATCCACCTTGGAACCACAGCAGCAATTTCTAAGATTCCCCCGGGGCTGTAACCTCCTGCCACGGCCACGAGTTATCCTTAAGAAACAACAGCCCTCATAGTCCCTGAGTAATCCTCAGTCTCCTAAGGGTCTAAACTCTTTTGTGGTGGGCTCTTGCCTTCCCAAGATGCCTGGGAGGAAGGCAGCCTGCTGACACATCTCCCTTGTGCACGAGATGCAACACAAGAGTGTGGCTGTCCCTTGCTCTGCCAGCCCTTACCCATGGTTTGTTTTCTTATGCCTGCTGATCTCCTTCTCTCCTTCTATGATCCACTGAAGAATCTTCTGGTTTTTCTCCACGTCTTCAGGAGATCCTGGCATCTCATAGTTGGCACCATCACTTTTCCCTGAATCGGTCTTCTTAACATTCCTTTTTGAGAGCAGACTTGCTTTCCCACTGCAAGAACAAATCTTGGGACATTAGTGCTTTGCTTATGCCAACCACCAGAGGGGCAGAGGATGGACACATCTATCTCCAGACATGAACACATCTGCCTCCAGACATTTTCCAGAGGTCCCTGCTCTACCTAAGCTCAAACCACCTGTGCCACAGTTCAAGCTAAGAGGAAGACTACCTAGACCTGGGCACAATTGCTTCTCTGCCCAACAACCTGTGGGGAGAGGGAGGTTCTCCTCTGGCCAAATAAGCCACAGCAAGATCTCCTACCATGAGAAGGGTTGTGTTAAATCCTCAGCTCTTTGCTCAGAGCAGGAGGTTATCCACTCTGTGTGTCTCCATGACTGACCACTGCTTGAAACCCAGATCCTTCCTATCACCCTCAGATTCACTGATACCCCAAACTGACTTGCCATGCCCAGAGTTTGCTTCTCAGCCTCAAGTGAAAGAGGCTTCACCTCATGGTAGAAGATCTCATCCTAGCATTTGGGTGGGTAGCCTCCCAGGGGGAAACCTAGCCACCTCAACCACCATAGCCAGAGATGCCAGGCAGTAGCCAACACTCTGGCTACACCTCTGGCAAGGAGCAAAGGCTCTTTCAGGAACATCATGGCACACAGGGCCACATGCCCAGCCAAGCAGCCCCATGCTCAGGAGGCCATGCAGAATATGCAGACCCTGTGCTGGTCTGTCATTCCATGAAACTCCCACTGTCCTAATCATCCACCTGCTTTTCAGCACAGGACCTCGCTCCTGCATGCTCACTAACATACACAGGAAAAACAACCTGAACACCACAGAGGAGCAGCAGTCCCTTGGATAGCTTTGCTGATTTTTTTTTTTTTTAGAAAAGCCTGGAGAGGAATTGCTGCAGATCTACAAAGGTAGGGCAAGCTGACAACTTCTTCTCCGCTTCTCCCAGCATGAGGACTACTGGGTATCAAACGCAATTCTGCAACATCAAGTTCAGTGTAAACTGAAAATAATAATGCTGTTTTCTGCAGGTTGTTATTGGCCCACAGACACAGTCAAGGGAGCTGGGGGAACAGAACACCAGCTGGGTTCAACAAAGAGTCAGAGAAGTCACCACAAGAGACTGCTGGCTGCCAAACAAGACCATTTGAATGCAAACCCTTGTCTTGTGAAGCTTCTAATTCAGGGACTGCCAGGAACTGGGAGTTTGTGCCAGAGGAAGGACAGCTCTGAGTGTGTCCTTTAAATCTCATTAAATATATGCTGTAGCTGCTGCTAGAAGGAAGTCTTGTGTCTAGATGGGTCTTTGGGTTGGCCCAGCATGGTCATGCTCATCTCTCTTGAAGCAACAACCCTTTCCCCATACAAACATGGTGGATTTAAGTGCTTTAAGTGGATTTAAGACTGCCCTCCTGAAGAGCAGATTGCTTTGGCTGCCTCTGCACTCTGCTGCCCTCCTGACACCCCAAAAAAGCTGATCCTGACTGCTGTAGACCCAGCTAACCTGCCTTCACTAACTGTCCCACCACGGTACACTGCAAAGAAACATCCCAAAGTCTCAGCTCTGGGGAGCCAGACACAGGGTGAGCAGAGCATTCCCCTGTGGCTGCTCCATGCCCATCCCTCACTGTGATCAGCCCCAAACTGGACTTCCACCTTTGCAGTCACTCAGTAACAGGACCAGCAAAACCCACCACAGAAAAGGATCTCCCCCCTCTCCCTGCAGCATGGGAGGGATGCAGGAATTCAAATGGCGAGGAAAGACAGACAACAGCTTGTAATGCAGCCAAATGGCTCTTCTGGGCAGAGGGTGCCCTGCCCTGGAGAACATGCTCCTGGGACTGGCTGCAAGGGCAGCACTGCAGTGTCCATTGCTTTATTAGGAAGAGATAGGAGCCCTTCTGGTAAATGGGTTCAGCCTTGCAACAAATAAGGTGGGGGGTTTTTGTCCTCTCATAAACAGGTCTCTTAAGAGACCTGTTTCTATTACCCAGACCTCAGGACACAGCCCTGACATCCAATTCCTGGTGAATGGAGAAGTAGAACACCACCTGCAATTTCCAAGCATCTCCACTGCTTTAAGGAGCAGAAAATCTATTTTATAATCAATGCCAACAAAAATCCTGGTTAGAGGGTGTCTTTCAGCACCAGATCACAGAAATAAAAAGTACTCTATAAAGGTTATCACGTCATATCCATTTCTGAAAGGGAAGAGCCCTCAAATGATGTTCCAGCATAAGCTCTCACAATAAAAGGCTCAACTGCTGTTTCCCTGACAAGCTACAGCCTGTTTATAGAAAAGCTTCCTAGAGAAGCCACGACTTTGGGAATCACATTAGGTGCTCCTTGACTCACCTGTAGCCTAAAGAGTCCATGGGGACAGGGGCCATACCCAAGTTTTCACCGTAGTTTCGTGACTTTGTTGCATAGTTATGTGAATCTACATTCCAAGCAAAGCTGTTCTGCACTCGCTGCGTGGCTTCAGCCTCGATCTGCTCTTTTGGTTTCATCATGCTGTGGTGGTGGATGTGATGATAGATATGTTTATGGTGGTATAAGCTAGGTGCATCCAGTTTCATTCCTGATTTTGTCGCGTGCTTGCCATGCCCTGGAGGAATTGTTCCTAGTGTCCCTGACAGCTTCCCTAAGTGGCCGCTTTCCGGGGACCGTGGCTTAGGAGAGTGACGGCCAGGTCCTGGAGACTGGCAGCCTGGAGTTTTCATCACACGCTGCACGTGTTCATCCAGGATGCTTTCAGGGTTTTCTTCATGGGCATCTCTCATCTGCATCCCAGCACAGCCCATCTCAGCATAACGAGGAGCAAAGTGATGGAAGGCCTGGGCAGAAGGCATCTTGTGGCTCATGACTGAGGGACCAGAAGAGATATCTGCATCCTCACCTTCTTCTTCCTGCAAGAAACACAGGGATAATCAGAGAATGACAGTGGAGTGGTGGAAGGGGTCCCTAGTCCGACCTTCTGCCTGCAGCAGGACTGCTGCTAACCCTTGGGTCAGGCCTGGATTAGTCCAGTGAGATCTTGAAATCCTTTAAGATGATGGAGATCCAGCACCCTTCTGGAGATCTGTCCTAGACTGACAGGAAATTCCTAATGCTCAAGCCAAGCCTGTGCAGTGTGGGTGCCACTGAGCAGAGCAGCTAAGGTCTCTGTATCTGCTTCCTGAGCCACCATTAGCAATGTTCTCCACACACCACCCAAGGAGCTCTGCCAGGCAGCCCACACATCACAGCCAGGCTTACAAACACAGCTGACAAGCCTAACAACTCAACTGGAGCGGGCACAGCCTTACTCCAAGTCCCCTGAAGGTGGTTCTGCAACGACCAGCAGCAGAAACATAACTTACCACAGTGTACCTTCAGCTTCCCACGTGCCTTTGGTAAGGCACTGCTTCAAAGCCCATCAGATAAAGCCCAGAGCTACAGGATGTGCAGCAAATCAGTTCTGAGTCAGGTAAGACCAGGGGGGTTTTCTCACCCAAATGACTATTTCACAAGGCAAAGCCAAGAGAAGGCTTGTAACAGGAGGAAGTGAAGGTCGACAGCTGCATGAATGGTTTTGGAAATCAAACATTGATTTCTCCTGGGCATGCTAAGGCTGGAGTAAAACACTTCGTGCAGATAAAGAAATGGGTTGGCACTAACTGCTTGTTCTTGCAGTTCACACGGGTCTAGGACATGCTGTCAGTGACTCTTAAGCTCTTGCCAGGAAGAATTAAACTCCTCCATGCTGACAGCCACAGTTTTGATGCTGACGAACTACTTTACGCTCCAACATAAACTCAGGTTTTTTATGGAGTTTCTTTATTGGAAGTCAGGATTCCTATTTGTTTTAATTACATAAGCAGGATTCCAGTGAGTCCTTTAATCCTGCTCTTCCCCCTTTGACACAGTGAAGAAATCAGTTGCAGCAAAAGGTATCTCTGCCCTGCTGTCTACTGGAAAACACTGACCCCTATCAGCTTTGCCTGTCAGATGCCATCATCCATCAACTGCTAAACAGCTTCGAAATCTCAGCTGCCAACCACACAGCAAGAAAGCAAATAACAGACTTCCTTCCAGTGTCACACCTGGGGGTTCAGACCCTGAAGCGGGGACAATGCCAGGTTTTTGAAGTGCTAAAGGCATGGGTGCTGTAAGCCTCGGGGTGTGACACGATGCTGGTGTCTGGAGGGGACACAGCACTTTCCAACAGATCACTCTGAGGAGCTTCAGAGGCACTTTTCATCTGCAGCCACCTGTCACAGCTCACCAGCCCTGGGCACCAAGCTCAGGGACAAGCACGGTGAGGGATGTGCTGACTACACCCCTGCCACTGAGGAGAGCATTTATTAGCAGTTTGTGATACCCAATGATACCCTGAGAACTTGGGAAGCTTTAGGAGCTGGTACCTCCCAGGTTTAAACACCAACTGATGTGCAGGGCAGGATCTGATCCTGGCACAGGTCCCTGAGGAATGGCAGCATGTCCTTTCTGCTCAGCCCAGAACTCTTGCAGTGCTGTCACACCTGACCAGGGCTGCATGAGAATGAGAACCTAGGCTAGTCCACCCAAATGGGTGCCTGGGATTTGGGAAATCCTCTGGCTGCCTCAAACTCCATTATGCAGGTAATGTGGACTTTTGCTTCAAGACTGAGATCAGGATGGATTAAGGGGAGAAAAGGCTCAGTTCATGTTGGCTCAGCTTTTCTGTGTAACTGAGCAGATCTGGACCCCAAGCATGACCACAGGCAGGAGCAGTTGCTCCTGGATTGGGTCTATGAGGGCCTGGCTGACCACTGGCCTCAGCCTCACATCAAGTAGGAAACACCCCAACAGTGAGACAACAGCAGTGAATGAAGGAATTGGGGTACTTATTCCAAGCTCTTGTCTTTCCTCAAGCAGAGTAAAGGTTTGAGTCAAGATTGCAGGAAACAATTCTGCTGAATGTTTTCACTATGCTCAGTCTGCAGTGAAAAGAACAACATACATGGTGTGGGCTCTGGAGCTGTATTTTGGGACTTTGCTGTGGTGAGCTGGGCAAGGCCGGGCAATGAGCTGGGCAAAGCTTGGTGGAGATCTGGGCAAGGCCTGGAAATGAGCCTGCTGGAGATCTGGGCATAGCTTGACAGTGACCTGGGCAAGAAGCTGGGAAGAGTTTTGGCGCTGGTGCTGGCACAGCCTGGCAGTGATGCTGGCACAGATGTTGGCACAGCCAGCACTGGTACTGGCACAGCCTGGCATTGATAATGGCACAGCTGGGCAGTGCTGCTGGCACAGCCTGGCAGTGATCTGGGCGGGCAGGTGACACTCTGGGCAGGCAGGGAGCCCTGCTGCCATCACCACTAGATGGTGCTTTGTTGACATATTATTGTTAGAAAGATCTTCCAGCAGCTCCCACAGGCAGCAGCAGCCAGAGATGCAGCTCCAACTTTGCTGACTGCTGAGCTATTTTTACTCCCCAGCAAGGCTCCCTTCCCTTTGAATTAAGAGCTGAGAGCAGCACTGATGAGCCACAGGCAGGCAATACCTTGCTGGAAACCTCCTCCTCTGCCTCCCCCTAGTCCCACCCATCAGGCTGCTGCTGGGTGGGAAAACAGCTCTGCTAAGCATGAGAGCCTCTTCGACCATCATGCAAATGATTGCCCTCTCTAGTCAGGCGATGTTTAATACTCAAATACTGAGAATCTCAGTGGTGGCTTTGCTTCTCCCTGGCTTATTTTCCTTTTGTTCAGTTCAGAGTGATCTGTATGATCCAATACTGATCTCTGTGACAGCAGATTCCATGTGTGGACATGAGGCTGAAGTGTCTCAGAAACTAATATGGGAACATGCAGATCCTCTAATCCTCTGCCACGTTTCTCAGAATAAATAATAAATTCAGCATTTGCCTTTTTGTAAAGCAGAAACCTGACAGTCTTTTCAGTAAAAGGCATTTGACTTCAAATCAGACGCCTCCTTACAATGTTACTGCATGATGTGGCTTTGAAAGGGAACCTGCAGACTGCTCATTAGGGGGGAGAAAAATTCTTTTCCCCCGGCTTTTGAAAAATATTTTCAGCTTCTCTGTTAGGCTGGTAACTGCCCAGTGTGACTAATGCTCCTGGTTTTCCCTGTGCTGCTGTGCAGTGAGCCATGCAGACCTGGGAAAAGGTTACCCCTACAGTCCTGGTGTTCAGGTCACAGAAAAAAAGCCCTGTTATCCATCAGGATTCCAGTTCTCCCTCTTGCTGATACTAGCAACTCCTGCACCTTAAGTGCTGACCTAAAAAAGCTACAATTGCTTACTCTGAATTTTTCCTGAATGGCTAATGCCAGATGCCAGCCAGTCAATGAAATACATTCTGGAGACAGCAAAGAGGTTTAATATACAGCATTAGTGGGAGTCTTGGGCTTAAATATAGATTAAGTCACACAAAAATGTGTTTAAACAGACTTAAATATATTCTCTGGCACATAGGTATTTGCTGATTTTATGGTATTGCTACTGGCAGCTTCTTCAAGGACGCAGAGTGTGGGATAATGTAATTTAGTACAGGTGGAGGCTGCAATGGAGACATGGGAGGAGGAGGAAGAAAAGTGTTCTAGGACTGTGTTAGCAGCAAATGCTGCTGATTACACTGTCTTTGTCTAGAAAGCAATAGTCACCAGACAGGAGAACAGTGCAATTCCAGAAGAACAGGAATCTAATCCCAAAATAGCACCTGGCTGGCCTTTTCTGGCTGGATGCAGAGTTGTAGGGAGTTTGCTGGAAAACACCTGGAGCTGGATGAGACCTTACAGGTCCTTCTGTCTTCCTCTGTTCTCTGCATTTGAAATGCAGATGCAGTTTAAAGCCAACACTGCAACCTACAGCTTTTTCCTGTTTAAAGAGCTACTTGATGAGCATTTAAAAATAATCCAATGGGGCTGAAGGTTCTTTCCTGGAGCCCCAGAAGCTCAACCTCCCTGAAAGCAGAGAGCCAGCTGAGACAGGCACCAACACCTCTGCTTTAAGGGAGGGGCTGCAGGTTATGGAGCCCAAAGCCTTCACCTCAGGGTCATGGCAGCTGGTAACTGCAGAACCCCAAAACTTTGGCACACAGGACTGCAGCTACACTGAACTAGTTATGTTCAGTAACACCATGGTGTCCTCTCGGATCTCTCTATCCCACCACAAGATGTACAGCTACCCATGAGATGCAGTGTCTTAGAAGAAAAGCCATGGTGTAAATACTGCTTAACAGGAGTCTCACACAGGTAATACCAGATGACCAGGACGTCACTCTCTCCCTCTTGGATCTTGTTTTGGAGCTAAAGGCCTTGCATATTTCCCATGGTTCATCTAACAGATCCTCAGGGTCTCAGGCCCCAGCAGTATGAGGTCTCACAGCACTCAGTGCCACTGGTAGGTATCCCAGTAGAGTCAGTGTGTTTATCTCCTAGGATAGCTTTTCAATGCCACACCTGACCACTTCCAACATTTCTAGGGTGTGCTAGGCACTGATGGGCAGAACCCTTTTGGTTGTGGTGGGAAGGGCCTGATAGCAGACACAAACACCCCCAAACATAACATTACCTGTCATCTGGTCTCCAACTGTGGAGGAAAAAGGGATTGCACAAGACCTCCTATGGGAAAGTGAACCCCTCTTACACAGTCCCCAGGGACTGCTCACAAACTCAGGAGAGCCAAGATGCCCAAGAAGGTGATGGAGAGCATCCACAGCCCCTGAGTGATGGCAGAAGTGGGCACTGCTGTGCCATGGCTGGCATTTTACACAGGGAGGGATCACTGGAGCTCACAGAGCTCTGCATGGATGGGGGAACAGCACTGTGGAAGCTGTGGGGGCTACAGGAGCCTCCAGGAGCCCTGTGCCAGTGATGACCACAGCAGTGCAGCAGGGAACTGGCCATCCCAGTTGCTTCCACAGCAGCTGAAAGCTCCCTGTGGTACAGGGTAAGCAGAGTGCCAGGCTGGCAGAAGAGATAAGAAGGTCACTGACCGCTCGAACGCGTTTAAGGCGCTCCTCTAACTTCTCCTCTGCTTCACGTTCCTTCTGTACTTCCTCCAAACGGTTGATCAGCTCTGCAGCAAATTTCTCTGGTTCCACGTGGATATCCTTTGGCATTCGGTAGGTACGCTGCAGGGAGAACACAGCACGGCTTAGCAAAGGATGAATGAAAAATCCCACGTTTCTTTGGGAGCCTTTGATAACTGGAAGTGCCGGTTGTTCCGGCGGGAGCTGGGGGAGCACAGGCTGGCAGGCACTTAGGTGCAGCTCAGGATCTGGGGGCTGGAAGCTGAGCCACTACCTCCACGAGTTCCTCAGCTGGCATCAGCTCCACACACCACCCCATCTAAGGGAAAGGTTTTTTTCTGAAGCTGCAATTCAAAAAGCTCTTTAGGCACCAAATTCCACTTGGGGATGGAAGTGCTTGCTTTTCTGCCAACATGGTCAACAGAAATGTCCTGGTCTCAAATGGTGGCAAAAGGATGTACAGACCTTTCAACCTCTCAAACCACCTGTTTATAGCAGTTATGCTTTCAGTTTGGTACAAGGGAGGACTCTGGTGCATACCTACTCAGCTTATCCCAGGAGGATGAGTGTGTGCCAGTCAGTCTCTGCAAATCTAGCCCACAGCCCAAGATCCCAATTCCCACAGAGCCATTCTCTCTTGCTGAAGGATTCTACAGGATTGCATCTCACTTTTTCAGAGCTGTGCAATGATTCCCTGCTTGCTTTATCAATACAGCACACTTACAAGCACAGAGGTGCCATTTTTCTGCCTGCTCTGGGTGAATAAATGAATATTTATAGCAGTTCAAGGACATTTTTGATTCCTTCTGAGTTACTTCGTTCCTAAATTCCTGGGTTCTGGGATAAGAAGTTCATGTAGTGAAGTATAAAGCTATCAGATGCTGCATTTCCCTCCTCATTTTTATCCTTTCTGTATTATTTTCTTTAAATAGAAGAAAAAGTAAAATGACGCAGCAGAGATAAAAATTTAATTTGGAGGAAAAATAGTTGGAAATTCAACAGCATAAAACTCTGCATTCAAATATTTCAATACTAACATGAGAGAAATATACACTCTATAGGACCAGAGCTAAATTAAATGTGAAGATGTGAGATAATTCTAGCAAAAGAACAAATGCAGCATCAGAAGCAGACATTGAGCTTGAAAACTTTAAAGGAGGATGAGAGACCACCCGAATTTATCCCAGGCTGGCCCTGAAGATCAAAGCAGAACATTAAAATGCTGCTTTGCCTCAAAACCTGACAAAAGTATGCAAATCACACTGGCTTTTCTATCTCTGCCAGCTGGAAGGCAGGGAAGAAAACCAGAGGCAGTAAGAACCTGCTGATGGCATTGAGGAGCTGAAGACTCTTTCCTGACACCCCAGCTGGGTTTGCAGAGGTCCCAGTTAAAGCAGTGCTTGTTTTGTTTGCCAAGAGGGATGGGTCTTCCTGAGCCTGCCAGGAAATCTCAATCCCAGTGACCTATCTGAGTTGGGAACAGCCCCAACCAACCATTCCCTTCATCCCTGCAGCCCTGGAGGGGGCACAACATATGGGAGGTGATGTCACCACCAGGGGATGACACCTTTAGTGCCACCAGGACCTCTAGCCCTGCAAACCAATGGCCTGTATCACAAGAAGCTAAACTGCAAAAAAAGATTTTTATCAACAATAACAACATTCAGTCTTGTAATATTGGCAGAGTGGCCAAAATAGCATGTTTCACCTTTGTGAAGTCCAGAAATGGGCTTCAGATGTGCTCCAGCAAGTGGGAAGATGTGGTAGAGCTGGTTCCTGCTCTGTTACTCCCTGACGAGCTTCTCAGGATGTCTCCCTGTTCCCCTGCATAGCCCTGGGAAGCACCTCTGGCTAAGGGATCCTGCTTCCTTCAGAAAGCCCAACCCTGGGTCCACCACCACCATCTGTCCTCATGAGGCAGGATGAATCACACCAGCGGTTCTCAAGGAGGGAATTCTCTCCCTTGCCTGACAAGTCCCAACCTGCTGGGTGATATATTCCCTCCCTCCTGCCACCTCAGGATGCCAACTCTCTCTGTAGTTGTTTATAGATGGCAGCACCAAGCCCTGCTCCGTTAGACACTTGATGAGCCTAATAAGAAGCAGCTTGGAGCTCAGCATTCATGGTCTTGGGTCTCCCCAGTGCAGTTACTACAGAAAAGCACAACTGGGAAAGAATTACCCCTTGTTTTCCTAGCCTTTGATGCAGGGCAGCATCCCAAACCAAAGTCTGTCCTGAACCTGTGGTAGCAGTGGGTGCAAGGGCTGAGGTTTGCTAACCCAAGTGTCTGAGTCCTGTCACAATGAGGTGGTTCCCTGCAGGAACAGCAATGCTGAGGATCCCAAGATATTTGGAATCACTGCTGTATCCAGGGAACTCAAAATAATATGATTCTGGGTCTTTTAAAACTAATACCCCAGCATGTTTATCCACAGTCTCTCAAAGTCTAGAGGTGACTGAAGCTCAACTACAGAAACTACAATAATTGAACCCAAGAATCTTTGGGATGAACTTGTTTTCTTCTCTCTTTGTAAAACTGTTCTATCTGCAAAACCCACTGCCCTGTCCTTGGAGCTTCCCACTCAGCACAACAGCTTGCAGAGGGCCTCAGCAGCCTGTCTGAGGGTGCAAAGACGCAACCCCCTCTGCAAAGGTCTCCCTGAACATCCCAGATCAGTGCAACTGAAATAAACCTCACTTCACTCCCTGGATACTAGTTGCACATACCCTATGATGTCCTGGTGGGTACTTGTAAGGGTAACTCAGAGAGCTGGTGAGCAGGATGCTGCTCTGAACATCACCATGGGTCTGACTTTAGCTCAAAGGATGAACTACACAGACTTCCCCAAAACTGATAGTATTGCAGAATAATGAATGCAAATTCCCTGTGCTGAAACAATACAGATAACTGCTGAGCGTTCTCTCTGCCTCCCTAGACAGCAAACATGGATTGCACTGACCTGGTTCAAAAGGCTTAAGACAACAAAGTGTTTGAAGCCTTTATCAAATGATGGGCCTGACTTCAGAAGGGAGACAGGGGAAATACGCTCCATCAAAGACCAGCCAGACTGAGCTTGTACCCAGAGCAGGATCCTTCAGGGCTTTAGGATTTTGAACCTGCCCCCAGCTTCCCATGGGCATAAAGAGTCCTGCCAAGGGAGTTGTAAATAAGCTGCTTATTGTTCTGAAATCAGAAGGGCTCCAAATGCTTTTGTTCCAAGTAAAGGGTGCAGCACTGTCCAAGAGCTGGCTGGTTTTTGAGGATCCAGCCCTTCAGTCTGGACCAGAATGAAGTCTCTGGATATTCAGAAAGGAAGTGCTTAATTTTAAAGTACAGTTTAATCTAATGCTTCATTTAATTACCTATCTACTTGTATTTAATGACACTAGTTAGATGTGTCTGTCCAGAACCAAACCATGCAGAGTTGGGGAGGCTGCAGAGGACAACAGACAGGAGGCTGAATGACAGGTGGATTGGGAAGAACAGAAATTGCTTGAATTGGTCTAGATGGAGCAATATTTCCTAATGACAGCTCTGAAGAAGGATTTACTGGGGTACCTATCACTAGAATATTGTCCTTGACACATGAAGTGTCTGAAGCTCTGGTACCCTTGTGAAGAAGCAGCCTGCTAAGAACATGTGAGACACAAGCTCTTCAGTACTTCCCATAGGCAGCTGCTCTCACGTTTCCCCCTTCTTTTCTTGGAGCTGAGGGAGCAAGAATTCCATGAATTTTGCTCCACAAGGCAGGTGCAACTCTTTGGTTTTGATGGATTTCACCTTCCCTGAGAAACAGAGATTTAAGGACCAAGCTGCACATCAGAACACACCGGCATCCAAAATGTGAAAAGGTGAAAGGGAAGAATCTGAATGCAGTTTGCACGTTCCCCTTGGGAAGCATCAGCCTCAACTGCTTTAAGATGAAACAGGAAGTTTTTCAACATTACACCGGGCAGAGGTTCCCTAAGCAGCTCCAGGGATCTGTGGTTTGGGCTGAACTGTTTCTGACAGATGTGACTGGGCCAAAGAATTCTGTGCTGGTAAATCTCCTTCTTCTACAAGAGGTTTGATGCCTCCATGAGGCCTGAGGGGCTGTTGTTAGATCACAAGTCAGTCTTGGAAATGAAAGGAAGATGACAGGGTAGAGAAACCAAGAGAAAAGAACTTCTGAACCTCCATGTTTCTTAGATTAATGCATTCCTCTGTGACATAAATTTTTAACAGATAAATGGTGTTTCCATACCGGAAACACTTGTGGCAGAGCTCAGAGATAGCTGGATTTCAGCATCCAGTTTAGCAGCATTCAGGGATTAACAAGGAGTCCTGCTGTGGCAAGGTGTTTCAGGAAAATGGCACAAAACAGTCAGTGGGAATCCGAGCAGGTTCCCAACTCACAGGAGCAGAAAGCTCATTTAACTGCAGTTATTTAGGCAGCACGAGACCAGGGTCCTCCTGTGCACTTCTCACTTGTACAGTACAGCACAGTGGTCACTCACAACCTTCCGTTCCACTCAGGAACACCACAGAAGCCACCTTGCAGCATCCTTGATTGCGGGGCAGGACAGGAGAACCCGATGATCAACTACAGCAAGAACATTGCACTATGGCTTCTTTATGTAGTTAAACAAACCAACCAAACACCAGGTCTTAATGCTTGAGGTTTGATTTTTCTGAATTTGTGGAAAAGGAGGATCTCCCATCCTCTCCTGGGAATGGATGAATGCCAGAGCCAGGTACAGCCCTGCATGGTCTGGGCTTTCTCCCTTTCTTTGGGAACTTGCTTGCACTTTCCTTCCTTGGTGCTCCAACACTATGCTCAAATCCAAGAGAGAGATGGAAAACCACATGAAAGCAACACTCACTCTCTGTGTAATGTGCTCCTGCCAGAGGCACAAACCAGAGGTCTCCCTGCTTGCTGGAGATCCTCCCCCACTGCATTCCTGGGCAGAGCGCCACTTCACAGAACAAACTTTTCCAAACTTAGAGCATTGGTGACTGGCTAAGTGTGGAAGATGTGAGCTGCTAAGTGTGGAAGATGCAGATCAGGGCCATCCACACATATCCTGCTGCTGAGAAGGGTGTTCCACATAGCTAGCACACGCTGTCACTACTTGGAGGCAGCAGGGCTGCTGGGACCAGCGGGCAGCCTCCTCTGAACATATAATCACTGCAGTTTATAGCTTCTGGACTTAACTACAAGTGCTGCTATTAAAAGCAATATAAGTCCTTTCAGATTTTTGCATAATAGCCCCATAACTCATTTGTCAGGGAACGGGAAGGTCTGTAAAGGACTTCTGAAATGACTTTCGGAAGTAGGAGGCTCCCTGTTATCAGTAGGAAACATGCTGTGCATTCTGCAGGCACTATCAGCATGGACTCTGGCTATGCTGGAGATAGGAGTCCATAAAGACCTTCACTCAAAGGTTGTGATTTCATCATTGCTACACGTTTGGAAGCAGCTCACCCCAGGTCCAGCCTGATTTAGCCAGGGGTGGCGGGACAGCCCAACCACTGGCTCTGGGAAGCCACACTTGAAGAAACATTTGCATGACTCCTTGCTAATCTGGGCTGTTTAATTCAAAGAGTGTGCAGTTAGAGCTGAATTTTAAAGAGTAACTTTATAACATTTCACATTGGTGTTGTCAAAACACATTGTCTAATTACCTTCTCCTTTCTTAGCTGATTGATAAGCAAAGGCAGAGCAGTGCTTCTCTGAAGTCGATGCCAATTCTGCGTCAGTAATTGGCTGTGAGGAGGTGCCAGAGTGTCTGAACTAAACTTTTATTCCCTGCAGAAAGACTAGAACTAACTCAACTTCTCCCATATAAATATATGTCAAGATGCCTTTTCCCCTGGGACTTAAAATTACAGTGCAGAACCTAATGGGAACAGTGGATGTTTCACAAAAAAATCCTTGTGAAGCGTCTGTGTGTAGTTTAGGAGGAATATGTAATTCTAAAAGATTGTGTAGGTAAGTAGGATAATATAAAAATTTATAAGCAGCAGGTGGGCAATTTAAACCTTGTTTTTTATCCCATTTTTAAAGGTGGTTTCCAAAAAGGTCGATAAAATTTAATGCTAAGTAAAACTAATTAGCCTGCAAGGAACTGCTGCTGGAATGACACTTATTCAGTTCAACAAAAGAAATGTTTGGCAGATGGAAGTTCGTTAAAGTAGAGCTCACTATACATATTTAATGCTCCATACTCTGAGTTTATAACCTGCAGTTCATCGAGGCATTGCCAGTGCACACCATCAACAGAAAGCCACTATTATTTTTATCCAAAAGGTAAAGCCACTGACAAGCTTTGAAGTTGGAGAATATTCAGTCAGTAGCTCCCACTGTTGGGGAACAGCAACAACAATAACAACAAAAAATAAAGGCCAAGCTTTCAAACTTCAACTCTAACAAAGCCATGCTTACAGTAAAAACGGCATCAAGTGAAATAAAAAGGCACCCAGCCAGCCTTTTCAACAGCAACCACACTGTGAAAGCAACTGTGTGAAAAGAGAGGTGACTGAGCTAGGATGGCTGTGAGCGTCCACAGCCAGGGCTTTTATTGTCAACCCAGTGATCAAAGCACAGGAGACCCTCTTAAATCTAAGGAAAATAATCTAATTTAAAAGGCAAAACAAAGAGTGGTGGTTTTGGTGTGGGTTTTTTTTCTTTTAAATCAGATTAAAACAAGGGTGTATTTCTGCTGGTATTGTGCTGCTTTGAGCAGGCAGGATGGGAACAGCTGCGTCAAGTTTGAAGGCACTTCTGGAAAAAACAGATGGAGGCTTTTTCTCTCCTATTTGATTTGTGCTGGAGTCCAGCTGTCCAAAGGGGAAAGAAGCACCTTTATTCCCTACCAGATATTAAATGTCACCTGTAACTTCTCAGAAAAAGAAAACAATAATAAGCAGAGCTGCAGATGGTGATGCAGAGCCCTAGCAGCTGTGCTCATCTTCCAAAGGCTGCTTACCTGGAGCAACCAAAGAGACAGTGTTGGATAAATGAAATACCTACTCCTGCACCTTTTTTTCCTCCTGCCTTGTGTCCCCAGGTGAGCTTTGCTGAGTCCTTGAGAACAGGTTACAGCTCCTATGGCTGCTCAGTGCAGAATACTGCTGGGGACAGTTGCACTTCTCCCTAACTGACCTTGGCTGAGAACTGCATCAGCCTCCATGTCCAGCAGCCTCCTACACCTTCCACAAACACCTCCAGCTCACCCGAGGGCATGAACTGCTTGCAGATAAATGCCAGCTGGTGCTTCCACTCTTATCCAGAAGAAACAATCAGCTACTGACTGAATGGATAAGAAAAATTCTGTGTTTTGGGCAGCCCTGAATGGTGAACTTGGCAGAAAGTTCCAAGCCTTTTCTTAGCACAATGTATATCATCTTAAAGCACCCCAAGCAAATACAACACTAAGGGGGATTAAACTCAAGCACAAGCAGAGCAACTGTCTGGTAGGCATCTCACATATTTTGCATATTTACCCCTGGGAAGGAGATAGTGCTACTTACAGGAATGTGAGGTAGTGGCACACGTCCATTTGCTTTGGCACTTTCTTGCATCTCTCTGCGATGCTGCTTTCGGAGTCTGTATGGTGGGATCCCATCTCTGCCGGAATAAAACAACAACATGCCCTGCTTTAGTGCCTTTCTCTGACATGTTATCTTCATTCAAGCCTTGCTGACACAGAGTGACCAGTAGGAAACCCCTTCACATTTGCACGCCCAGAGTATGAGGGACCCATGCAGGGAATGATGTTCACGCAGGTCCCCGAACCGAAAGAGCCCTGGTATGGGGGGCCTGGAGGACTTACACATCATCCACCGGGAGCAGAGTGAGGCAGGGCTCCTGTGGCTGCTGCTCAAGGCAGAGGGCAGGGAGAAGGACTTGGACTGCATCCTGGTACCTTTTATAGTTGGTTGCTTTCTGTAAAGAGCCTGTAACGTACACATTAAACCATCGGGCAGGCTAAGAGAGGGGGGAGAAGGAGGAGTGGGAGCTCAGTGAGCATCTAATCCAAGGGGAACTCGGTCAGGGAACAAGGTATATGTTTTTAAGAGAGCATGACAGCTGCTCAAATGGCTTATCAAAGCAAGGGGTATAGGCTCCACTGCTCCCAAGGGGATCTCTAGCTCAGTCTGAAATGATGAGCTTGGTACTGGAGCTGCAGGAGGGAAGAACCAGCCCCCTCCCCAGATGAGGCTGGATGAGGTTAGGAAGGGATGTCATGGGCAGTCACATCCAAGTGAACCAGACCTGCTTGGTTTTATGCCTGTGCTGAAAGAGGTGGTGACAGAGGTCTCTGCAAAGGAAGCAGATAGTGGTGGCCACGATCCTTGGTACACAGAGGTCAGTGGGTCAGAGGAACCAGGCTTTGCTAAGCAGCCCAAATGGCAAAGCATCACTGTCTAAGTGTGACTTCAGGCAAAGAAAGGAAATGCATTTTCGTTCTCACTATTGCCACCACCCTGCTCACACCCAGGGACCTGAAGATGAGTGAGTGGAGCCCAGTTATGAAAGGACACAGACCCACTTCCTGGTGACCTTGTGTTATTTGGGGAAAATCAACAAATGCAAGAACAAATGCCAGCCTGGAGCTTGGCAATTTGGAGTTTTTTCATTTTACACATTTCCCTGATACAGTAGAGGTAACTGCTTGGGAGAGCCATGCAAAGCCACAGAGGTGGGTGGAAATGAATGGAGGGATTTGGTTTGTTTCAGCTCCCACATAATTTCCAGGCACATCTTCTACCAATCCTGCACCCCTCTGAGCTGTGAAAACGAGCCAGTCCTGACACATCTCATGTTTGCACAGGCCAAATGTCCTTAACACCTATCCCCCTTCCCAGCTGCTTCTCCAGAACATAAACCAAACACTTTCACCCATAGATTTTTAAAGTCAAGGTGCCATTTGGCAAGAGAAACACTATCTACTGTGGTGTTTTGCCTGCAAACCTCCTGAGTTTCAAGCATCAGCCTGTGTGAGGATGGCCACCATCAGCTTTCATTCTCATTTCCATCACGCTGGCTGCCCTGCTTGGCTCCCTGGAAGCACAGGCAAAATCACCACCAACCTACATCAGAAGAATCTAATTTCATGCAGTAAGCCAGGCATTCAAAATGAAACACCATTAAAATAAACTAAAACAAACCCCATGATTAATGACAAGTGCTTTTTAGCAGGAAGACAAACGAGGGAACAGAAAATGAGGCAGGCTAATTACAGCTCTGGTGAGTGGCTGCAGCTAATGCAGGAGGAGGAAGAGTGTGTTGGGAGCATCAACTCTGCTGTGCCTGCAGTGACATGGCTTGGGAGCAGGAAAACTTCCCCACGTTGGTGTACAGGGATCACAACAGTGTTCATTTGGTGGCTTAATTTTCTTTAAGGATGAGAATCACAACAGTTAAAGAGTTTTGCTGCATTGTGGCGCAGCCTTTTCTAGACTGGACAGTAACAAAACAACTGCAACTTCACTTTTCAGAGGGAGAAATAAAAAAAACTGGGGAATTATTTTAGCCATCGCTGGTCAGTATCAATAGTCAACATTTCAGCTTAACCAGTGCACAAAACCCGGGTGCCAGAACACAACTTGCACACTAAAGCCACACGGCCATTCGCAGGGAACACGGCATTATGTTAGAAAGTGCAATTTTTCTTTCTTTCTCTCTCTCTCTTTTTTTTTAATTCTCCTCAGCAGCAGTCCCAGCGGAAAGAGCGACTTTTGTTCCCAGCACAGTAGCGAAAGGCTGATAATGGCCTCTAATCTATCCGGCTTCAAACACATGTTCAGCCCCGCTGTGCTGCCTTTGATGTCATTTTAACTAGATTCCCCAATGCCACCTCTGAACTTGGAACATTCCTTCGTTCAATGTACTGTGCCAACTCAACCAGAGGAAGCAAATTCAAAGATAAGCACTTTAATTTTATCCCAACAAAACCTTATTCAATAGATGGGGGGAAAGCAAGGAAAACCAATACCATACTTTTGTTTTCCTTTTGTCAGGTAGCTTGCTTTGAGATATTTTCAATAGATAGAGAAATAATATATATATGAAAAAATATTAAACTATTTTTTATAGTACATCTGCTTTTAAAATAAAACTTTCCAAACTGTTTTTCCTTGTTTCATCACATGATTTTCTTTAGCACCAGAAAGCTCAGTGCTGAAATGCAATGAGGGAAGAAGAGTATTTCTATTGTTTATTTAATGATAATGCAATGAGTTTACTGCTGGGGAAATATGGAGGCTCTCTCCCCTCTCCAAACTGACCTACAGGAGCCTCTGGTGAGCAGTGGTTTGGCTATGGCTCTGCAGTTGGACTCTTCTGACAAGAGATGTCTTTGCTTCTCTATAGACAGGCTTCAAACCCAACCCATTATGCCTAACACATTGGAAATAATGATTTGGGATCTTTCAAATTAAAAAGCTGCCGAACTTGTTTGAATATAGGAAAACCTGGGGTGATTCTGGATCACTAGCCTTAGGAAGAGACAGGAAACAAATACACAGCCAAACTGGTATCTTCTACCAGTTGCTCTTATCAAAGCACCTCTGTCACAAGACACTTTTCTCACATAAAGAAGCATGACAGGAAAATCACCAAGCATTTTGGTTAAAAGCCAGTCATCCAAAGAACAGCATTAAACCTACAAGAGTTTTTGAAGCAATAATCACTGTCCTAAATCCCTTTGTTTGGGGGGATTGGCCAACCCTACTCTGGAGCAGGTTTGACTGGAACTGGGGAAGAAGGAGCATCCCTCTGGCTAAGCCCACAGCCACCGAGGGCTTCCTAAATGCCTGGGGAAAGGCAAAGCTGTCGCCCAACTAAGATAAGCCAGGACACCTGATAAAAATAAGACACAGAGGAAGGAGTATTGTTCAGCTGCAGCATAACACTAGGCTGAAGAGGAGACATTACCTCCTGTTTACTATGTAAGCTCTTGAAGAAATCAAGATAGATATGGACCTAATGTGTTTCTACACCCAAACTGGAACATCACATGGACATTTAACAGTTTCAGCTGCTGCCTGCTGCCTTCCTACCTACAGTTGCCTTCCTACCTACAGTTGCCTTAACTTGCCTCAAGCATCTCTGTTGTGACAACCTCTCCCACCCACAGACTCACCTCCTCCACTTGGGAAGATGCTATCCCCAAGAAGGGTTTTCTGAGACAGCAAGAGCAGTTTAGGACTGTGCTGGAAATGCTGCTGAAAGTCTGGGGCAGGTTCTGAGCAGCCCACGGGGCAAGCAGAGCCCCAAATCCCTGACTTACCACTGACCCTGCACTGAACATCAGCAGTGAGTGACTTGGCCCCACCTGTGGCCCTGGCATTGCTGGACCGGTGCTCACCAGAGCCTCTCACCGTGTCCTCCCCAGACCTTGCCTCCACACAAACCAGCTAAAACAACACAGCTGCCCTGCTGATTATAAAAACAGGTTTCAGAGAGATGACCAGAGCTGTTTTGCCTACAAGGGCAGAGGAATTCCTATGACACAGGAAGACTGAAAAATAATCAGTGGAGCGCAGGCATTTAAGAGCAATGTTTTTTAAGCCACTCAAAAAGCAAACTATTCCAACAACAGGGACTGATAACATACTCATTATATAAATTAAACCCATTACAATAATATTTAACAGCGCTTGGAAAGACATCCTGTTGAAAGCTGCCCTTTTATGTAAGTGTGCTTATAACATCACAGTTTTACAATCTTTGGTGAGCTGGCTGCTTCCAAAAAATTGCCCCAGCTCAGGAGCTGAGATAGGCAGAGCATTGCTCAGGTCTTTGCTAAAGGCTTTGCATGCAGCCACTTCCAAACCCCATGTTGCTGGGATCAATCCAATATCAAAGCTTGGAAGGGAACTGGTACAGCAAATGCTCTGTGCCTGCCTTCTCCACTGGCCTGAACTGGCCAGCACTGAACATCATGCTTTGCTCTCCTGGTTTATAGGCATTCCTCAGTTAGCCAATGTTTGCATCCCAATTGTCCAGACACATCTTCCTCTGATGGAGGGTCTGATGGAGGTTTGTGCCTTGGATCATACCTCGTTCATGTGCTGCCTTGGAGCAGAAGCCAGATTTCTTCATTACTGAGCATGACTGCTGTGTGTAAACAGCACACAGAGGGAAGAGCCTTGCTCATCAGCAAATGAGGCTTTTATTGCCATTTTCCTCAGAGGAGGCCTAAATTCAAAGCACTGAGACATGTAAGTCTTGTCAAGCAGCAGGAGTCCCTTCTTTAACTTCATCTGGTTGTTCTTCATTTTTGCTGCCTTGAGCAATTCTGCAAAAATTCCTTTGAAACTCGGAAGGCATATAGGTTCAGCAGTGCCATGTAAAATCCAAGTAAAATCTGGTGCTGGAGTTTTAAAGCATGTAATGAAGAGCAAGTGTTGAAAACAGACAGTTTGTGTAAGTCAAAGGTCAAGGCTGTACATCCAGAATCCCAATTTTGGATTCTGCATGCATCCAGTTTGAGAGGCACAGAAAGAAAGGTTCACCCTTATGAAGTTCAAAACCGACTTAAAATGAACCACTAGGATTGGGTTAGTTATTAGCAGAAGGCAGTGCACAAGTTGGTGGTAATTAAAGTCCTAGAAGCAGCCTATGGTGGGTATAGGAAGGATAAAATGCCTCAAGGAAAAAGGAGCATAGGATGGCCAGTAAGAAATTATTCTGCCTGGGAAAAAAACAAATTGTGGCTAGTGAAATAAAAATTAGGAGGGTGAAGAACTCTGGCATAAATGATCATTACTTATCACAGGTATAACCATCAGTGCAGCCCCATGAGGCCGCTGGACCAGTGGGAGAGGAAGTGCTAAAAGCTAATTAATTTTGAAGAGTTCTCACATCTGTCTCTCCTGATAACAAGAAGTTACATGGCTCCTGCTAGCTTCAGAGCACTCCTCCATATAAATGGATGAATATTAAGAATTGCAGAAGGATGTGGCAGAGCAGCTGGATTTGTATCAAAGACAGTCTTTAATTAGTGGTCGTCTACAGGGTTCTGTCCTGGGGGCATCCTCCTCCTCCTCCCAGGCCCCTTTGGCCAAGGTCTGCCTCCTCTGTTTTACAACATGACATGGATAATGTGTCAGGGTGCAGAACAGACTCACAGCTGCTCCTACATCGCTCCAAGCCTCTGTGGAGCCAGATGAGCAAGCTACTGGCTCAGGCAGGGTGACCACCACAGACACAGAAACTCCCTGGCCACATTGCACACTCCCTGTGTCACTGTATGAACTCTGGGCAGGTGGGGAACTGTGGCAGCACCCATTAACAGCATCCATGGCACAGGCTGGAAAGTTTCTCCAACAACATCTGACAGCTCCTGACACTCACAGTGACACTAAACGAGCCTCTTGGAGGACTCTGTGTTTACAGCACTGCCATTAATAAAATCTTCTCCTAATTCTGTAAACCTGTCATCTCTCGCCTGAAGAATCAAAGGAATTCTACTCTACAGAAAGACACTTTGCATTTGCACTACTAAAAACCAGACCAAACAGTGAATGTTTTTCCCTGAATCCTTTTTTTTTCCCATCAGAGATGCAGTCAAAATGAAATCTCATAAACCCTTTTTCCCTTCTTTGCAGACCATCTTTAAGGAAGGCATTTCATGGGTGAGATAAAGGGTGCTGTCATGAGAGACAGAAAGGGAAAATATACTTGGCTGGGGCTTCTCAACACAAGTTGTGTTAAAGTGCAGTAGTCAGCAGACAAACTAGAACTGGTCAGTCACCAATCCCACTGCAGAGCCATGACAGACTGAGCTGTTTCTCTCTCTGCTGTGCTGTGTCCAGTTCTGAGTTTGTCAGGACAAGAGAGACACAGAGCTCCTGAAGTGAGTCCAGTGGAGGGCAACAAAGGGACTGGAGCATCTCTTAAGAGGACAGGCTGAGGGAACTGGGCCTGTTTAGCCTCAAGAAGAGATGGCTGAGAAGGGACCTCTTCAATGGCCATCAACAGCAGGGAAGCTTCAGAAGATGGACCAGGCTCTGCTCTGCGGTACCCAGCAACAGGACAAGAGGCAATGGGCAGAACCCAATGCCCAGAAAGTTCCACCTGAACACGAGGAAGAACTTCTTCACTCTGTAGTGACCAAGCACTGGAAGGAATTGTCTAGAGAAGCTGTGGAGTCTCCCTCACTGGAGATATTTCAGAACCATCTGGAGATAATTCTGTGAAACCTGCTCTAGGATGACCCTGCTTAAGTAGGGAGGTTGGACCAGACAACCCCCTGTGGTCTCTTCCAACCTGACCCATTCTGTGATTCTGAGAATTTGGCAGCATAAAATCTCAAGAGAAATACCCAGGTAAGTAGAAGGCTCTGTCTAACATTCAGAAGATAAATGTATCTCAAATCTGTTACTACAAAGTCATCCAACATTACCAATTCTTACACCTAGCTTAAGAAACATTGCAGAAACTCTGACCGAACGCCATTTCTTTTAGATCACTCAAAAGTACTTTATGCTGCAAATGTTCACAAAACTGGCAAGGCTGAGTAGCCTGCACAGTGACAAAGTAACTGAAAAGAAATGGAGAATGATCTTGACCATGGTCTGTTCAGACACTCCCCCCAGCCCCAGCTGTGGCCAAGCCTCTCTCCCAGAACAAGCTGAGAGCAGCACTGCTGAAGACACAGGTGGCTGTGCCCCATGCTGGAGTTACTTACACACTGCTGTCTGTCAGGGACATGGTGTCGGCATCACTGGACATGCTCTGCTGCTCGCTGTCGTTGGCACTGGTGGCTGGTGCCAAAGCATAGCCCGTGTTGACATAGTAGGGGTTAACAGGCTCTCTCCACGACCCATGCCTGTGAGAGAAAAATGAGAGTCAAGTTAGAAGGACACAACCTTGACCAGGCTCTGCATCATCAGGCAGAAGGGCTCTGCCTGGAGCCCCAGCACCAGTGATGGGCTACAGAATAAGCTGTGTTCACACGAAGTTGCACTGACACAGCCATGAAGAATTTGAGTCACAGCTGGAAGAAAAAAAGGAATTAATGGAGTAATGAAGATTATACTGTTAGAGATAAGGGAGGGAATGAGACTGTATGGAAGAAATCCTGTTTCCATCAGGGTTTATGGACTTCATGGGCACTGCCATTCTATGAGCAGCTAAAAACAATACCTAGGTAGCACAACTTTTTCTTAGTCAAAATAGGCTTCTGCTCTTCCAACAGGAAGAGCTCACCCATTTTATGCTTACTTTAACATCCCTCTTTACCACAACGTGTTCATGGAGGTGAAGCAAGAAACAGCTGCTGCTCAGAGCACAGTACCTAAAACCAACCTCCAGCGTTGCACTGAGATACATTGGACACTTGCAAATTCCACCAGGAAAGACCACCTAATCACAACCTAATCACACTGGCTTTTCCAGTGGACAATCTGCTCAGGGATCTATGAAGGCTGGTTTGTACACAACCCATGCCTTGTTATTCATGTACACATGCAGGCCAGCCTCGTTCTCTTCAGCAAAAGGTCAGGAAAGGAGGCTGCCTGCAGCAGCTAACCTGGGAAATGAGTTCCTTGCTCAGGAAGAGACCCGATGGTGAAGCAGCCTGTGAACAAAGCAGGTACAAATTCCTTCATGCTGACTCTGCCACCAGCACAGAAAAGCCTCTGCTGCCAACGTGCTTCCAGCTCTGCCACCCTGCAGAACAGACAGGCCATGCAGGCATCTTGTTCTCCTGGAAGTCATTTTGTAATATGCCAGAAGAAGGAACAAGCTGAAATGTTCACATAAAGAGCACTTAATCTCCTGCTCTCCCTGCCTGCCCCTCTGCATGAAGAGCAGCATTTTTAAAACAACTTGAAGTTGATGAATTCCTGGGTTTTCCAAGCTCTGAAAATCAGAGTCTTGTTTCAGTTCAGATCACAAAGCTCATCAGCATCATTAGTAATTTATTTAGTAACTCAGTAATCGGCACCTGGTGACTGTGATTTGCAATGGGCCCAGTGCAAACATCTCCATGAAGGGCAGATCATGCAACACATGCATGTTTCCCGTTCTGCCAAGAAAAGTTGATTCTGGTTCTACTGCAGTGGTTAAAGTCCTACAGACAACAGAAAACAGCCCCTAACCCAACGTGTTTACATTTAGACAAGACAAGGAAACCCATGAGAAACACAGATGGAGGGACCAGAGGTGAGGAAGACACCAGCAAAGGGTAAAGCTGACATTTTCTGTAAATCTCTACAGAGTATAAATGCAGGACAGGCACTGCACGAACTGGGACTAGCAGAGAGCCCATTTAAGGCAGAGGTTTTTGGATGCTGTTATGAAAAATATGGTACACTGTGTACCAGGATGGAAGCAACACCGAAGTGTTTTAAAACCTGAACTGGACAGGGTTACAGCCTTTAGCTAATGCACTGCTCACCCAGCTCCTATTCACCTGCCCTTTGGGTCCTCAGGCACACAACCTATCTCCTTTGTAACTCAAGGGGTCACGAATATTCACTGGTCACTAGGAAAAATCATACTGGATCCGTTAGAAACAAATCACTCTCCTACTCTCAGAAAGAGAAAACTATCCTGTGTGCCACAAACCAACAAAAACTCCAAGTTACTTCTCCTTGGATGATGAAGCTCAGCATAACTGCAGAATGGTGCAAAGAGCATTCAACACTGAGCCAGCTAGGGCTTTTCATGGCTGTTTGGCAGAAAGGAGCCTTGTTTCTCCATGCTTGGGTACAACACAGTCAGCTAGGGATGAGCAAAGGGATGCTTTGGGATGGTGAGTCACCACGGACACCTTCTAGCATGCAAACTTTCTATCAGTTGCTGCAGATGTGCACTGGAGCAAACTCATTTCTATATTCCATCAGCTTTCTAAGGCAAGTACTGGAAATAATTTGAACAAGTTCTCTCTAAAAAGCAAGGGATAATAAGTGAAAACCTTACCAGCCCCCTTCAGCCATTCTCCCTGTGCAGAATGGTCAGTTCTGAACATTAAAGGAGCACTGTGCAGTGCAACCCTCCTGTCAAATCCAACATGACAGTGGTGTGATGGAGGCTGAGACAACCTCTTAAATTGAGGCAGGAATGATGGATAGCTCAGGCCTTCCCCGAGGGCAAAGAGAAGGATGATTTTTGGACAACCTAATTAAAATATAGCACCAACTTCCAGTGGACGTCTTGCCAGGACTCTCTGGAAAAGACATGAATTTTTCTAGCAGTATACTAAGAAAGCACTCAGATATACAGAATAAAATGCACAGGGCAATCCATTCTCCTTTGTAGCTGTTGACATAAAGACAGAGCAGCAGACAGCACCTGAAGAGGTCACTGGGTGTGGAACTGTGATGGCTGAAGAACCAAGAATGAGCAGATGGGTCCTGGGAGGTCCCTGCCACCTCTGGAGGAGCTGGGATGGCTGGGCTCTCCCACAACACTCCCTGGCTGTGGTCTTTTCACTGAGGATGCAGCTTTGGTCACAACTGTTGTATTTAGCTAAAATTACACACTTAAGCATGTATACAGCAGGGATTACTTCCATTTTAGCTCTGCCTCTAATACATCAATGCAAATATAAACTTTTGGTAAGCGTAAGGAGATGGAAGTGGTATAGGATTTCAAAGCAATCATAACAGGTTACATTACTTTTGAGGAATCCATCTGTATTCAATCCTTCTCCTAATGTTCTCTCTCCCTGACAGCTCTCTTCAGCTGGCTCGTAACACTATTTGAATGTTTTGTGCCGTGCCTCTGAAGAACGCTTTCAACATCTATTAAGAGGAAAACATTAAAGGAACATGGAGTCTAACAAAAAAAACTGGTCACTTCTGATCTGGGAGGGGAGGCTGCTTTAAAAGGGATTCAGGCACCCTCAGAGCGATTTGAAATGTCAGCTAAAAACCTCACATACCAAACTCCATGCACTGATAAGGGTGATAAAAGGAAAGGTGAGCATTTAAAGTTAGACTTCACAAAAATTCCTGCAGCCTTCCAGAATTTTATTTCATTTTTTAAGACAGAAAGAGCAATGAGCGATTTTGAAATGAACACAGAACATTTCATACATTGCAGAAATAAAGCTGCATGTCTCTTCTGCAGCTCTCAGTTGCTCAACCCTCAAAATAATCACATAGGGAACAATTATAACAAAGATCAGAGCGACCCGAGTAAGTCAGCCTGACCAGCTGCCTTTTCTTTGCATAAAGCCCTCTGCTGATCACTGCACATTCTGGTAATGCCGACAAGGGCCTAAACTGTAGAAAAACAGCAAGAATTTCCTTAAGGCTTCCTTCTACCTGTTCTGGGTTTATTTTTGCATGTTGTCTTGGCTGTATCCCATCCATCCCCAGCTCTCACTCCTCTGACCAAGCACCCAGCTCTTGGGACATCAGCACCATCAGATCCTGCAGTCTCAACGTAAGCAGAGAGATGAGGTCCTCTTCAGTACTCTTGCTCTTTGTGGAGCTCCCACTGCATCCTGAGTCCCTAAGGGCATCCTTTTCCTTCCAGCCTGGGAACCCCAGTCTACCTCACACAACTTCCCCCGATGGCTATTTCCATTTTAAATCAAAGATGCAAAGTCCCTAACCTTTGCCAAACATGTTACTCTGCTCTATGCAAAAATCCCAGGGTTGGTGTGCTCTGGGGAAGCATTGCATCACCTTCAGCACCCACAGTGGGAGGAAGAGCTCACCCATCCTGCCTCCAAATCCAAATCTGAGTGGCACTCCCTTTGGTTCTCACCTGTTATGTACCTCCTTCATTGATGTTCTTCATCAAGCATGGGAAAAAACCCACTAAGGCAAGAAGAAAACTTCCTTGAATATGAAAGGCCCCTAGGCAACTGATTTCTGTAGAATTTAAATTTTCACTGGAGGGAATAAGTTGCACAACACTCTACTGGCAGGTCTGAGAGACACGGTCTTTCCAAACCTACTAGAAGCTCCAGCATGGCTGGAACAGCTCCCAGTTTAACAGGGAAGTTCATCAATCCATCAGTTTTCATTGTTATCACCTTCTCCAGCTCCAGCACTAAATTTTTATGGCACTGACATTTTCTGGAAGAAAATCTTTCCTCAAAAGAACCAAAGCTGTGATAGAATCCAGGCAGGCCTCCTCTTGAAAGGGTGCTCCACCTCCCTGACTTGGAAACTCCAAAATCCCTGGTGGCATGGGAAGCTCCTCCAAACCCCTGCACTACCAAGGAAGCAGCTGTTTGAGACACAGTATTAGCAAATCCAAGAGATAAAAGACTCATGAGGCTGACAGCCACAAAACTCTAATGCATTCTCCCTAAACAGCTCTTGTAGAAGTTTTCCTCCCATGCCACGGTCTGAATCTTTGATCATCACAGTTTTGTTGAGCAGCTCATTTTTAACACAGAAGAAATCCCATTCTTCAGATGCCATGAGACAGCTGATAACCAGCTGAACTTCATGAGTCACCTTGGACAGCTCTGTGCTGCTGGAGTTCTGGGATGTTGGCAAGTCCCACAGAAGGATACCCCAAAATGTGCTCTGCAGAAACTCCAGATGTCGCCCCACAGTCCATGGCAGGTGGAGGAGCTGAGATGCCTTTCCTCCTGCACTGCAGTGATCAACCTCCCAGCAGGACACAATTCCTCCTTTCCTCCTCTGGGGGGTGGTGCTTGGGCTGAGGGATGGTACCCTGAGAGCACAGATCAGGGCTGCAGCTCAACAGGACCCAACTCCTCCTTCTGTGCTCCCATCCTGCTCTTTCACATCAACTTCTGAAAAAATAGTTCCAACTTCTGCAGTCCTGTATTTCTGAAAATGACTATTTCTAGGAAACCAGCACTAAGCATTACTCTTATCTGGTATCTCGGGTCATTTTGCATTCGTGACTGGGAGGATGCAGTGTAATGCTGAAACATCCTTCCAGCTCGTTATTTTGACATGTTCCATTTATTCAGTGTGGAAAAATAAAATTGAAAGTTACTTACTTCCATCCAAGAAATAAAAAGTCCTTCTAGAATCACAGCTGGCCCCTTCCAAAACTTACATCTACCAACAAGCAGGTGACTGTCATATCCTTCATGGAGTTCCACATTTCAATATCATAACCAGTTAATCAAATTAAAAGCTGCACATGTTGGTTTATGATGTATGGGCCAAAGCAAATCCCTTCAGCATGTCTAAATAGCACGTTCTGACAAGAGTGTCCCAGCAACAGGGTCACCTTTAAACAAGAGATTACAATAGCATCCACCACAGATTCTGACTTACAAGATTAGATTAATCCACCACCTGAACAGAAAAGTCCGTAGGACCAACAACTATCACAGAAGTAGTATCATACAGCTTTTCCCAAACCATTATCATTGGAGTGTTTTGGAGCTAAGAACAAAAAGTCTATGAAGATGCAAAGCTGAAACCTTCCCTCCTGACTGGGTTTGATCTGCGCTAAAGATGCCAAGTCGGCTCAAGAGGTTAAAATTGGGGATTTATCTGATAATCTGATTGCAGATTGTTGGGGTTGCTCCACTTAACACTCTTCCCAATTACCCTGGTACTCAGACAATGCTGTGCATCTCAACTTTATCACTGCCAATGTCAGGCTAATCACATGTGTTCCAGGCAAGGGCAGCTTCTTCAAAGATCACATCAATTCTGGACAAGTTAATCTGTTCTTTGAGGTCTACAGATGGCTCTTGCCAAGAAAGCTCACTTCCAGCTCTGCAGCCGGCAAGCACAGTGGCCCCAGCGCTCTGCAGAGCATTACAAAGGAACCAGATCAAAGTTGTGTCTTACAAAAAAAATGAAATCTGAAGTTTGAAAAGCAACAGCAGCCTGTCACTTGTAGGCTTAGACAACTTCTGCATGCTCCAGCTATCAGGGAATTTATGATTACAGTCTGGCTTTTAAAAGCTGATGAAAAAAACCATGCTCTTTAGCACTCCTTGCCTTTGCAAATCTGTATCTTCTTCCCTGTGTATTCATCCTCCCACACCAGAGGAAGAAGGGAAATAAATAAAAATGTAACTAAAAGTACAGATAAGGGCTCTTCTTCTCTTTTCTTCTAAGGCATTCAATTCCATTTTAGGACTATATGGAGATCATTTTACGGGGAGCTTCAGCAATTATTGTAAAGCATTAAAGTACAGTTACAAAAGCTAAATCCAAGATTTACCAGACTGAGTTTCAAGTTTCTAACTCCTTTGCATTTACCAAGGACAAGCTACTTCTTAGGCAGGATTAATGTACAGAGGATGCATTAATTTGCAACCAGTAATTTAGATCATAGGATACAGCAAGGTGGGGGAGAGAATCTAGGAAGGAAGTTGAAATACAGGAAATAAAATGTTTGCCTTAGGAGGCAAATAAGGACTAGATAGGCTGAATATTGTGGCTGTACTGCCCTATCGCCACCCTAACTTTCTTAGGAAAGGCTTTCAGACAACAGGATGAAACCACTGTGTTCCAAGGAAACTGCAGAACAAGTCCCTCAAGATTTCATCTGACTGTGCATCTCCAAACCAGCCCTCCCAGCTCCTCCTTCCCAATGGAGGCGAGGCTGTGCTCACTCATCACCCCAGTATAATACTGGATTTTGTCCTCTAGTTACAGATTTAAAATCAAAACTGCAAAAATCTGAGTCTGACAAGCAATAAAAGCAAGTCCTTCCTAAAAACAATGCATGTCTTCCCTAGAATAAGACCACAAACCTCATTTATTTAATAGCTGAAAGCACAAGACATTATTTAAAATGAAAAAAGAAAAAAAAAAAAGGGCAACATAATGTCTGCACAACAATTAACAGGACAATTGGATCATCTTCCTGAAATAAAGCAAAGGTTGCAGAACATTCTGTTCCATATCTAACAATAACAGGTATCTGCCTAGATTAATTTATATATATTAGCATGAGTTTATACCATAACATAGTAGTTTTGTGTGGTTTTTAAAATGATGACATGATTCATATGAATCCTTATCCATCATGAAAGGCTGACAATATTAGGGACATTTTCTATAAAATATACAGGATATTTGGCTGCATTAATTGCAACTGAACAAGAGCCTCACTGCTTTAAAGCAGCCAGGCTGCATCAGCCATCCAAAAGCTGCTGTAGTGACTTAAGAAGCTACAAAAGAAGGGCAAACCCAGCACTGTGTGTGCATTTTGGATATCCAGGGTACACTGCTGGCACCCATGAGCCACGCTCACCTCCATGTCCTGGCCTCTGCCAGGCAATACATCACAGGAGAACTGTTTTTAATATCTTACTGGAAGGGACAGAATAAAGCTTGTGCAGGGATGTGCTGAACACCCACACATGTCAACCCCTGAGATGAGTGGGACCTGAGTCCTCATCCCTTATTTTTTGACCCTCCAAATATGTTCTCCCTGGGGCTAGCACGGACACAGGTAGAGAGGGCTGATAATGCAGTCTCCTTCCCCTGCTTAAACTGAGAGCTGGAGAAAATTCAGCAAGAGGCTGATTGGCAAGAGCTCTCCACTCTGCTAATTGGCTTCTCAGATTGAAATGACATCTATGTTTAATACAAGTGATTTCATATATATATATATGTGTGGTTAAGTGGATGAACACACAGAGCAGGCATTTCAGACAGCATTTCAGTGCCAGCTCCCTGCTCTCTGCTTTCCTTGGTGACTGTCCCAGGAAAATCTGGGCTGCTGGAGAGGGGAAACACTTTGCAAAGTGCTGTGGAGATCTTTGCACAGGCCCCTCTGCTTTTAGCCCCATGGTTTCACTTGGGAAGGCAGCTGGGAGATGTAAAGGAGGTCCAGAGGAAACAGTTCTTCCCAGAAGAGGCCACCATGTCACAGATGGAATAACAGCAGCAAACCTCCCGATGGTTCAGAGGCTTCCATGCTGTGCCAATCCAGTGACCACCTTCCCTGCCTGCAGCCCGGGGTGCTGCTCCCTCTGCAGATGGAACAGGCAGCCCAAAGTGAGTCCCAGCATTCCGACACCCACGCACTGCGGCTCCCGGCCCGGAGCAACCCCCTCGCCCGCACCGAGAGAGCCTTCGTGGAACAAATTACTTCCAAATGCCTGGCTCTGAGGCACAGGGAAAGTGGGAAGCCCAGGTTTGTACCTGGGTCTGCTCACAACATAAAGAAGGCAGCAGCTCCACTTAAAAACACCACTGCCTGCAAACTATCAAATTAATCCCAGGATTTCAACAGCTTTTCTTCATTATTTTTTGTCTCAACCAAACCACAAATTTACCTAATGACTAAACCAGGCGAGCGAGTACTTTGTTTTCCAGACATCAGGAACGTTTCTAACGGGATCCAGGTTTTCAGAACACATGCTTGCCCAACGTCAGGCAAGGAGGGAGAAGTTCCATTGCTGAGATGCATGTGTTTGATGCTTTTTTTAACTCCCCCAAACCTGCCAGTACTGTGGTTGGGGCATCTCTGAGCCCTGAGCCCAAGGAGAGGCACTGAGAGGGGTGAGGAGGAATACAATAAGAACACTGTGTTCCAGGAATGACTGAATAAAGGCAAGAGCATGCTTTTGGCCAGCAGGATTCAGCGCTGTAACTCCGTCTGCCACTTTTCTTCTCTGTCTGAAGCAACGTTGTTTGTCCATGCTTCTCTGAAATGGAAAGTATTTCCTCTTGCCTGCTTGTTCCAAGGAAAGATCTGAGGAGGCCTGGTATAACCAGGCAGAACTGGGGATTCTCCAGTGACTTGACTCTCTTTGCCAAAATTTCTACTCAACAAGAAAGGGTTTACAAGAAAGAAATTACGAACAGATTTCTCTGCAAATTCAGTAACTTAAGACCAAGATCTGCAGAATGAGTAAGTTTTTGGATGAAAACAAAGCATCCACCTTTGGCCAATGACTCCAGATCATTCCCTTCCTTCCTACGTACCTACCCGACCTCTGGAGTGCTCAAAAACGTAGGCCAGGGCAGGGACATCCCCAGGTGCATGGACCACACTGGGGAATGGGAGCCACTGGAATCCAAGGGCTAAATAAGACCACAGATGCTCAGTCCTTCCTTGGACCACCAAAGTTTTTCAGGAGGGCACCAATCCCAGCACTGCAATCCACTGCTGTATTGCTTTCAGGGATAAATTTCCCCATACTTCAATCACAACAGTGGTATTGCAGATGGCTGAAATGAAAGGGGAAGATATGCAGCTCAGGGGGGCTCTGCTTTACAGAGACTACTTGCAGCTTTGACATTAAACCACTTGCCTGTACCACTGGGCCATGTAATATAAGCTGAGCTGCACAACCACAGACTTGCTAGCCTCACTTGAATTCCCCTCAAAACAATGGTATGAAACTCAATACTTGTTACCAATTCATTGCCAACAAACTTGGAATTTTAATGAAATTACAAACTTGGATAGCAGAAGAAACCAGCTGAGGTAATATTTTGAATGCCTATGAGGCACCTAACTTAGCACCTCTAAGCCACTCAGCTTTGCTTATGAAGACCTTTGACAAAGCCCTGCTAAAGATGAGGTGGGCAGAATTAGCAGTAATCCTGCACAAAATAAAAGACTTTATTTCACTGATTAAGGTCTGGCTCACAAGGCACATGAAGAGAAGGGGTCTGCCTCCAAGAAGAGGTGCTCGCTGGTGTCTTAAGTCCTACAGAAATGATCCAAGAAATTTCCACCACTGAACAAGAACCTTTGAGGTGAATGAACTCTGACCTCAGCTGTTAACAAAACTAAAACCATGGAGGGCTGGCAAGACCTGGCAGAGATAAAGCTGAGAGTCAAGATTTAACAGTGCTCCCAGAGGAGAGATTCAGCTGATTAGAAACATCCTAATCTTCTCTCTCGGTATATATTAAAGGTCAAGAAGTGGGATCAGATATTGGCAGCACATGAAAAAATCAACTCAGTCGAGCAAAAGACCTTCACAAAGACGTTTCATACCTTCACATTAATAATTCCTGCAAAGTCTTATTTACTTTTACTTCCCTCTAGAGAGCACATTCAAGTTTAAAGTCAAGAAACCATTAAATTTGGACAGAAAAGAAGTACCCCTGCAGAAGGCTTCTGCCTCCAATCACTACTTTATAATGAGCAAGGGTTCATTACCATCAGCTGTCTGCAACCATGAGAGATAAGTAGGTCTCAGAAGTACAGCACCACAAAAAGGAACTTCTCTAGCAGTGCTCTGGAGTCTCCCAGGCTCCCCAAACAGGGTCATTAAAGGATACTTGTTGGATCATGTTAACAAACGGCAGGCTGTATCAACAACAACATACTGGCAAGCTGCAAAAAGCTTTTAAACTTTCTCTATTATTTATTGCTCAGCTCCAAACAGATGTCAGCATCACAACAAAAGTATAAATCCTAACTCAGTCTCCTGGTCTCTACTGGGAGCTTGTAATCTGACTTTCCCCTCACAGCTCAAGCTGACCCGGACAATATAATGCAGGGGCTGGGGCAAGAGGAGGGTGGACTGAGTCATGTTGCCCTTCTGACAAGGTCTATTAGAGGTTGACAGCAATGACAAATCCTCAGAAGAACTGTAATAACAACCACCAGAAGGAATGTAAATCACAGAAACTGTGTCTAAGGGAGACAGATGCTGCTGTTAAAAAACGGTATTTCCTTTTCTAGAGATACTTATTTTCTTTTTTAAGAGTTTAGCAGACTAGCAGGAAAGAACTTGCTGTTGTCCCTGGAAAATAGGCACACAGAGGGAAGACAGTCTTGTGAAGCTGCTACAAACAGCCCTTCTTTTAAACAAAGATTAAAGTAACGTTTCCTTAGATGGTGAGCATGAAGTATTCTTTCACAGTCCTAGTTTTGGGACAGTCACCAAACCTTGCATCTCCAGCCAGACCTGGAAGCCAAACCATCAATCGCTGCATTGAGGTCACACAAAGTCATATTTAAAAAGGAAGAATTAAGTCAGTGGATTCAGTTTCTCATTTCTCATGGCTGTTCTTTTACAAATGGATCTAAATTTGGTGTCTGACTGACAAACCAAGAGCAAAGAATTTCAGAGCAGTGAGAAAGATGGAGACCTGCGTGCAAAGGGAGCCAGGGCAGGTGGGTCAGTGATCCCTGTTTACTGGGAATTCCTTGACTGTAATTCCAAGGCTGTATGCTGGGCATGCTCTGCTGTTGAGGAAGACACATCTCCAGAGGTATTCCGAATAATCCAAGGTGCAAGAACCAGTTCACCTCATTGAAATACGCATTAAAATGTAGAGAAAATCAGCTGAAGGAGGCAGAGAGGGGGAAAAATTTAAAATAAGAGCTGCTCATAGGCAAATTGCACAGCAGCTCACAGGGTCATTCCTGGGATACAGAAGTAACAGATAACCTCCAGACATGGGGGGAGGTGAAACACCTTTAAGTGTTTGGGAGGTTGACACTTGCGGTCCATTCCATTATGAGGTTTGGCCACTGCTTGGGCAAATCCTGTGCTTGTTTTTCCTGGGAGCACTTCACAGCAAGTGAAACTTGACTTCAAGAACTGTGTTGGGATTTACTGTTATTTTTGCCTTCATAATTTTTTCCTGTTTTGGTTCTCATCCATTGGAACAGGCAGATATATGGACTTTTACCTTTATTGCACAAATTCCACAGTATCTTTTCATCTGGTATGCATTACTGTGGTATATATATGAAGTACCATGTCCACTGCAAGTGCTAGAACAGAGCTGTTTGAAGCCTTGTTCCACCCCTATTTATCTTTATACAATTAAAACCAGATGACAGCTCCACATAGGAAGAATAAGTGACAATGCAAGCAATGTGCTTTTTGTTCTAAACAAATTAACCACTGTTCAGATAAAAGATGGCTGTATTTGGTTTTTACCCCAGTTTCTTAAAGACACAAGGCTAGATGAGAAAAGTCTGTGTTCCACTGATGCCTTTTTAATCCCTCCAGAAATTCTGAGTACAAGAAATTCAAGGTACTTGCTGACACCCAACCAAATTCAACAGGGGAGGGAAGCCCCAGAGACACAGTGACAATCAGTGAAAATGGGAAAGTGTGGAGAGACTCTTAAGTGCTCTGAAGAACTGATCTGAGCAGAAAGATCTTACTTCAAATGCTCCAGCTGACAACTCCCCAGACACTGAATACAGCACAGGACCATTGCAAAAGCCACATTTTTGTAGCCCCAGAGGTGAGACGTTTTAATTTTGCATTTTGGATGGCAATGGGTGGGCCCACAATCACCCCCAGTTGACATGGTGTGTTGCTGGCACCATTTTCTTCTTCTATAGCAGGAGCAGAGCACTGGAGCTTGCCTGACCCACTGCCACATTGCAGGTGCCATAACCAGAAATGAAATTCCACAGATGAAGGGAAAGGCTGTTTTCTGTGTATAGCCTGGAGCACAAGAGCTGTGAAACACTGGAGCCCATGTGTGTGACACAAACCCACCATCTGTTACTGAGTGCATATGGGCCACACCATACAGAATTTCACTGACCAGGTAGGTACTACAGGAATGCATCATTGCTCTAGATGTTTTCTCCTTAAGACAGCAGGTAAAAGCAATCTCTAAGTAGGAAAAAAAGTATATTCTGCTCAAAACATATCACTTTTGCTCACATATCATTAACCATCTTCCTCTCTGCGGAACTTCATCTGCTCAGGGTGCAGGATAAATGGATTCATATCCTTATTTTTGTACTTTCGTACTTTTACATCACCTAAATCTCATGTTGAGTGCAGCATTACTCACTTTGCTGGAGATTCCTCTTGGCAATTTCTACAAGTGTATCTTGTATTTATTTGTGCTGCTGTTCTGGGGGAAGGAAAAGCCATTATTCTCTTATGCACAAAAAGCCAACTGCAATGCTGAAATTGTCACAACTTTCTCAAGACCTGGGTGCTCAATATGAAATGCTCTGGGCCTAACACTCAGTGTTTTTAAAGACTTCTGTCTTGATGCATGCTCAGCACATCAGCAAGTCTGATCTAGGTCTCAAGTAGCAGACAGCTGAGGCACGTAGAATGATTCTCTCCCACGGAGAAGAGCTGTCCTCCAGCATTGCTCTGGCAAAAGCCAGCACAGAAGCACCTCTGTTTTCCTGCTTGCATCTTCTGTCCCTTCCACTACAGGACCTTTCAATGACACAAGAGGCAATGCAGATGCCCTGTGCACTTTCCTGCCTATTTGCTCTGCTGGCTTCTCTGGCTCGACCCACCCCATGCATGGAAAAAGCAGGAAGGCTGAAGTACAGGCCGTTTCAGCTACAGCACCTGAAAGCTCTGGGAGGCATTGGAGAACCCCTTTCCAGTTCCAATACCCTGTACAGTTTGTCTCTTGCTAGCTCCCAACACCACCTGCTCACCGTGGGAGGAACTCCGCCTCTTCACCTCCTACCCGTCATTGCACAAAAAGCTTTTTTTTTGTGAGTTCCTTTTCTGGAGGCTGTGAGAAGAGAGCTGGCTCACCTAACAATGAGAGCTGAAGGCTTCACGATCAGCAGCAGCAGGAATTGCAGTTTCCTGTCTCTGAAGCCTCAGCCATGAGCACTGTCACAGTAAATACACTTTTCAGACACTGACTGCCAAAATTTTAAACCACCTTCTATAGAGCTTGTGCCATTTCACAAGCTTATAATTCAGTCATATTGAATAGATTCTCACATGGATGGCAAAATACAAGTTCAAACTGCCAGCATCCCTCCCACCTCTACCAATCCACTTGCCAAACCCCTGCTTCAAAGTGGGAAAACTGGAAGGTTATCAATGTAAGATTCTGACATGAACAAAACAACGTAATTTCCTCCCCCTTTGTTTTTACTAAAATTTGCCAAAATAATTCAGCCTGAGGCAGAATCTCAGTATGGAAGAACACCAAACAACACAGTCTGATAAAGATATGAGCAACTACAATAAAGTTTTATATAATGGGGAATGTTGGGCAACCATGACTACAGCCATTGCTGCCAGCTCTGCCTATAGCATAAATGAGCAATATTATATCATCCCCATTAATCCCCTCTCCAAAACTACAAGTGAGTCTGAAATATGACTCATAAAATCCTTGGCACACATTTTGATCACAAAGCTGATGAAAGCACCCGTCCCTGAACCCATGTATGAAAACTGTAGATGAATTAATCAAAACATGCAGATGCTTGTGACACTAATGTCTGTTTGAGCCTGCATATCTGCAGCTGCCATGTGGGACTCCTGTGTGACATGATGTGACAGCACAGTGACACTGCTGCCAACCTTTGCTGCTGGTACCTTGTCACATCCAGGGAAGAGAGGACAGAATTTGCCAGTGGTTTTTATTCTAGGAGTGACCTTCCTGGGCTATGTATACTTCCACAGCATGATGTAAAACACTGCAAATAAGGCAGTGAAGAGGCTCCTCTGTTGAGTGTGTGTGTGTGTTATTAACACTCAATGGCATCATCTCCTCACTCGAGATGGTAACAGATGTCTGTGTATTCTGCAGATGCATTTGCAGCTTTTAGCAAATAATAAAGGAATTTATGAATTCTACTGTTGGTGACTTGGTGAAATGGATTCTCCATGTGCAGGATCACTTTGTTCCTTTCCTGTGAGTAGTAGAGTGACTGCCTGGTAGGATTGCCTACCTTAGTCCAGGCGAGCAGTCAAGAGTAAATTATCACATTGCTTTATCCAGAAGTAAGGAAGAGGACTTCCCCAAGCAGCTATTTCCTAACACTAACCTTGCAAATCCTCCTTCTCCCCACAGGCTGTATTATCTGGGAAAAGTTAGGGAACTTTGAATCAAAGCAGCACCCGCACAATTGCTTGACTGGGTCCAACCCCAGGAGATGAGAAGGTCATGCATGTCTGCAAGAAGCTGATCCTGGAACATGCAAGAATAATCCTCCTCTACTGTTGGAAATGCAGTTGCACCCAAAAAAATGTTTTTGGGATTTTATTTTCTGCTGCAAACAGAGGAGAAAGAGGGCCACAACAGCTCTCAGTGACTTGGGTTTCATTTCTAGGGAGAACACCATTGCTCAGGAAGACTTCTGTCCCACTGGTAGTTTAGGGCAAACTCAGTGACAAAACTTTGACCTTCAGTGAAAACATGGTAAGAATACAGGAGACTGAATATACCTCCAGAACTGTGCCTGCTCAGCTCCTCACCTTAGAGAGAAGACATTTCTATCAGTCCTAAAGAGGAACCAAGGACCATGATTCCATCAGCAGGAGAGGATGTGCTGGAGATCATCAGACCCTAGAAAATCTGATCCTGATCAACACCACTTTCCCAAGTGACAAGAACTAGCAGGCCAAGGTCACCTGCCCGGCTGAAATTCAGCCCAGGAGGGCTGGCTGAACAGCAGTAAGAGAGGGCTCTTCAAACAGAAGTCTGTAACGTGTGGAACTTTTAGTTCTAGAGCAAGGGAAGATTTTGACCCAGTTTCAGATTTTAAGTCCGTCTCCTAAACAAAAGCAGCTGAAGTTTAAATGAGCCAGTTCTACAGATCATTATGTTGCTATTACACAATTCCTTCTAATCCCTGAAGTGTGGAAGATGTGCCAACGCCAGCCCAGGCACATCTTTGTCATTTCAGCTGGACTTCCATCCTTTCCACTAAAGATTATGCTCTGCTAAACCATTCTTGATGAATGCCAAACACTAAAAATCTCCCAAATATTTATTGTAATTTCTTTGGCCACACTATCACAAGTGCCTAAATTCCCCTTCTCAGTTGGAGAGCTATCTCGACCAGAGGTCTCCAAATCTTTCAGCCGAATAAACATCACAAAGGCTCACGAGCCCTATGAGTAGTAAGGGAGAGATTGTTTGTGCTACAGAAGGAACAAAAATGACCAGCCATCCCCTGCTGGCTATTCTCCTCCCCTAAGAACTTGGTCTAATCCCCTCTACCCTAGAGTCCTTAAAAAACAATGTGCCAAGGAAAGGGAGTAACTGCTCTGCATACTGATTCCCTGCAGCTTGGACACAGCTTGTGGAGGACCACTGCCAGCCAACTGCTGAGAGCAGCCCCCTCTGAGATACTGTGCTAAGGCAGAGGCTGCTTTTCATCCCTCTGTCTTAAGGACTGCCCAAAGACACTGTCAGGATGGCTGCAGCTCTCCTGGGATCATGCAACAGCAGAGCACTTCCCACACCATCTTTGTGTTACCTAAACCCAGCAGGTAAATGGGCTGTGGAGTCCATAGTTACTCTCTGAGACAGCCCAAGAAACAACCTGGCCTCATCCAAACATTTTGGGGAGAGGAGGATACAGTCCAAGGAGAACACTCCTATTTCTCTTCCAGTGGCTGCTGACACAGCACCCTTTAGGTGAGGAGGTACACACACTCACTGATGAGCCATGCAGGGAGCAAGTGCCTGAGGGGCCAAGGGAAAGGGGAGAGATGAGCCAGGAACACGGGCTTATGGCCACCCCTGCGTGCTCCAAGACCAAACCTGGAAGCAAGGCTGTATCTAAAAGAAGCCATGGTTGAGAAGGTAACATTATAAACCTTATAAAAATAAGGTTTTACTGCTGCTGACTAGTTGGGACATGCAGAACATGTGTTGCAGGGAACATAGCATGATTTTATTAGCAAACACAAAGCCATTCATGCTGAGTGGCCCAAATGGGGTGGGTTGAATTAAGAGAACAATAGCAGTTCATCAGATGGCCCTTTCTTTCACATATGTGTTCAACTTACTGCACTAGCAAGTACTTAAAGTGACTTGGAAATATATTTTCATTCAGAGACTCACATTATTAACACATTAGATTGAAATCAAAATAATTGAGAAGTAACCTATTCCGGATGCATGAAATGACTAAATGTTAACAATGAACACTCAGGCAACCTCCTCCTTTTGGAGACTCAATTTGTGATCAAGGAACAATTTGCCTGATTTAGGCCAAGCCAGTACTCTGCAGCTCTCCTGAGATAGAATGGGATGGTCTTTCACCAGTGAAGACAGTGAATGCTGCATCACTGCCCGAGTGTGTGGGTCACAGGAGAGCTGTGCAGCCCTCAAGTCGTCCAGGGGAAGATGTGCTCAGGCTCAGACCAATCTGAAATGAAAAAACCCACCCTGCTGCGTCAGAGGCTGATGCTAACCACATTTCCAATTCAATCATGGATTCCAGTTCCCCAAATAGGAAAACAATAGACACCAAAGAGGAAAAGTGGAAACTGATGCTTGGGGAAGCTTGCCATGACATGCTGGCTGGAAGTGCGCTGGGACCAAATCCTGCTGTAGCCAGGCTGGGGCTGAGCACACCAAGGCAGCCCTCAGGGAAGGCAAGGCTGGCTTCCCTGCTCGGAGCTGCCTGCTGGCCATCTGCCTCCCTCCCTGCTTCCTCTCCAGCCCTCCTCCAATGCACAGGATTTGTGCTGCTCACTCACCCCAGGGTGGGAGGAATGAGAAAGGCTGGACAAGCCTGGAGACAGGCTTGGGAAGGACAGACTTCAGAAGTGACAGCAGGCTCTGCCTCTGACTGTCCTGCAATGGGCACTCCTGCAGTAACAAGCATCTACAGTTGCCTCAGTCTTGTTTTATGCCCACTTTGAAGATTTGTGTTTTGCAAAAAAGCGAGGTAGGTGACTAGAGATGCTGCTGGTTTAGGAACAACTGCCTGCTTAAATTACAGATTTGCCACAGGATACCAGTACAAATGATAAGACAGCACTGCCCTGGCTCAACCTTTGTCAAAGAATTCCTAATCTTCTCCAAGATTAGATTTTTGTTATTCTTAACTGCCAGCTAGACTGCAGGGGGCCAGGCCCACAAACACAAATCAATTACATCAGCTGTAATTTACACCTCTGGATGTGTTTGTTAAGTGTTTTTTCATAAGGCACTTGGGGGAAAAAATCTAGTAGTGTATCACACTGAACTACAGATTTTTGTTGTGGAGGGAGCACAACACGGGTTAGGGTTTATACCCCAACAGGTGAATTCAAGCAGACACAGTTTATTTCAATGCAGGACTGTGTCCATCAACTTGCAGAGTCCAACCAGACACCTCTAAGATCTGCAACAGCAGCAATAAAACCATAAAGAGAGCCCAGCTCATCATCACCAGAATCCAGTCCCTGTCACACACAAGGGCTCAGAGCCACAAGAGCTTCCCAACCACTGCTGAGGGATGTTCCTGCCCATCATCCAGTCACACAGAAGGAAAGCTGAAACATCACCAAGGAAGATGCTGTTCCTCAAGGGCTGGAAAATCCCCCACCCTAACACAAGTCCTAGTGTCTCCCCATCTCAGCTGAGCGAGCAGGGGCCTCCAAACGCCAGCACTGTGCAAACACAGGGGAAGGATTTTGGCTGTGGCAACACTTGCATTATGACCTTGAGGCGAGGAGCACAGGGCTGCTTCTGAGTGTGTGGAGAGCCAGCTTGGTGTCCCACTGCACCCAGAAGTGACACACCTGTGTGTAGGGTAAGGCCAGGTAACTGCACAGTCATTCCTACTGCCCAGCACCCTGCAGGGACACTGGGAAAAACTTGGTCAATCTTACACTGCTGCAAAGACAATGTCATTTCCCTATAATGCACTAGAAAGAAACTACAGAGTGGCTTGGTTTGCTCAGAGAAAAATTCTCCATGGCACGGGGTGATGGCTGAACAAGGAGGAGACCCGGCCATGCCTGAGCAGTCCAGGTTAGTCCTGCCAAACCCACACTGTGACAACATCCAAAGGGAAAACTCCATGCTTCCCTCCTCTCCCCAGTTCCTTCCTGCTCCTCCAACCTGAGGACTACATGCAGAGAAAACCACCAGCAGCCCAATGATGGATGGGCAAAACTTTGATGAGTACCAGATGATCAGCACTGGGAGGCTGATGGGGAGACAGTGGTCCCAAGCTTATTCTGCTGGAAGGGCACGTCAGAAATGCCCGTGGCTTTCTGCTTCCCAGCAAACTGGGTAGGCAAGGCAGGATGGGGTAGGGGAGCACAGATTTAAGGCAGTTTTTGGTGAAGTATTCCTACAGTGACCACACACTGCACAAGAACAACTTCCAGCCCAATTAGATAATTTAAAAAAACTAACCAAACACTAAGGACTAATTACTTAAGATAAAGACACCTTATCTCCCAAATTATTTTCCTGACCTTTTGATGCATGGCAGTTCTCCTCTGAATAAAAACATGAACTATTTACTCAGGGTGGGATTTTCATGAGGGCCTGTAGGTGTGTCAAGGCAAGGTCAGTAAGGAGAGAGAACCTATTCTTTTTTTTTTTTTTTTTTTTTGAGGCCAACAGCTACTGCTTGGAAAAGCTAGCAAGGAAATGTCCAGGCCCTCAGATTACCCTCCTGGTCTGCAAGAGAAGTAAGAAACTGAAAGTCAAACACAGGCTGAGAGCAAATGTTCCAAGTTAAATACATTAATCAATTAGATAATTGGAGTGAAAATGCTGCTCAGTGCTCCTGAAAAGGCCAGGAGACATTAATTAGCAAGGGGAGTCATGGCAAAGGTGCAGAGAGGACAGCTGTCCTCCATGGACAGAACTGGGGGTGGTGAAGCACTAAGACATATCAGAAAAGAAACATTCTTTCTTCAATTTGACATTTTTACAATCAAGTAGGGAAATGCAGCTTCCAGGCCTAACATCAGAGGCATCTCCTGGGCTTCCATTAGAATCACAGCTGCTCCTTGGTACTTATCCCCCAGAAATGCACAGTTTGCAGTGGCCAGGTGGGTCCCTGTGCTCTGCTTCCTCCAGACCTTCCAAAAGTGAGCCGCTTTTGACAGAGGGATTTGTTTGGGATGGCAAATCCCTCCACATGTGCAGGGATCCTGCAGCACCAAGCCTGGGCAAGGACAGCGACCACCTCTGCCAAAAGACCCTGCCTGTGGACCACTGCAGCTACAGCAACACCATGGTGCTGATGCAAAGCCAAACTCTTCCTTTGCATAGCCTGGAAAGAATCCCAGCAATTTCAACACCAGGGCAATCTCCCTATCTGCCATCTCCCATGGATTTTCAGCACAGCTCCTTGAGGCTGCCAAATGCCAGCTCCATACACTGCATGAGTGAGTTATTCCAAACATCTTCAGCCCGTGTTGTTGTGTGCTGAGGTAGAGCTGGGTGTGAAGAAAGCATTCGTTGAGTTAACCCTGTTTTACTCGGCAAGTGGAACAAATTTCATCACCCCCTACAAGTCCATTCTGTTTTTCTATTTATACCACAGCCACTTGGTGCAGGACTCAGGAGCAGCAGGAACAGGTGATGTAATGCACTGTACAAACAGCATTCTGTTCATACAGTGGGAAAATAAAGTGCATTCTCTTGGTTTCTTTGATCACACTTAAAACAATCAGATTAGAAGGCACAGATAACCCAATACATGCTGGAGATGAAAGGACTCTGGAGAAATAAATCACCCAAAGTTAGATATTAAGCAAGATTTCTCTCTCAACAATCAACTTATCTGCAAAGAGAGGAGGAATGACCATGTGGTTTCAAAATCCTGCCAGGCATTTTATTTATTTTTATAATACCATAAAGCTACTCCACCCACTTTTTCAGAATGAACGTTGCATTACACAACACATCAAAGGGACTTTATGGCCTAAATTAAGCAATAAAATAGTTGAGATTGTGCATTATGCTGAAAATTGGCCTGCTCCTGGTGCCTGGGAGATGGGAGGCGAACACCACATGTTCAGAGCACCTGAAGAAAGCTTGGGGCGGTATGGCCTGAGGTACTGAAGTGTGTGGCACTTGCATTTAATAGCCCAAAGGAGGCTCTTGGTGCCTGTTGTAACCCTCTCTTGCTCAGGGGACAGTAGCAACCCAAGGAATGGCATGGGACAGTAGTACAAGCATGAAGACCTGGGACATTAGTAGGATATGGGCCTTCATATCCATAACCTTTAAGGTTTGGTTTATAGTCAAAGCTCTCATGGAAGCTGGGGTCTCATGGATGTGGTTCCTCGCATTTGACAGCAAGCCACACCTTGGGAAAGGATAGGGGAAAACCCAACGGAAAGGTGTTGGTGAGGCTGGAGCACAGCTGCACTTCTCACCATCTGGCTATCTCTTGCCTCTTGCACCTTGATCAAAATGACAAAAAAAAGTAGAAATAATGAAAGCCTCTCTTAAAACATTTTCTGGCTTGTATGCATTTTGAATTGAAAAATAACCAGAAGCAGGGATGCATAAGACTGGTGTGGTGGTGCTAAGCATTTATTTTCCAGGTCTGCCTCAATGCCTTTACAAAGAGAGGTGAGAAATGAGAGAGTAACAAGACAGGAGAAAGTTGGCAGATCCCATCACTCCAGAGCAGAGAAGGAACTAGGCAGAGTTTCCATTAGAACAGCTTGGGAGGCACAGGAAAAGTCAACTTGCAAGGACACAAGAGTCTGCAGGTCCTACACACCCCACTGCGTGTGTGTCCTTTCCTTCCCGCACCCAAAACAAGGTTCGGAAAAAAAAAAAAAAAAGGAAAAGAAAAAAAAAAGGTTAAAAAAAAAGTTTAATTAGTTTGGGCCCTATCATGATTTTCTGTGGCCTGACTCATAGCGTTTGATCTCCCAAGGCTGGCGAGAGGTGTTTGAGCCTGCCTTCAGAGTCCCTGGCACTCCAGCCAAGCACCAACAATGACTAGACAGACTTGAGGGCCACTCCTTCCATCTATCAATAGAGTCACTGTTGGGCAAGCTGACTCACTGCTTTCCCTGAGAACTGTTCGGCACTGGGTGGCCATTAAAAGAGCAAAACTAAGATTAAATAATTCTGTGTTTGCAGACAGTTAATTTAGCAAGAAGATAGTTTTTATTTTAAGGTTTTGTTTTTAGGAGGCTCCTCCAAAGAAAGCTTGTGCTGAAGCTTTTGCATGGCAGAATTGGCCAGGAGCTCTTGGAGGACACACACAAGTGGCTTTCACTTCTCAGTCATGCTCTAAAGGCACAGTGAGGAGGATACTGCAACTCACATACTGCATGTAAGGAAAACACACATACACAAAAGCCCTGGGAACCCCAGGTCGAGAAGCAGAGCTGCTCATAAACCAGCCTGCCTTGGCACAGCAGCTCCCAGCCTGCAGTGGGCAATGAGAAGGCTTTTCATTTCCTTTTGTGTCTCTGCAACCCCCTACACAGACCACAGAGCCCCAGACTGGATGTGTCAGTCTATGTTACATCTTCCTGCACTGCTCCCCAGTGCTGCACTGGGTCAACATAACCAAGCCTGGGTGGAGATAAAGGAGGGATGAACATACCTGGTCTGATGGTTCCATTCCTGCTGTAAAACACAACCCCCCCCAGAACTTCCGAGAATTTCCCAGTGAAGTTCCCAGCCTCATTTAAGTTCAATTAAGTAATACCGTTTAATGTCCCTGCCAGGACCAGTGCAGCTTGGGAAGATGATGACAGCAAGAGCTTCAGCATGACTGTGCATGACAAAGATCCACTGAGACAAGAGTTTAGACTTCGGTCACATAACATACCCCTCCACCCCAGGTCACCCCAGGATCCAAGACATTTTCACATATGCCCTGGTCCTAGAGGAATGCTGGCACAGCTGGGTCAAGGGCAGCAAGCAGCAGATAGATCACAAGGGCCAACTCCCTGACCAGAGACATTCAACTGGGATCAGACATGCTTTTAGTCTGCAGCACACCAAGGTTCAGTATAGCCCTACTCTCCATATCCAGGTACCATCACACACCAACAAGGACTGGGATTCACTGCCTCTATCAGCTTCCTTCAGGCTGCTAAGCTTTAATTAACTGGCTTTTCTAAGGCACTCATGAACATCAGCAAGCTCTGCAACATCCTCTTATTAACTGCATTTAAGAAATTAATTCTAAATCAGCCTATTCCTCCTGAAACTTCATGCAATATGACTGAATAAAGAGATGCCACTACTCTGCTAAGAAGACAGCAGCTCTCTGAAGACAGATTTAGGAAAGTACAAGCCAGACTTCTGCACAATAATACATGAAGATGGTATTTAAGGTTTCCAGATTCTTTGAAGGCCTCCAGGGCTTTACAGGAGAGACCAGTCCCATCGCAAACAGGCCATCTGATACAATTACAGGTTGTGGTGGAGTCCCCAAACTTATCTCAATCAGACACTCTTGATTTCCTGTTTGTGGCATTGACATATAAAAAGCTCTACATTACAGGTAATTACACTTCACAGAGGACAACAATTAAGAAATAGCCAATTACATTTTACAAGCGCAGGATAATCAAAAGCTTCCTCAAATATCTAGAGTTGCAGTAAGTACTTAGAAATGGCAACTCCCAACAAATTGCAGGTAATTTAGAGCAATTTACACAGATGACATATTTCCCTATCTGTGCACAAAACCTACAAACTTGGTTCTGAAAAATACTGCAGGAATTCCCGGAATGCAGCACCGCTGATTTCTAAAAGTAGTTCATTACCTATTTCCACCTTCACCGGCCTTGAAGGTGAGATGTAGGACTCTGGTCACCACAGCGCAAAGACAAATTAACTACCAGAACACATCTTAGCTCATTTAAAGAACTGGAGGATCATAACATGCATGCCAAGCCTAAACAACAATCAAAAATATCTATTCCTTTTATTTATGTTATATGAAAAATATGCTTGATTTTAATCGTGCATAACTTGATTTAAGCCTTATAGTTTTTAAAGGAACTCTCACATCCTTTATTTGTAACCCAGTACTGTGGCTTACACACAGCCAAGGCAGGAGAACCAGCATCAAACAGCAAATTAAAAACCATTACATCATGGAGAGGAAAGGAAACACGCCTTTTTCATTTACAACTTTTTAGACAGGCGATCTAAAAGCATCCCAAGTAGAACAGAAAAGGTGAAAGATAAGGATGCAACCTAAATTAGATAGGTTGAGACAGTACAGCGATTTCATCCCCCACTTTCTGTACATTTTTTTGGGGGGGTGGGGGAAATGGTTTTCCTTGCTCATATGGGTTGTTGGAACTGGAGTTTTACCTCAGAGCAAGGCTCTCGTATTGTATTTCAAGATTCTCTGCAGTGATGGCTCCTTGTCTCCTGGTCACCAATTCAGCTGTTACTGACTGCCATTACTTAACCACAGGAGTATATTAATTTCTGCAGGGCTTTTTGCTGCATAAAAACTGTTTAAGTTTCTCAGGATTTCCTTGGCAGTCAATTAAAGACTAAAATAACAGAGGTATTTGTTGGAAAGGAGCTTTGGAGGAGCAGTCTAACCTCCAGCCTCAAGTGGGACTACTGTCTACACCAGGTAAGGTGACCACTGCTGATGGTCTTACTGAGAACATGAGTATTTTGAGAAATCTGGTGAGAGAGGTAAAATCCTGATTAGTTAGGGCCAGATACTGAAACAGCCTTTTGTGATCATGCATCACAGAGACCACAGGAAGAGCAAGGAGGAAAGATTAACTCAAGGAAAGCCATCAATGTGTTTGAAAGAGCCTGGGTCAGGCAGCAGCCTGACCTGAATATAAACCATGGCTGCAGTGTCAGCTGCAGAGGGGGCTTGGTGCAGAAGGGTCCCCTGTATCAAAGGGAGACCTCATAAACACCTTGTGAAGGCATGAAGGGGTTGACAGCATAATACAAAGTTCAGATCTGCAACACTAACATGAGACCCTAAAAGAAGGAAAAAGTTATTCTCAAACTCTATCTCCACCATAATTGCATTGCTAACAATGTGGTTAGAAAGAGATCCCTCAGCCCTTCTGTAGGACTGTTGCTCTCCGTGCCAAAGGTGGAGTAACCCGAGGTTTACATCCTGCTCACACTCAGCTATTGCTCAGGACTGAATATACTCCTGTTTGACAAACCTGCCTGTTTTATTAAGTTGGTAACTACACTGGTTAGGTTATTTCAGATGCTTGCTCTTACAACCCCAATTCTGTCTATTTGACATATCAATGTGCGTTCATTCAATTAAAAAATAACTATTTTTAAAATTAAAATTTTAAAGGAACCACATTTTTCTTCCCTGCTAATTGCCTTCTGCGGCTTGGCAACATTTTTGTGGACAATAGGTGTTCCTGCCACTACTGTCCCATCTGGAAGGAGAGGTTTGGCTCCAATTCCACTCTCTTCAGCTCAGGCTTCCAGGATGATTTCAAAAGCTGGGAAGTGAGAGGATGATGACACTCAGTACCACCCGAGGCAACATACTACACCCAAGTCCACAGCCCAAGATGGGCTACCTGGGAGGGTTTCTGACACTGCTGCTGCCAAGCCACAGGCAGCAATTAACAAAGGAAAAGAGTTGCTCTTAGCTTGTCTGCTGGTAGTGTGGTTGAGGCTCTGGACAGAAGAACCTACACGAGGTGAGAAACACAACAATCCATTCAGAGATGACTCAAGGCCTCACCACCAGCGACCAAAAACGGGTGATCTTGCTGAGGCCAAGCAACTGCTGCCTCTCAAGTGTATCCTATCACTGGAGAAGCAAATCCAATGAGCTGCAGGATGCATCTAGCCCTCTTAGAATGTGGAATAGCTGTGGATAGGCACTGGAGGACTGCAGGGCCAGCACCCTCCCTTCAAAACCAGTGGGATACCAGCTCACTCTCCAGAGCTCCAACAAGCACTGGAGCACTCAGGTAGGGAGCACCCAAGTCAATGATAATTGGAAAGGATAGTTAGGTGTTGAGGAAAGGGGCTCCAGCACTGCATCTAGAAATAAAAAAAGACCAAGGTGGGGCCAGCTGACTTTTCTGCCTTGGCTGCTGCAGAAGCCTAAAAGCCTCCTTGAGCTTTTGACTACAGCTGGAGCTGCTGGCAGCAGGGCTCGGCAGGAGAGGGGCTAGAACAAGCACTGGAGTCTCTGCCTTGCTCAAATATACTCATCTATTCTAGCCACTGTTGGCAGTTGGTTCTTTCCCTTTTCCCTCTGTGGAATTTTCTCCATTATCATGCTAAAATACCTGTTGATTAGGCCTTCATAACAGGAGGAAAGGGGGAGGGGAGGGAAGAAGGAAACCCCGCAAAATTCAAACAACCAAAAAATGAAACAAAAGGCACTAGCTCAGCCCATTTCCACACGGAGTTCAGACGAGAAGGACGATCGCCGCCTGTGCCCCATCCCTTCCATCCCAGCGCCAGGAGCCATCCTCACTGCTGTCAGACCCTGCCCTGCTGCCTTCTCTCTGTGAACTACCACCATCCAGCACTCTGCTGATCACCGGGACCGACACCGTGAGCGGAGAGCTCTCTCTCCATCTCTCTCTCCCCCTGGGACAGCGCTGCCATCACCCCCAGCCCTCCTGCGGCTCTGCGGGACCCGCCCGCCCCCAGCACCGGGAACTGCAGCTCAGGGAAAAGGTGCCTGCAGCCAAAAAACACTGGGACTGAGTTACTGTTCTGTTTGTGGCTAATTTCATAACTGTTATTACTTTTGTTTGTCTTGCTAAATATATTAGTAAAGAACTGTTATTCCTACCCCCATATCTTTGCCTAAAAGCTCCCTTAATTCCAAAACTGTAATAATTTGTAGGAAGGAGAGATCACATTTTTCAGTTCAAAAGAAGATTTCTGCCTTTCTTAGCAAATACCTGTCTTTCAAACTAGGACAGCCACGCAGCATGATGGAACAGTGGAGCTTGACTGGTGACCCGTCCCAGGGACCAGGGGTGCCCTGCTGATCTCTGGAGCAGAGACACAACTCGAGCTGCCCGAGCTGCCCATCTCGGAGACCCTTCCCCTCCTCCCCCCGAGGTGGAGCAGTGCCCGTGCCGCGCCTCTGGCAGGAGGAAAGCGCACCCTGAACCTGATGAAACTGCAAGGCGTTGGTTGCTCGGCAGTGCCACCCACTGCGGTGCCAGCTGCCCTCCCGGCCACGCGGGCACGGGCCCTGCCCTGGTGGATGTTATCTGGGCTGGTGAGTCGGGCAGAGTGCTGGCTTAGCACAAAAACAACAACAACAACCCCCAGCTGCTTTCAGTTCAGCGCAGCATACTTCCGACTTCTTGGCAAACACGGAGAGAGAAGCATGTGACAAATACCCCTCTACTCAATAGCAGGAGGCTGGAAATAAAAATACTCAGTTTTGCCCAGCTGGGCAGAAAACGCCAGCACCTGCAATGACACAATCAGAGGGAAAGCACCGTGACTTCCAGCACCTCTAAAATGAGACTGCAGCATCTGAGAGGACCCATCCAAAGGAACTTCCCTCCCTTCTTTCCCAGACCCCTACAATCCACGCATCAGATACTGCTGGAAGAATGCAGAAAGAGGAAAGCAGATGCACCTTGGCTGTCATGGCTCTGGGCACACAAAGCTGCTCCTCCACTAGTCCAACCAGTGTGTTTGTGCCATCCAGCCTTTGCCATCGCCTAAACCCACAGAAAACAAATATACAACAAATATTACAATGGTGTGAGCCTTGTCTCTCTGCCCATCCTGGTGCCTGCCACTGCTACAACAGATTCCACCTCACCAGTGAAAAGCCTGGAGACAGCAAGGCCAGCGGAGACAAAGGTGTGCTGGGTTTACCTTTGAAGGGATTTAGATCTGGAGCACTCAACATGGACAAACTGCTGAGACAGGCATTTACTCAGGTGTATAAACATCATGGGCAGCAAATGCCAGCCTTGCAAGAATTCTCCTCCAAAGCTAAAGAATAAATTCAACATGTTTTTAAATAATTATGGATGAATCACTTGAAAAAACTTCCTACATTTTATCTTCAGTTGCTGACACTGATCGTGCAGCTGTTTTGTTTATAATGTAATTACACATTCCCACCTACCTGCACTCCCAGTGTGCAGCAGAGTACCTCAGGTAGCAGAAATCCTAAAGGCTGACATTTCCTTCTGGCCTTTGGAAGTGACAAAACAGTTAGTACAAAACTTAATTTATTTGAGGTGGAGGTGGGGGGGAAAGAGAGCCACAAGTTAATTTCCCTTCGAAGCCCAATGGTCCCCACCCAGAAACCTGCACACAAAAGAATACTGCCTTTAAACTGGTAGGTTAGGTCTGAGACCAGAGTGAAGGTTTGTCAACCATGACAAGCTCCAGCTTGTTTAGCAGTCGACCGGAGGGTTGAAAAGTCTAATAAAACCAAAAGGCCTTCTATAAAAAAGCTGCTGCCACTTTAGGAGAACATTCACACCCATTCAGCAGGGCTTTTTTCAAATAGAAGAGGTTCTTGGAGCCTCCAAAGCAGCAAAGAACACCAAAACAGAGAAGCTAGAAACTGAAGCTGGAAAAAACTGAAGTGAGCAATAAAGAACACACTGGGAACAGTGAGTAACTAACCACGGGAAGAGATAACAAAAATGCTGCATGACCTCCCTCCCATCACTCGGATGCCTTTCTAAAATAGACACTTCAGGCTGACCACAAGTTATTGTGCAAGGATCACTGGGTGAAGCTGCATGACCTGTTATCTCCAGGATTACCAAAGGAAAGTTTTTCCCATGCCCATTTGGAAAGCTTCCTCACTTCAGAAAGAGGAAAGTTTACATGCATCAGTTTTGCAGGCTCTGCCAGACCTGGCTGGGGAAGGCCTGAAGCCACTGCTTGGGGACAGTGGGATGCTCTGCCTTCTTAAATACTCCAGTTGGGCTAATTTCCCCAACACTCAAACTCCCCCGGGTCACAAACTTCACTGCATATATCCGGAGGGGAAAAATCAGCCCGGGCTTTGCTGTAGTGACACTTCCACACATCCTCTGCTGCCCATTTCCATCTCCTTTTGTCAGCACTGGTCTGTCTTAAGCTCAAGAAGCCTTTTCAAAGTAGCTTTTCTCAAGAAAAGAAATCCAAGTTCCACTGAATGTGCAGATGTTCAGAGACACATGAAATCTCAGTATTTCCAAAACAAAGAAGGCAGCTTTTCTGATTTTCCTGATAGTCATGGACTGAGTAACAAAGGACTTGTGGTGATGGTCTTCCTTCAACACTAGATGAGCAGAAGACAAGCTGCACACACCTGAGCTTCTGTCTGTGGCTTTGCTCAAGAAGGAACACTTTTCATTTCCTAAGAAATAAATGTTATGACAGTCACATGGACTGAATTAAAAGTACGAAGACCAGACCTCTTAGCCAGAGACCCCAAATTTTATGAAAAAAAATTAAAAAGCACACATCCTTGGAAATCCGATCTGAGTAGGGCAGTAAGGAGAGTAAGAAGGTTCCAAGGTCATGTTTTACAATCTTTTGAAGCAGGAATGAAGCCGATGTCTGACGAAGACATTTCATGCTGCCATCTGTACAGAGCTTCCCCTTTCTCCAACACACTGCAAATGTTACAGTGCAAGAACTTGCTGTCTTTGCTCAGGCAGTCTTTATTTATACACAATAAAGGCCTTATGCAGGAGATCAAGGCTGTATTTCATCGATTTGACACGATGGTTAACCTGTGAACTTTGCCCCTGCTAATAGAATAATTTCTATTTGTTGATTCCTCTTTTGGGATCCTCGAGGGTAACAGTAGCTTCATCCCAGCTCTCAATTGCATGTCTAATGCCAGACAGTTTTACATCTCTTATGTCTGTGGGGCAGAGCCAGGACAAAGTTGAGCAAATGCAGTATCTACAGCTGCATCCTGAGTCCCTGCACCTCTCTCCATGGATCCTACCTGTATTTCCTAGGAGCTTTCCTATAGCCCTACCTGTATTTCCAAGTCACTCTCCAGTGACTTGGCTCTGATTCATACTTTGCTTGTGAAACCTTGGAGAGGTGATAGAATCATGGAATGGTTTGGGTTGGAAAGAACCTTAAAGCTCACCTCGTTCCACCTCCTGCCATGGGCAGGGACACCTTCCACCATCCCAGGTTGTTCCAAACCCTGTCCAACCTGGCCTTGGACACTGCCAGGGATCCAGGGGCAGCCACAGCTTCTCTGGTCCATGCAATCAATCCTATGGAGGTCCCAAAGCAACAGCCTGGACTAGGATGGCAGCAATGGCAGAACAAGGAAGCTCCTCTTCCAGATAAACCTCTCCCAGTCCAAGAGGCTGACTGCCAGACAAGAAAATGACCAACATTTATGACCAAAAAGGGCAAATCTGTAAAACACTAAAGACATGGTTTCCAGCAGACCTAACCCAACTTAAACATGGAGTGCTAGAAAAACAGGCAATCACACCTGGCCAGTTGTACTGCCCTTCTCATTCCAGCACCAGCACTCCTCCAAACACATGCTGGATGGAGATAAAGGACAGAAAACAGAGCCTTCGGAAAGGAAGGAAAATGAAGATGAAGAGAGGGAGAGGACCAACTCTCCAGTCTACAACAGGACAGGGAACATATGGGGTTGGAGGGCTGAAGGATAAAACCCAGTAGTTTCTGGTCATTAGCTCTGGAGGTAGATCCAGGGCTGTGCTGAACACCAGTAAGTCTCACTCGGGTATTTCAAAGAGGTTTTTCCTCTTGCTATAATTTTGCCTCTCTTCACCGCTTATCATCAGGATAGATGAAAGCTCTTCATCTATTAGCTATTTAGATCAGATGAAGGCCTTCAAAAAACTGATACTTTGAGCACAGGTTGTATCTTGGGAGCCAGGGGACCAAGAAATTCCAAGTCTTACCACAGAAGTGTACTCTGGAGTCTTCAAAGGTAAAATCCAATTTCTATGTGGGTTTTATAGAATTTAGATAATCTGACTTAAAACTGCAACGGTTCTACTTAAATTCATTACTGCCTTACAACAGTGAGGGATCCAGGCTGGGGCTGCGAGGAATGATGGTTTTGCTTTTACCCACAAGTGTGACCTGCAACAATTTAATTTCTGAGTGTGACTTCAGGCAAAGCAGCTAGCTCTGGCACACAGGAAGGGAACAAGATGTGTGTCTCCAGAAGAGTAAGACCTTTCCTGAAATTCCCTGAGCTGGGTATTCAGGGCTGCACCAGTGAAGGAAGGGGCTGCTTTGCACCTGGTCAGCTGAGATGGATACTGCAGTCCACAGAGGAACTCACAACTGAGCCATGTGTGTACTGTAAAAGAGGAATAAAATGAGCCTTTCCATAAACAAATCATCTCAAATCCAGCTGACTGCTATGGGAATGTGTATTTCCAGGAGCATGATCTTTGTAGAGTCCAAAGCTGCCCTTCCAAGTGAAGCAGACGTTAATTAACTAATTTATAGCATTAGGATAGATGGTGTCAGACATACTTTGTATCTGGTAAGTTCAGAAGCGTAGCTTACATCTGGCATTGTTCCACATCCAAATCATCTCTACTAACCCTGCAGCAGAGCTCCAACATCCCATTGCCAGGGAAGAGGTGGATAAAGAGGCACCAAGGACACCCAGCCTCACCCACGCTGGGGTGGCACAATACAGGCTGTTCCAACACTGTCAGCCCAGACTGAGCAAACCCCTCCTCTCAACCAAGTGTCAAATCTTTTCAGAGAGATGCTCACAATTATATTCACCAGCAATTTGACTTTTTAATCATTTCAATTACTGTGACTAAAACCTTTCAATTGGAACAAAACCAGGGGAAAATAACCCCTCTCCTTCTGAAGCAGCCTGCCTAGCTTAACAGACCATACCAAATTGTGAAGGTTTTTGCTTTTGTGGTCTTCACATATTTCATTTAATGCAGATAATTAACCTCAGTTTCTAATTTCAAATCCTCCACATAAGGAAGCAAAGTGACTGAATACATACACTGACAGATGGAAAATTAAAATATTACCACAGCTTCTGCATGGCTCAAAAGACAGGGCCTCGCAAAAGATCTTTCTTCTTTTATTTGACTGATTAACTGTAATTTGCCTAATGGATTTAAGGATGAGCCTAATAATCCAATGATACATCCAAGCACCGATTTAGGATATCAGCACCTCTGTTCTGATATTTTTTTAAAACATAGCAATTTTCTGCATTGCACAGTCACTTCTGAAACCAGATTTTCCCACCAACTGTAATAAAATCAGGTCCGTGATTTATTTTGAACGGGTGGTGACTGCATGACTGGGCTTGCACCAGGCAGCCACAGTACTGTAACTTCCTGGAGCACCTTCTGAAGCCCCAAATCTAGAGATGACCCAAGACCATAACATGTTCCAGCAGCCACTAACAAAGCCCAGCAGGCAGCCAGGACTTCTTGGGAAGGTGGGAAATCAACCCAGCTCAAACCTAAAATGGGGCCAGCATGTGTTCCCCCAGCATCCCCACACCACTCTCAGTCCCTTTTCCATGAAGAAAGTCCACCCTAACAGGATTTCACAGCCTGCCTCAATAGTTAATAAATCCAGAATTTAACAGACTATTAAAGGAAAACATCCAAGAGGCAGTAATTTTTAAAATGTCCAATGGCAACTAATTATTCAAGGGATTAGTCCATTATAGTAACAACAAAGAAACTCTTAAAACATAAAGCCAAGTTGAACGGCAGATCAAAACCAAGGTGTTCCCACCCTGTGGCCACCTCCTGGGTGTACTTCTTAGCATCCTGGCATTGGTTCAGCTCCCACTCAACCTTTTAGCACCCCATTCTTTCTGAAACCAGGCAGAACCCAAACCAGTCTCCTCAAAATACAGTATTTCATGATCTGTGCCATCATTGTAAACACACAACAGAACAGGACCATCACCAGGACTGGACCAGTCAGGCCACAGCTCTGTCTGACCCAGTCATGAGGCACTCCAAGGACTGAGATTCCCACCCCTCGTGCTGTACTCCCAGGCTGCTTCATGGTCCCAAGATTTTTTTTCACCATGTCCAACCTGAATCTCCCCAGGACCAAAAATGGGGACATAACTTCCCTCTTTGACTTTTAAGAGAAACTATTCTGTAACCCAAATAAAACTCAATCACAACAAAACAAGGCTTTGTTTGCTGGAGGATGAGAGAAAACACTATTCATTTATCAGAGTGCTAAAATCTTAACTACCTGTCTTTAAAAAGAAGCCAAAGCACTGATCCATGACCAAACACAAACACACCACTTCTTCATTTTGATTTGTGTGGAGGCAAAGCTATGGGCACAAAAGGTATTCTTCAAATAAAATCTATTTTAAAACTTGACAACCACTAACATACATACTTCACACTGTTATTGTAATGTAAGCATTTCCACACAGAAGTTTCATCAGCTTAACAATATATTTTACAAAGCTGGCATTGACTTCTGTGCAAAAACACCATCAGTCTCTGTCCTGTGTATCTCAGAGTGCTCCGGCCACTAAATTACCACTTAGAGCTCTTAGGACCAGATCCCTTTCCTGTTGGATTCACTGATTTCTCTCAAGAACAATGCAGAAGCCCAACTACTCTTCTACAACTTATTTTCTTTGAAACTGGAAACAGCCACTGCTCTGCTAGGATTCCAAACATGGTTGTACTGATTACAAATGATACTGTGGGCCGAGCAATTTTAATTCAAGATAAGCATTCCCAACTTTATATATGGGTCTAACATTCAGCAGCTGACTTCTTCCTGCAAACAAGCTCCCATGAAGCTCCAACAGCCTAGCTCCAAGATGCATGTGCTGCCTCTCCAGCTAAAAGAAGCATCAGTAAGAGGGCAACACATGTTTAAATTTTCTAAATATGACTGCTCCTGCACCAGCGTTTGTGATTTTGCATCCTCAGTTTTCCAACCGGTCAGTACAATTAACACCAATTTCTTCAACACCACACAGTCTTCAGTCAGAGGTGTGCAATTTAATATTTAATTATGAACGAAGCAGCCAACCTCAAAATTAGGGCTGCCAGCTAAACTTCAGCCAGCTCCTTCCTGATGCAGCCCCAGCTTCTGACCGCTGGTTTATGTTCCCTAAAGCCATGGAGAGATTCTGTGCTTTCCCTAAACCAACCTCTACACATTAGTTTGTCATTGCATTGTCCCAGATCATCCCTCTAAAGCTTCTTCAGCTTTTCTCCACTTGCCTCCTCCGCACAGAGCATCATGAAGTGTTGGCTCTGTGTTTTGGGGAGAACTGCCCTCCCATGGGTCCAGAGAGGCTGCCAGTGCGTGGGCACAGGCACAAGGACTCTCCTGGTGATTCCTACCAGCCTGGAGAACCACATCACCCACCCTTTCCATTTGAACCACCAACACTTGTGAAACGCGGTGAGCTTAGTCAGTTCAGCACTGTGGAAATTGAAGTTTGGAGCCAGCTTCCTTTAAAAAAGCTATTAAAGCTTGGAACCAGCTTCTTAAAACCATCATGTGTCCTCTAATCACCATCATGCAGGCTTCCTCTTCAATACCATACCCTTCACGGAATGGGTCAAAACCCGAAACAATTGGCAGAACTAACGTAAATCTCTCAGCTTGCCTGGTTATCAGGAGAGATGAAGGTAGAGCTGCTGGCAGGTAACACCACATGCTCTTCTCACTTCCCACCACAGAAGAAAGCAAAGGCAAGGCTGCGAGAGTGCTGCTCCCCGATGCTTTGGCAGTGGGACAGGAGCCCCTTCCCACACAGAGCTAAAGAGAGAGCACGAGAAACCCACCCCAGCAAAAGACCCAACCAAACCATCAAGCACCAAATTCCCAAGGTTTTCAGAGGCTGCGTTTTCCGGGAGCGCTCGAAAAGCAGGCTGCAGGCGGTTCTCAGGCACGGGTTTAATTTCTGCTCTCCAGCTCCGAGGGACGCTGTCCCGGCGTGTCGGAAGAAGGTTAATGAACGATTTAGCCGCCCTCACAACCACGTTAGTGTCACTTTCGGAAGCTGCGAGTTAATGCCTGAGATCTTCGGGGGTTACCCTCTTTGAAGTTCACTGATCCATAACCAATGTCCAATTAATTTGCAGGAGCCGAACGATAATGACTATTGGCCTTTTGCGACGCATACAAAAACACAGTGGGTAACAGTGATGCTTTTGGCTTCAGGCTATTCTCAAATCTGCCTGCACATTTGCACACCTTCAAAAATATCCAGTGCTAATAATGGGTTGTTTTCTGCCCTTTGAGGAACTTTTTACATTTGTTCTCCCAAGAGCAGAGCTACTGCATCAAGATTTATGAACTTTCTGCTGGAAAAAAAAACTGGAGCTGATTCAAGATGCTCATTTGCTAACAGAGAAATACTTCTATTGCATTTGCTTAGATTCCTCTTTATTTAGGGTTTCCATGGAAGCCAAGGAATAGAAGTTCAATCTTGGGAAGATTAAACAGGCCTTGAGATATAATGCAAAACAGCTTATTTCAACATTCCCCAAAGAAGAGAAATGAGAAATTCTTCCACACATATGCCAAATAAAAAGAGGTTTGTGGAAATTTTCAAAATAAATTGGGACTCAGCTTTTCAAATGCTGCACGCAGCCATTGCTTCCCGCTGCAAGCAGCTTCCCCAGCTTCCAGCACACTTCCTCAGGTGAGAGTGTAAATGAACAAGCAGTCTGCAGGATAAAGATGCTACAGCTTAAAAACCAGCTTGCTCAAGGCTGCTATTGCTATACAACTTCCAGGAAGAAGGTTAATTCAACCACGAGGTCTTGCTCAAAGAGGAACAATCACCTCGTAAATTAGTATCTCAGCAGTTTTTAGGATTAAAAAAATGCAGAGATTATTCACTTCAGCAGCATCTTCTATGGCAATGCTCTGGACTCCACAGAAGCTGACAGACCAACATTTAAAAAATAAAATAAATCCCTTATCTTCAGCTACTCCAGGCTGAGAAGTGGCTCCTGCTCTGGTGAGAATTGCAAACATTTGCTTGCCTCCCTACCTCACAGGTCAGCAGAGTGTCAGCAGCCAAAATGACAGGCTGTTGGACACCACAAATTAACAGTCACACATTTTCTCTGATCTCCCTCCTCCAGGTAAAGATTCATTTCACGTTGTTCCAATCTCCTATGAAAATGCCCAGGACTGATGAACTCTACTTCAAAACACTTCTATTTCACAGCACATTTCTTAAACAATTTTACAACCTGGCACAGATATATTCAGATAATGGGTAAACTGCACCTTTTCCTTGAAGCTGAAGCTTAACAGCTCAGTGTCACACACAGGATTTACTACCTGGTCTGGTAAGGAAACTAAACACAGCTGACCCTCAAGCTATTTTCAATCTTAACACCATTATTGTTTAAATAACAAGATACTTAAATCACAGACTTTTCTAATAATTTATGGTGAGCACCCAACTGCTCAGCAAAATGCACTTCAAGGCACATTCAAGGTTTTTATTAATTCCATGGGAAAGTCCCAAGACACTGGGATTTTTCTTTCTGACTCTCGATTAAAACAGCGGGAGCGCACATGAATTCTCCTTTTCTCCCCCCTCCCCAAGAGTTTCACATGCAACATTCCCTCCTCAAAATCCGTAAGAAAACAAGAATCAAACCGAAAACATTTTGCCATCTGAAAGGCGCCGAAACCTTGCGCGGGGTGGGATGCGCTTCCAGCTGCCAGCCTAAAGGGACGGCCGAGGGAGATTAAACACAGAAATGCTTTTCATAAGGCAAGAGGCTTTGAAGAGGACAGTTCAGTTACTTCATTTCGTAATCTTCACAAAGCGTCAGATTTTAGCCTAAGCAGGTCTTAAAACAAGGAGATTTTATTTTAAAAAGGGGGGAAAAAAAAGTAAGAATGTGTTCTGGCCGGGTTCTGTTGATTCAGCAAGGGTTAGACACACACACATGCTTATTGATCCCAGAGAGCTCCCTGCTAAGTTAATTGTCTGGAATTTTAACTGAGCTCTCAGCAAGTTTCAAAATCCATGTTGGCTGGAAGTGGGTGGGGGACCCAGAAAAAAACAGGCTGCAGAACTGTGCAAATCTTACAGCTAAAAAAACCCCCAGCAATTACTTTTGTGAAGGGAAGAGCTTCAGCAGGGCATGGTTTTAACTGGATTTGGGGATTCTGACTCCGATACCGCTAGAATTCAGTTCTGGAAATCTCATATGCAAAGCAGTACCATTATCAGGGAGCACCATCAATGCTGCTTCACTCCTACCCACATCATCAAGGTGAGCGTATCTATCTCCTATGAGCTCCCAGTTGTGGCTCATGACAATTTTTACACAGGAAGTGTCACCACCAGCTGTACCTGCCCACGTTACAGTACCTGAGCACTGACCTTCTGCTGGTGGAGGCTATAATAAATGTGGTACTGCAGCTTGCTCAGCCACCTGTATGTGCATGAGGGCTGCCCATGGCTTTGCACTGCCCACCAAGCCCTACCTGCCTCCAGAACACTTCCAGCAGCAGTTTCTCCAGCTGAAGAACGTGCTGCAGGGATGATTTGCCACTATCAGACAGGAACAGCTGAAGACACCTTTAAAACAACCTGTGATTAGTTTTGAACAAAGCTTTGTTCTCCATCAAACCACTTGGCAATGCCATCCTGCACCAGTGTGCATGCTCCCCAGCACCTAAGGTCTTCCAAGGTTTCCCATGTCCCCCATGCCCACGGCAGCTCTCTGACCCACTCCCCACCTACCTGAACTCCCTGCCCTCACTGTAGCGCCGGGCAGAGGCCGCACGTTGCGTGGCCGTCTCCAGAAGCAGCTTCTGCGTGAGCCTGCTGGAGGGCGCCGAGTCCCTGCTGGCCTCGGGCTCGGCCTCTTGGTCACACTTCCACTCCTCATCCTCATTCAGAGTTGGCAGATAACCAGGTAGCCCTTTACCTGTCCCAGACCCTGAGCTCGGATCACTATAAATTTTTGGACTTTCCCCACCTGTCCTTGTGTATTCCAAATAAATATCCGACTTAAGGAACAAAGGGTAGGTATTGTCTTCTATCATGCACTGAATTTCTGTTTGGGCCTGGTCAAACATGTCAGGGTCAATCTGCAGTTTCATGACACAGTCTTTGATGAAGCTTTTTGTGGCTGGTTTGATCTGCCGGGACACAATGCCATTGTTGTCAAGGATGTATTTTTTGTAAATGGCTTTTGCCAGCTTGAGTCTTTTTTCCTCATTAGACACACACGGCTCCAGCTTCCTGAAGCCACTGCAGGCAAACCAAAAGTCCAGCAGATCCGCACAGTCCTCCTGTTTCAGGAAAGTCCTGAAGAGGTTGATGCCATCTTGATCATCCAGCAAGGAGTGCAGTGACTCGGCCCACTTCAGGTAGGGTGGAGTTGGCGAAGCACTCCCCTCGGGCTCGTACCCCAAATCCAAATCAGAGCGCCTCGGTGTTGCCGTGGACGTCTCATTTCTGACCACATCACCTTTACTGGAGTAGAAACCATGGCTAACTGGTCTTGGGTCTGTGGACACGAGCTCCCCTTCCTCACCAGGAACCGGTGGCCTTGGAGCATCTTCAGTGAAGCTTCCTCCGAGGTCCAAGGGGAAGCCTTTCCCCTGGATATTCATTTTTCTGGTACTTGCTTGCGTGGGAACAGTGAGGGATGAGCACCAATCTCAAATCACCAATATTTGTAGCTCCAAGGTGAACAAGTTTGTTCGGCTGAAACAGATGAGGGAAAAATAAGCGAGTATCACTGGAAATAAACACTCCAAGACAACAAACTAGTGGTTATGCTCTGCACCTTTGCTGTACTAACATCTCTTTTTCAGCAGAATCAATGGCTTGGGAACTTCCCAAAGTACAGAATCAAGCTCGAGCCAGGAAGAGGCTAAAAATGACAGTTACAGAATATCCTAAAACTTTACATGAAGAATTTGGCATCACTGATACAGCTGACACCATGCTAAAACAGCAGCCAATTTCCCAACACTGGTTTATACATGACCCTGGCATGTAGCAGCCCACATCCAAGAGGTCCATACTCAGGTGCCACAGGACACATGCCATCTTCTGCACTGCCACCAGCTCCTCTGCACTGCCTACCTGGACAGGACATACATCAGATCATACTAAGGCAACACTTTTTCATCTGACTATCAATCTAGGAAATTCTTATCCTTAAACAGGAATTTAAGGCTTGTAAAAATTATTTTTAAAGAACATCCAGTTAGTCCTGAAAACAGGGCTGCACCTTAATCAAACACAGGTGGCTTTCGTATGCTCAAGTGACATACCAGAGCCACATTCCTCACAAATCTCTGTTTCAGAAATGCGCTGCATCGCCTCGTCTAGCTCTAGGGGAATCCAGATGCATCGTTGACCCTAATATTTTGGGCATCTGGACTGCATTCTTGCTTCAGATGGGCATGTTAGTGCAGGAGCTCAGTTCTAGCACTGTTTTTTGTAGGCAAGCCGTTGAGAAAAGGTTCGTTTATGCTAACAAAATTGCATGCTAGAAGCCTGGGAAATTTTCAGGTCATCAAAGGAAGATGAGAAAAACACCTTGAGAAGGAAACCTGATCAAGTACGATGTTTTTAAAGAGCAACGAGTCAATATGGAGGATGGAAGGTATGGGGAAGGCAGCGAAGGAAGAAAAGGGCAATCCCTGGTTTGCTGCTTCTGCTCCTCAAATTAACCTCATCATTTAAAGTGAGTAGCAAAAGCCTTGTGTTACAGAACAGCCTCAGCCTCTAAGCCCCAAGTACTGCAAAGCACCAGCATCCTCACAAATTATTCCTTGCATTGGATTAACTCAATTGCATGTAAAAGCACACCAGGAAAGACGCATTTTAGCTCGCCCTCCCTCTCAAAGCAAACCCCACACTAACGAACATCCTCGGGATGCTTTGCCATTTTCCCCCCATTTCCTGATCCTGGCTAAACTAAGAACCACAGCCGACGCCGTGCCTATCCTTACAGCCCACCTGTCCATCGTGAAACAAGCCAGCGAAGCCAGGAGCGGCCAGCGAGGATGGCCGGGCCCCGTGAGGAGCGCGGCAGGAGCCAGCACCGCACTCACACCCGGCCCGAGCCCCCGGCACGCAGCCCCTGCCCTGGCACCGCGGGACGGGGCTGGGCTTCGGCACCACGGGGCGCTTCTGGAAGCGGCCGCAGGATTCGGCCCCCGTTTGCGGCGCAGGACACCGGTGACCCCCCCGGCCGGGTGAAAGGGAACCCCCGGGGCAGCGGCCCCGCAGCCCCACAGCCACGCCGGGCATTGTTGCGGCGGGGCGGCGCTGGCTCCGCGCCCCGGCCGGGGCAGCCCCGGGGAGCCTGCCGGAGGACACGCGAGGCGCCCGGCCGAGCCGCCCGCCCGGCTCCGGAGAGGACCCCCGGCCGCCCCGCGGGAGGCGCGAGGCCGGGCGGGCACCGGGGCGGCCCCGCCGCTGACAGGGCGCCGCGCGGGGCCCCCGCCGCCCCCCGGGCAACTTCGCGGGACCCGGCCCGCGCCGCCCCCCCGCCGCCGCCCCCGGCCCCGCTCAAACCTCCCGGCCCGCCCGGCCTCCCCCCGCACCCGGGGCGGCCTAGCCCGGCTCGGCGGCCCCGGCGCGGCCCCGCGCTCCCGCCCGCGGCGGCCTCGGCGCGGCCTCGGCGCAGGGCCTGGGCCGGGGCCGCCTCACTCACCCGCGCGGAGCGGCGGCGGCGGCGGCGGCCCGGGGCGGCGCGGGGCCCGGCCCATGCGGCTCAGCGGCGGCCCGGAGGGGCGGCGGCGGCACAAAGCGGGCGGCCCGGGACGCCCATGACCGCGGCCGCAGAGCGGGTGGCGGCGGCGGGGAGCGAGAGGAGCAGCAGCAGCGAGCCGAGCCCCGCTCCGCTCCGCTCCGCCTGCGCCGCTGCCTCCCAGCCCGGCACGGCGGCTCAGCCGCGCCCCCCGCGCCCCCGCCCGGTACTGCGGGACCGGCGGCCGGAGCGGGGCGGAGCGGGCCAGGCCCGGCCCAGCCCGGGGAGGCGTCGCGGCCGCACGCGGGGCCCGGGGCGGCCGCAGGCCCCACACTCGCTGCAAGGCCGGTCCGGGGGAGCACGGGGGTCCCTTGCTCGGGGAGGCTTCGAGCCCCGGGAGCCGCAGCACATTGCTAAGCGTACGGGCTGGGCTCTCCGAACACCTCCGGCACATGGCCGAGGATGCGGGCTAGGCTTCCCGCAGAGCCCCGGCTAGGTAGGCACCTCAAGGGCCGAGTGGCTCCAGGGCTTCGTCCGGCCCTGGATGAGGGGAACCCGTTAGCATCCATTCAGAGACGGCCCCAGAGAATCTTCGGGACCTCCAGGGTCTCGTCGAAGAGCTCTGTCCTGGAGAGGCATCAACCCTCAAACACCACCGGCCTCCACGGCTCTGTCCGTGTTGAACACCGTGACACACCTGAGTTTTGTCCAGTTTGGATCACGCACTATGGGCGTGAGGATGTAGGGGCACCAGTCCACTAGCCGTTCTTGACTTCAACTGCAGCTGGTTTGGGACCTGCAATGTGTGTCCTGCTTTTCTGAGGTGGGCAACTGCCGCGGGGAGAAATCAAGGACCGTCCAAGAGGTGGCACTGCGTGGACTGGAATGGGTCATGCCACGTGGAGGCTCCCCAAACCAGGGATGTTTGGTTATGGGAGCAGGGTGCACCAGCTCTGAGGCTGCTGTGATCCGGGACACTGAAGGGAGAAGAAGTGGATTGCCAGATGCAGAGATCAAATGAGTATCACAACAGAGAAGTGCAAAAGTGCACATCTTCCCTGGAAGGCAGTGATAGACTCTGAGCCAGACCCTATATACCATCCCAAAACTGAACAAACAAGCCACTAGATAACCCTCTGAAAATCAGAAATAGCTCGGAATGATTTCCAACAGGGACTGTTTCTGCTTTCTTACGTGATGATGCTACCACGGTTGCCTGCATTTTAGGCAACACTTTGGAAATGTAATATTTTTTTCCCAGCTTTGTGAAGCTCCCAAATATCCATTCTGGGCAGTGACACTTCCCATCCCACCCCAGCATAGAGCCTGGCAGGATGACGTGGCTCCTTGCACTGTCTCATGTGAACAATGCTCAGAGCTGATTTACACGTAGCAGTGCAATACCGATCTCAGGCATAATAATAGAAAAGCTGATGTGGGATTCAGCTGGTAAAGAATTAAAGGATGGGAATATAATTAATGCAATCAGCCTAGTTTCCAGAAAATAGCTCTATAGCTCTTGTCAAACTGTGATGTCATCCTTTGAAGAGATTACAAGTTTGGGTGATAAAGGTTATGGCTTAGAAATAATAGACCTGGGCTCTGTTCAGGCATGTGACTTAATCCATATACTATTCTGATTAAAAATTAGCACAATACAACATCAAGAGGGACACCTTAAAGGGGCTGGGAGCTGGCAAACTGACGGCCATCAATGGGGAATCCCTGCAGAATGGGAGTGCACTCAGTGGGTGTCTGGGCTTGGATGGGAAGCCCAGTGCTATTGAGTATTTCTGTCAATGGTCTAGAAATAGATTAAAAAACCCTGCTGAGAAAAATGCTGGGGCGAGGGAAATGAGAGGGGCAGGAGACAAGGACGAGGTCAAGACAGCTGTACAAAACTTCACAAGCTGAGTCCTTTGCAAATAAAATGTGTTTGAATGTGAGCAGCTGTGAAAGGGTCTGTCCACTGAACACAGGGCCCTTCTGCTGGAAACCTGGGATCTGGCAAGGACAGATTGGGGGGGTGTTCAGGAGGCAGAAGGGATAATGTGGGAGGAGAAGGCTCCCCTTGGGGAATGTCCAGCTGGAACAGGGCTGGCTGCTACAGTAGGAGACTTGCAGCATCTGTGTTTTGGAAAGGATGCTGAGGAACTGGGAGAAGGTGGAGGAGTTAAAAGTGAGCCCTGCTTTGCCGGGGGGTAGCTGAGGCCTGCAGCCTCCCCAGCAAGTTTAAAGGAGCCCCAGAGATGCCTCTATTATAGCACATCATCTCCCAGCAAGATTCATGGCTTGAACTGAGTTCCTTTGAGAAACCACAGCAAGATTTCTCTGTGGCAAGGGAGAGCCTGAGGTGGTGGGTAATGAGTTTGGGTGCAGCACGATGCAGGTGGTTGAATTGCTGGGGCTTGACATGCCCTCCCTCTGCTGCCATCCTCATCCTCCTCTGACTTTCCTTACTGCTTCTCGGGTTGGGCTGGAGCTGGACAGGTGGGAGAAGTGCTGGAGGCTCATCTTGCTCCCATCAGCTCCTGGCACATTCCCCCAGCTCAGGGAACAGCCCAGAGTGAGGACCAGCCCCCATCCCATCCCCAGGAACACAGAGAGCCAGGGAGCCTCCAGACCAGCTGGAATGTCCCTTCCAGCAGTGCTGGATCACTTTGTACATGCTCCCAGGGAAAGCAGAGCCAGCGCTGCCCTCCTCCAGCAAAGGCAGCTGCCCTTTCCTAGGCCATAAGAAGCAAATTCTCACAGGTTCATGCCAAGCCCTCAAGGTGCTTCATTATTTTCTGGTCCTCTGGCAGGGATGCTTGGGGCTGAGAGAGCCATGGGCTCCCTCTGGAGCCCCTTCCCTTCCTTTTACCCCTCAGGTGTCTCATGACAAGGAGACTTATCCCTGCACTCTACTGGAGGCCAAAATCACTTACTTCCAGATTTATCTGAGGACATCAAACAGGTGATAAACCACACTAAGCATTCCTGACCATTTGCTCGAGCAATCAGACTGCAAGGTCTTTGAGGCCAATGAATAAAATCTGGTTATTTTCCGTTCCTAATGAGCTGACTGTGAAGCTCTGCCTTTTACCCCAAATGTCACCCCTACCCCCAAAACTGCCACCACTGAGATGGCAGCAGTGTTTTGGTGCACCCCTGGTGTCACCCTGCCACTGAGGCTGGCCCCGTGTGCACCTGGGGTCTGCTGGACACTTCCCAGCTCCCAGTGCAGACATTCCTTTCTGCCTGGAAGAAACAAACAACAAACACTGGATAAAAGGAACTGCCCTCAGCCCTTGGTCTGAAGAGTCTGTGCTGCATACAGGCAGTACTTCTGCAATTCCAGAACCTCCTTGCAAAGGGATGTGTTCTGTAGCACCCTCCCCTCCTGCCAAAGTAGCTCGGGATCCACAAGCTCTCCAAATCCCATCTCAGAGCCTGAAACCGCTTGGATCAGCTTCAGCACTGACTGGAGTCCTCCCAAATGAATTCTCCTCTTTGTAGCGACTCGCTGGCTGCCCCAGAGCAAGGTGGTCCTGACGCGGTGCTGGGGTGATGACTGCTGGGCTGGCTGCATGCAGCGTTCCCTTCCAGGGCAGGGATGTGCGTGGGTGGGAGCCGGCGTCCCTCCGGCGCGGGCGGATTCGGGAGGGAGCGCACTAGATGGTGCTGTTCAACCTTTGGCTGCCATTTAAAAGGCTCCTGCAAGGTCATAAGCGATGCCGAAATTCGGTGGGTTTATTTTCAAAAACCTTTTTGGATCTAGGGGATAAATAGAAATACTCTGAAATATGAGGTCCTGCACTGATCACTGACCAAGGCAAAGGGCAGCTCGCTCACAGGGGTGTGCTGTCTCCCACCTCAGGCCTGCAGCACCCTCAGTGCTGAGGCAGGACCCAGGGTTTGATTACATGACCAATGATGGCTGAAAAAAAATAACGATTTAATGATTTAAATAAAAAATGTTGCCAAGAAAATAATGTCCTGGGGTACAAGAGGGGGCTGATAGCTCTGTCTTGGACTGCTGGGAAGATGATGCTTACAGAAAAGGAGGAAGAAGTGCATTAGCATTCAAGATAAAAGTGTTGGTGTTGTGGCACCAGGAACTCAGAGTATCCCAAAGAGCCCAGCTGGGATGAAGCACTAATAGCCCTGTGGCACTGCCACTGAGTGGACAAGCAAGCAGAGCCACAGGATACAGCTGACAGGAGAACAAAGCAGAGAAGTGGCCATGGATAGGGCTGGGGGCTGGATGAGAGTTCCTGCCTCACTGGGAGGGATGGATGGAGTAGATCTTAGTGTGGGCAGTGAGGATGACCATAGACAGCTTTGCCAGGGCTGGGGGCAAGAGTGGAAGTGAGTGATGCTGGTTTCAACGCCCCTAGCATCCATTCTTGCAGGGTTTGAAGATATCTGCCCACCTGGCCATGTCAGCCTGCCAAAAGCATCTGTGGAGCTGTGGGTGCAGGTCCCAAAGGCAGCCTGCATGTGTCTCCTTCTTTGGATTACCCAGCTCAAGGAGGCAAACACATTGCTTCTAACGCTGGGTAAAAAGGATGAAGCACTGTTTGGACACCAAGTTTATGCCTTTTCACTCAGATCCTACTTTTTCATATAGTCCATGGTGGAGCCTGTTCCATGCAGTGGTAAGGTTCCAGGGCCTGGCTGCTCTGAGCACTCAGATCCTTCCCCTCCAGAAATATAATCCCAGTTTCCCTGTTCACTCCTGTTCCTACATGGGTACTTGTTTGCAAGTCCCCTGCTTATGCTGGGGTACAGGCCTGGAGCAGGTGGATGGGGCAAAAGCTTTACTGCTCACATACAAAATAACAAAAACTGTAACCAGGGTGATATTCTTCCAGGAAGGTAGGGGGAGGAGGACCTGGACCAGCTAAGGCAGCTGTCTGAAATGTTTTTTGGAGCTGTTAGTGTTTGCCCATGGTGGTGCAGATGCCCAAATGGCAGATGGAAACCCCAGTACATAACCCTGAGCCCCTGCAGAGTCCCAGCACCCTGGCCTGTTCTCCCAGGGGTTTGCTCTGCCTTCATCTCCAGGTGTTTCTCTTTGCGCTTGCCCTGGCATCAGCCTCTTTCCCCCAGCTCTCCTTTGCCCTTCCTGCTGGATTACAGAGCCCCCAAACCTGATGTTCCCCCAAAGAAAGATCACGGACAAGTTCATGCCATGCCTTGGGAGGCTACTCTGGATGCACTGCTCACCCAGCACCCTTCTCACAGATGAGCTTGATGTGGAACTTTGTCTTCCCACACTTCTGTGGCCTTCCTACCACCAGCCTTCAGACCACCCCAGCTCCTTTCTGACTGTAAGTCATCTCTAGCCTCATGTTTTGGGCTCAGGACTGGAGTTTTGGTCAAAGCTTTCCCCATATTCCTTCTCCTCCATTCCAACCAGCCCAGGGAGAGTCACAGCAACTCATGGCCACTCTCCCTCTGCTTGGTTTGCAGCATTCATAACCCCAGTAACAGTCAATGACCATATCAGCTAATGCTTCTCTGTCCTGGCTGGCCAAAGCCCACTTTGTTTTGTTCTCTTCTCACTCCTGTCCCACCCCAGATAAGCCCTGGGCTCCCATCCCAGCTCAGGGCTGTGGCATAGAAGTGTATGAACGGATAAACTGATAGGGGTGCCAGACCCTTGGTGTGTCCCCCAGCCCTCCCCACCTGGCCTCTGTGCTGCTTTTGAGGAAAGGTTCCCATATCTGGCAGAGTGAAGAGACCCTCACAGACCCCTGCTAGATCTGAGACCCTGCCACATACAGGACCCTGACGGATTGCTGCCATGTCCCAGACCCTACAGCTCCCCTGGTTTTGATCAACATTCTCTGCCAAAAGCAATGGCACAGGAGCTCAGCCAGCACCACCAATGCCTAGTGCTCTTCATCCCCAGCCAATGAAGGTGAGCACCCCCCGGGGACACTCCACACACCTTCCTGCACCCACCTTTGGGGTCCAGCCCAGACCTGTGCCCTGCACTCCTGCCTCTCCATGCTCCAGACCACCAGGATCGCTGCTCCTCTCGGGGTGCCAGGGGTGGGATGCTGTCCACACACATCCCAGAAATGCCGCTCTGCAGAGAGAAGAGATGTCAGCTCGTCCCTGCTGAGACCCAGGAGATGTTTTCAGGGGATCTGGGCCAGGCAGGGACACCCTGTGCTCCCCACTCACAGGAGTGGAGCCTGTTCCCATGGTCCTGAAGGACACACTTCACATCTTGCCTCTCTGTGAGAGGGCAATGCCTGGAGCAGGTGTGCTCTGTCTTGAGGACTGGGCCTCTGGAGTGGTTTTCCCTGCTGAAATGGTCCCATCTTACAGAGCTGAGGCAGGAGGGAGCAGCAGTGTCAGGGGACAACCCTGTCCCTGGTTTCCAAGCCCCACTGCAGAGCCAGGGCCCACTCACCTGCCCAGGCCATTGCTCACCCTCTGCTCCAGTGTCCCCATAGTGGGGTGGGGTGGGGTGGGGTGGGGTGGGATAGGATGGGATGGGACAGGAAGAACATGAGGAAAAACTGTGTGGAAACAGCTGGTTCCTGTGGCAGGGCTATCCCAGAGCAGCCTGTGAGAATTCAACCTGCTTGATTCTGCTGGGGAAGACAGATTTCCTTTACCCAGCCATCTGTGACTGTGACCTGGGCTGCTGGGAGGTGGGGAAAGGCTGGTCAGTGCAGAAATATCAGCTGCTCCACTCTCACAGACTGTTTTGTAATGCTGGACAAGATCTTCTGGGCTTAACTGTGATCACCAGCTCAGCTGACAAGAACCACCTCAGTGCTTTGGTGGTGCCTTGATGTCTGTCCTGCAGCCCCAAGGTTTCCAGTGTGACCCTTTGGATACGATCTCCATCAGCAGTCCAGCTTGGAGAGCTAGTCCCCGTGTTCCTGGATCACTCCTCCTGGAGGGTCAGCTCTCCCAGGGAGCTGGCAGAATTTTTGTAACAAGTAAGGCCGGGTGACTATGTTTTAGATAATTTTCCACCTCTGGTGACCGGGCAATGGCCAGTTGGACACACACTGCTGTTTTTCTGTTCTCTCCTGGGACAACTCTCGCTGACAGTGCATCTGCTTCCACGAGGCTTTCCCCGGAGATGAGGCAGATGTTCAGGGAGCTCTCTAGCCCGCAATTTTGGTTTGTTGTGAGTCCACCTAGTGGCCCAAGGGTTTGTGGTCGGCTTTGCTGGGTGCAGAGAGGCTTGTGAGGACATCTCAGAAATGCTCATGCATCCAGGGCAAGCTGTAGAAGTAATTTTACCTCTGCACTGTGCCTGACAGGTACAGTTTAAGTCCCAACTCACCCTTGTCCTTCACCAGGAGACCTGTGAGCCCATGAAGTGACAATGGCAGCTGAGGTTGTGGCTGGTTTGCTGAGGTCGTGGCTGGTTTGCTGAGGTCCAAACCCCAGCCAGCCCTGGGTAAAGGGTCCCTGTGATCACATCGGGTGCTGCTGAGGGAAGCCCCACAGCATTTCCACCTCTTAATTCTCCTGCAGAATGATCTTCTCAGCCTCAAGCTCCTCAGACAGGTCATTAGATGCCCCAAATGCTCCTCTGAGTGATCCCATGGCCTGGAGAGGTGCTGGCACTGGGTAGCCAGGCAGTCCAGCAGCCAGAATTGAATTGCCACTGGCAGCTAATTGCCAGTATGGTGCTCCTGGTGGCTCCTCGTGTCAAGCAGGACAGCTGTGCTGGCAGGAGGTCACAGTCTACCAGCCAGAGACCTCTCTGGGCCCTTCTGTGGCACAACACACTGTGTATGCTGCAGGACCAGGTGTATTCCAGGCCAGGAGACAGGCCAGCCCCAGCAGGGGGACCCCCAGGCCTGGCAGGACATTTCTGGGAGCCTCTGCTCTTTCAGCTCTCTGCTAGGATAGCCACAGACCCTTTGGGATCTCCCTCTACCCACACAGAGACTCCAGCCTTCATCATCCCTTTCCCAACCTCCTGCTTCCCAGCAGCACCTTGAAAATCCCCAGCTGCAGGTGGGGTTGCTCTCCTTGGCCATCTTCCCTCTCAGGTGGCCCTTCCTCAGAGCAACCATCCAGTGCCACCTCCCCAGCCAGGGCCACCCTTCCTGGCTGAGCTGGGGGATCAGACCCCCATACTGGTGTGTCACCTTCACCACTGTGAAGGTGGCCAGGGCTCAACACAGGCAGGTCCTGGAGCCCCTCTACCCCCAGTGACCTGCCCGACGGTCACTGGAGGTTTCCCTGAAGGGTTCCTCCTCCATGGTGGGAGTGAGTGGGACAGTGCCAGGAAAGGCTCGGCACTGATGGACCTCACCAGCCAAAATTCTGGGCACAGCCCAGCAGTGCCTAACCTGCTAACCTGCTTCGTCCTGCAGGGGACAGTCCTGGCTGATAAGCTGGGGGTGCCATTTGTCCTCACATTTAGGGGAGAGTCTCCAAACTCTTCCGCTGCTTTAACTGTCCTAGCACAAGCCCAGCCCAGGAGGTCATCTTGGCATTGACTCATCCCAAGGCTTTCTATAGAAAGTGTTGGTATTATCCTGACAGAAAGCTGGAGAAACCGCTCACAAAAATCATTTACTGTGGGAGGAAGCTCAGAGAAGTGAGATGTCTGTATTTGGAGGGATCCAAGACTTATTCCACAGCCAAGGCAAACCAGCACTGGATGTCAGCCATGTCCCCTGTCCCCTTCTGCCAGAGCTTCTGGGCCTGCCACCCATGCTCACCACTTGGCAACTCTCTGCCTGGCTGCCTCCCTCCTAAAATCTCCTCTTCCTGTGCCAGGCAGGTGAACTACAGCAAAGAGAGCCAAGTCCTCTCCAAGACAGAATGTCTGAGAGCAGGAGGAATAATGGAATTGTGATCATGAGCATCCCATGGCATCCCACTTCCCTGGGGAAGAGATTACACGAACAGCTCCTTGGAGATGTGAGCATCAGGCCAGGCAGCTTTGAGTGCCCCATCTCCTCCAGAAGCCAAGCCTTGGGCTATCTTCCACAGAAGCTGCTTCCCAGCCCTTTGTCCTGGAGGAGGCTCCTGCCACTCCCTGGCTCTGCAGGGCTGGAGACACCAGCTGGTGTCCAACCATGTTGTGTCCAAGCATTTCACACCCCTCGTGCTCATGCTGTGTCCCTCAGCCTGTGCAGCTCCTCTCCCCCACAGCAGGAGCTGACAGCAGCCAGAGATAACAGCCTTGGCCTCAGGGCTCACCTCAGGGCTCTCCTGGTGTTCTCCCAGAGAATAGATTGCCACTTTGATTGTCCTGCTGGACATTCCCTTACCAGTGCACCTCCTGTTAGAAGTCCTGCCACAGACACATGCTGGCTGGCACAATGACCAGCCTCCAGAGAACCCATGGCTGGCAAATGTGAGCAAATACAACCTTGTATTGTATTTCATGCTGATTCTTTATAGTTACAGAGGCTCAAGACAGGAGAAAACACATCTGGAAGCAGATATACAACTCCAAATCTTGTCCAGACCTTGGACTAAGGTTGTCTCTGTTGGCAGAATCTTTCACAGTGTGCCAAAGCCATGTCATGGAGAACATGTGTCACAGAGAAGCTTGATACGGACTTTGGTTCCTCTTCCCACACTTCTGTGACTCTCCCAGGGTTGTGAGGTGAGTGATGGTCTTGGGTGACCACCTTATGGGCAAAGTCCCACGAGACAGCAGTCAATGCCAGAAGTCATCCCAGACACCTGAGATTTGGTGTGCAGTGGGAGCAGAGCTATCTGCCCAGGAGGTCCATGTCTCCCTCTTCCCAACTGAGGGATATTTTCAGGTCTCCAAAGCTGAACATCTTTAGCTCTGCCTATTTATCTTAGTCTTGCATTCAACAGCTGCCCAGAGACCCCTGCCATGAAAATTCTGCCCGGTGGAAATGAATGATTCAGCCTGAATTCTCATCCTCTGTCTCCCAGGTGGTTTGTTCTCCTGATGTGTCAATGTGGCCTGGCAGCTTCTGTGCTGAGCAGACCTCTGGACCATGTGGAGCAGTTGGGAGTTTTGGGAATGTCTTGGTCGTGATCAGAGCAACTGTCTGGGTTGGGCAGGGAGGCTCAGTGAGCCCCCACTGTGCTTCAGCCTTCCAAAGAGCCTCTGCTTCAGGGTGGCATTCACATCCCTAACTCCTGGCCCTTGGATCCCTTGGTGAATCTCAGGATGCACTGTCCAGGGCTGGTGACTCACAGCTTTCTGCTTAATCACTGTTTGTGTATCCACTCCCTGCAGAAGCTTCTGGCATTGGCCATTTTAACCCCACTGGAGGGGGTCTGTAGTACTGGATGATTCCCAGTGTCTATGAGTGCAGCAAGAGCAGAGCAGCTTGACCCAGGGCTTGCAGCAACAACCAAATCCCTGTGAGGCTGTTTCCTCCCTGGGTCACTTGTGCCTGTCAGTGGCTTGTAAGCACTTTCCCAATGGATGAATGCCTGTGCCCACCTCAGAGAGCATCTGGGGGTGCAGTGAGCCCCCCCACCCTCAGGAGAGGGACTCCTCTGCTGTCCCTTGTCATGAGGACAAAACCCTCTGGGCTTTTGGAAGTAGTCCTTTTGGTTTCTCCATGGCTGTTTCCTTTCCATGTTCTCACTGAAGATCCTCATGGCTACCTACACATGAGCCACTGGCCTTGGATGGCACTGAGCTACCCGCAGCAGGAATAAAGACATTTTGGACTCAATGGCATCCTGGGAGGGCCATGGGCTCCTGGGTGAGGTCACACCCACCCAAGACCCCAGTTCCTTGCTGTGCAGAGTTCCCTGCTGGCTCAGCCCCATCCTCATCCCATGGCCACCAATGCCTGTCCAGCCATGTAGTTCAGAGCTGTTTTCCATCACTGTGGACCCAGCTTGGCCATCCATGGACCAGGTGTGGATCCTCACCCAGAACTGCCCCAGGGGAGCCCATTGCTCAGGACAGGCCATACCCAGTGCCTGGAGAGCGTGTGTGGCCAGTGTGCCCTGCTCACCTCCAGCATCCACAGCTGCCACCTCAACCACCCTCAGGTCATTCCCACCAGCTCCCACCTCCTCCTGCCCAAACACCCAAATCAGCCAGGCTGTGGCCACGTGGTCCCCACTCACGCATGTCCCACCTGCCCTTTGCTGCCGCTGGTTTTATTTCCTTTCCAGGTTCCTCGGCTCTGGTCTCTGCTGTGGCGTGTTGGGAAGACAAGGTGAGTCCAGGTGTGATCTCCACTTCTCCCCAGCGGTGCTGGCTCTTCACAGCATGGAAACTTCTATTCCCACATCAGTTGTATTCCACATCCTTCGAGGAAGGTGATTCCCCCATCCCAGGGCAACAGTACCCTCCCAGGATAAATCCCACGGCATGGCTAATTTAAGGGGAGCCACCCCAGCTGTCAACTCCTCATGGGAACCATCACCCCAAAAACCACGCCCGGAACCAACCTGGCCTTGCAGCTTTCTGTGCCACCACTGCCCTGGGGAGGCAGTGGGTGGTGAGGGTCCCACTGAGGCCCTGGCAGGATCCTGGTGAGCTTTCAGGGCCGGCTGGAGCTGGAAACATCCCTGCCCTCTTTGTGCTCCCCTGGTAAGCAGTGCAGTACAAATATCAGCCGCGTTCTTTGAAATGAAAATAAAACTGATAAAAGTCGGGCAAATCCTGCTGCCGGCCCCCACTGCTGGCCCGAGCAATGGCTCTTTCTGCTGCCGAGCCGGCTCCCGCGGTTATCAATACATTATGTATGCCGGTGTCCGTCGGCCAGAGCCTTTTGTTGATGCTGAATATGTCCTGGCCAACAAAAGTGGACTGGATTAGCCACAGTGGATTAAAAGATTTTCTTCTTGGAGTTTACCTAATAATATAACAATTGACATAGAAGGTCTCTTTGAACCCTACACGACTCTCTTATTTTACCATCTGTGAGTTTGCTCTCCGTGCTGCTGATGGGGCGCCCGGCTGCCGGTGGTGCCGGTGGTGGGAACGCCGCCCGGAGCCAAATTTATCACTGAGCAGAAGAAAGCAGCCCGCGTTTGAAGGGAGGCGGTGGGAAGGGAAAGTGTCACAACTTCTGTCCTCCTGCCTTTGTCCTCGGCCCTTCTGCTGGTGGCTCACTGGGTTGGCGATGCCGCGGTGTGAGAAGAGAGAAGACCCAAGGAGTGGGCTCCAGTGGTGGGGAAGCCACACGCTCATCTGCAATTTGAGGTGTCTGGAGAGGTCCCGGACGGAATAAGCTCCTTTATTAACCATGAATTTTGGGAGAGTTGCTGAACTGTGAGCCAAGGGAGTTTGCTCATCTCGCTTCCAGCCGTTGGGATCTGGCCACTGTCCCTGGTCTCCATTGCAAGATGGGTCAGGCAGCGGCGGCAGCGACACCGGGAAACATGGAGGGCAGCGGCAGCAGGGGAGGAAGGCTCCCCCCAGCATCCTGCAGTGCCGCCGGCCCTCGCCCCCTCCTCCGGCACACCCTGGCGTCCCAGCCTTGGGCTTTGATCTCATCCGGGGGGGCTCCATTCACAAGTCTTTCATTGCAGCCTTTGGAAATATCCGTCCTCAGAAGTCGCCAGTAATGAGATGGGGAGACGATGAGCAATTTAGGCGCTGTTCTTTCTCGCTTGCGTTTTTTTATCTCCATATCCCCCCCCTTTTTTTTCCCCTTCTTTTTTCGCAAAGACACTTCTGGAGCGGTGCCGACTTTGTATGGGATCACCGCACCACCCCAGGCCTGCCGGGGGGGCAGGAATATGGGGCTCGTGCCTCTCAGCTGGGGGCCTTTGATGAAGCTGCTTTGCGAAATTTGATTTGAAAGGCCTACGATGGCAATTTGGGGAGAATGGTGGAGCCTTTCTCCACCCGCCTCTCTTTGTCTCCCACCCGAAGGGGGGTTTCATTGTGGGTGCCGGGGCGAGGGGGTCGGGGCGGCGGCATGGGTGGGGTGGGGCGGCGGAGGGACCGCGGCGCGGGAGAACAATGAATGGGAGATGGGGAGAGTTGGGATTCTCACCTGCCCGGGCATTCGCAGTCCGCCATGACGGGAGCAGCCGCCCTGCTTGCCGCTGGCCGCAGCACTTTTTTTCCCCAGACTCTTGAACCTATTTCCCTTTCTTGGCAAGTGCGTGGCTGGAAGATGGGAATCTTTACTTTATATTGCAGCTTGGGCTTCCCAGCCTGATTGGCTGCAGCCAGGACCAAATGCTGGTCCTTCCATCCCATCGTCACTATGGCAACCGGCCCCGTTAGGCACCACCGATTTACTTATAATTGCTGGGTAAATAGTCAAGACAGGCCGCTTTCATCCCACACCCAGAGATTGCTCTTCCTCATCTCCTTTTTTCCCTACTTTTTTTTTTTTCTTGGAGGAGGAAGCCCTGAAGAGCAGTAACATTTAAGGAAACTCTTTGAAGGCTGTTACAGAAAGCAGTGCCTCCCTTGGCCAGCCTTTCCCATCGCTCCTGCTGCACAATGCCTCAGTGCCAAGGCTTTCCCACACCATCACTTCTCATCACAGTCAACCCTCATCATCATCATCGTCCTCCAAGGAGTGGTGCTGGGTGCAGACCCAGGATGCCCTACCAGCCATTTCTTCTGTTTCCCATGGGGATTCCACACTGGTTCATCCCAAGAGCCAGGATGGGGCCAAACCATCCTCCATGACCTCTTCCCTCCTTCCCCACTGCTGCCATTCGTGACTCCTGTTCACAGCACTGGCGGTTTCTCACACTGCCTGGATCAGCCATCCCTTTTCCTGGCTTTGTGGAATGGGGAAGTGGTACCTCTGGCCATGTTCATGCCTGGAATCTAAGATGCTTCCTGCCTTCCTGCTGAGCTGCTCTGAGGCAGGTCTGCAAGGCCCAGAGCCTCCCACTCCTCTGTAGGGTATTAATGATGATGGACAGAGCACAGGGCTGGACACCAGTGATGTGGACATAGGTTCATGCTCATGGCTGAGTGGGTCCTGCAGGTGGGAATGTGGTCTTGGCTCTATCCTTATGGTCCAGGGATGGATGTGGCAGCAAGAGAACAGCAAACAGCCCGGCCCTGCTGGCTGTAACCCTGGTTCCTGCAATGTGCTTCTGCTCTCATGGGTCATTACTGGCACCAAACAGCAGTTCCAGGAAAGTGGGGAAAAAAATGGGTCTTAGGCAGAATCTAAAGGCTGAAGATATCTGGAGAAAATGGACAGGAAGGCAAGACATGAACAGTGTGGGCTTGAGGGGAAAGAAGTCAAGGTCATCTTCCCATTTCCACCTCAAAGCAATCCAGAGAGCGGAGTCCTTCAGGGCAGCTGCAGGAGGAGCACTAGAAGAGACTACCCAAGCTCATTATACTGTTGGGAGAACTGGGGGATTCCCGCTCTGGGGAGCAGAGAGGAGACAAAGGCAACCACAGATATCAGCACAAACCCAGCTGAGAAGAGAGCAGAAGGGAGCCATGGAGCAGCAGGCGTGTCCAGGGCTCTGAAGGAACTGTGAGTGAAGCAGCCGATCCTCAGACAGATCCTACCTATCTACTGCCAGAAAGAGTTGTCTGGAGCCTGGCAGATGTGATAATAAATTTTCTTTTCACATATCACTGGGAGAGTCTGGACAGGGCAGGTCACTGGAAATGGGTTTTGTGGGCGCCAGAGTAAACACCCTCCATCTGGGAAGTTAGGGTGATTGTAAAGGGAAGCCTGTCTCCTGGGAGCAGCAGCAATCAATGATGCCCACAATAAAGCTTCCATGGATGTACAAAGGGCTGATGACAACGTGGTCACCAAAGGCTTGCTGAGAAATGGAGGAGAAGGGGCTGGCTGGTGCCTGGAGCAGCTGCTGCTGGCACTGCTGGTCCCAGTGCTGGGCAAAGAGCCCACCTGGAGCCAGGGCAACCAAAGGGAGCCACCAAGAGTGGGCTCTCCCCACCCACACTCATCAGCAGCCGGCTCAGGGCAGCCGGGAAGGCTCAGCTCAAACATTCCAGCCCCAATCCAGCCGACCACTGCATCACCCCCCAGTTCAGCGCGTGGTCCCGCACCACGCAGCCACACTAAGGACGGTGTCACAGCCCCAGCTGTGCTCTGGGTCAGGAGCTGGCTGCTCCGAGCTCTGCTGCCCACGGGGGCAGGTTTGGGACTCAGGGCACCGCTCGGGGACTGTTCCGGGCGCTGCCGTGCTCTGGTCCTGCCTGCGGCTGCTTTCTCTGTCTGTTAAAGGCAGAGTCTCTGGGAGGTGCTCTGGGGTTTGGCTGAGTGGGGATCGCTCCCTTTGCACTGAGGACGAGTTGGTCTCCTCCGGGTACCTGCAGGTCCCCAGCAAGGGCAGCTCCCACCTGCGCTGGGGCCGTGGCGGCAGAGCCCGCGCTGCCCTCCGAGCATCCTCCAGCAGTTCCCATGGTAACTCCCGGCTCCCGGGCTCTGAGCCAGCACTTTTAGGCACACGCCATCACGGCTTCAGCCGCACACACCCACGGCCAGGCTCTTGTCACCGTCCATCCTCTCCTGCCACCAGGACCTGCTGTTCTCCCCCCGCAGAGGAGCCACTGCCTTCCTCCCCACTGCAGAGAGGGGCTCCACAAGCCCCTCCAGCAAACTGTATTTCCCAGAGCCCTACAAAGGCCTGAATTTGCCTTGTTCTTCTGCATATCATGCAGAAGACAGGGAAAAAACTAAAACAATAAGGGTGAGACAGCATTCAAAGAGAAGGGAGCTCAGCAGGACAAGTGATGAGTGATTTCCACACTACTTTCAACGCTGTACCATCCCAGGACCACCTGGCCAGGTGGAAACCCACTAGCCTAGTGCCCTCATCCAAGGAGATTTTGCTCCACTTTTGGTGTGCTGGCACACAGGTTCCACAGTTTAAAACAGTGGTTGAGATCTGCTGTGAAAAGAAAAAAAGCCACGGCTAATGACTTCTAGAGGAAAAGCCTTGCAGCAAGACTTGGAGCTCAATAGACCAAGAGGATAAAGTGTGAGAAAGAGGAGAAAATCCCATGTATGGCAAAGTCCTGCACTGGGAGCAGAGCATGACAAGGCTCCATTCCTGAGCTGGAACAAGGTAGCTTAAAGGTAGGAGTAAAGACTTTCCACCCCTCAAAACTTTCCAAATCTATACATGACTTTCAGGGGAAGAATTTAACCAAGCACAGGCACTCCACCAGCCTCAAAAGTCAAGGGACAGCATCCTAAGGAATAAAATGAGCAGTCATAGACAGTTATGGGCTGTGGGGGCAGAGTCACCTCACATCCAGCTGGGCATGTGAGACTCATCTGGGATAGTCCACCTGAGTCTCACAACACATGCAGGAGGAGTCTCAGAGAATTTAAAGGGCTGTCAAGGAAATTAAAATGGCTTGGAATTTGTGACTAGTCTCCATGGAAATAAATACCTGGCTGAAGCACAAAAATCCTGGCCCCCTCTATGCCGGAGCATGGCCAGAGAAATCCCCTTCCCACTGCTCCCTTTTTGCTAGCATGTCCCATCCCATTTGCTCCCTCAACCTCATTTCACCTCTGCTCAGGGGACACATCTGTGGGGGCACCAGGGCATAAGGACCTTCTCAGAGCAGCCTCATCCCTGGGTACCCAGAGGCCCTGCGAGCAGAGCCCTGCTCCCATCTCAGCAATGCCATTTTCTGTGTTTAAGTGCTCTGGCTGGCCTGAACCAGCACCATTTCCATGTTACCATGGCAATGGCTGCCTAGAAAATGTGTGCAATGGAGGCACAGAGCAGCAGAGTCCAACCAGGCAAAGGCCTCTGTGGCCAGTCCAGAGCTGGCATGGCCACCCCTCTCAGCTCTTCCTCCTTCAGCCAAGGAGCCCAGCCTGAGCCCACAGTGTGTGGCAGGAGTGGGAAATGGAGGGAACTCCACCTCCCTGCCCCTATTCTGTGCGTCCATCTCCCTGTGTCCAGTGACCCCAGTCCTGCTCAGCCCACAGCTGCAGGAGATGGTGCCAGGAAGATGGCAGGGAGCTTTTAGCAATTCATTTGCATATGTAGATTGTATTCTTCCTTCCTTCCTTCCTTCCTTCCTTCCTTTCCTTCCTTTCCTTCCTTTCCTTCCTTTCCTTCCTTTCCTTCCTTCCTTCCTCAGCTCTGACCTGACACAACTGGCCATGCCCCATCCCACCTCATCCCCTGCTGGGCTGAGGCAGCTGGCCAGGACGAGCAGAGTGTCAGGAACCAGCAGGGCTGGAAAAGCAAGCACAGTCACTCATGGAGAACCACCAGGGCCTGCTCAGCCCCAGGACAGCCCCAGGGATGCTCACACAGAGCCAGGTTGTTTGCTGCTCCTCTTCACTGGGCTCTAGGTGATCCAGCATGTGGCCAGTGACTCCATCCTGCCATCCCTGCCTGCAGCCACTTATCCTGGAGGTGATGGTTTGGCACACAAGACAATTCCTTGGGTAGATGGGAAAAGAGAGAGCACAGCAGGTGGCTGCAGAAGGAACTCAGGCAGGAGGGTGACTATCCATACCCCAGAGGAGAGAGGGGACAGAGCTACTGGACTCCCTCCCATCCCACCCTTCCCCTCCAGTCAGCACCTGGGATCTGCTCTTCCTCAGACCAGGACTCATCCCCTCCTTGCTGGTGGCTTTGCAGGGAGGAATTGCAGCTCAGAAGCTGCAGCACAGAACAGCAAGCTTGGGAGGACCTCTGGAGGTCTCAGCCCAGGCTCCTGCTCCAAGCAGGGCTGGCTGCAAGGCTCTAGGGGGTCACTCAGGGCCTCTTCCTGTCCTTCCGAAAACCTCCACCTCTCCAGATTCTGTCCCAGGACTGCACCACCCTCCTGTGGAAGTTTTTTTCTCAAGTCCAGCTAGTGTTTCTCACTACCCGTGGTCCCCTGACCTTCCCTCTGCAATGAGCCCAGCTCCATCTTGATCCCCAAAATCCAGAATGATTTACCACTCGTGGGCAGAGCCACCAGGATATTTGCTGCCATTTGCTCATCCCCAGAGCAAATTCCAGGGAGAGAGCAGAGCTGTGGGGGTGAGCACAGCATGTACTCCCAGCCCCAACAGCCTGAGCATCCCAGACCAGCTGTCTGGAAGGAATTGAGTCCTGTGCATCTGAAAACAAACACTGCAGTGATACTTGAAAGGATTTGCTGGAATCGTCCAAGTGAGTTTCTAAATCTCATGTCTCCTTGATTAATGCCATAGGATGGGGGATGACTTTCAGGCTACATTTTGACCTGTGCTGACACCAAGTTTGGGCTGATTCACAGCGCTCATAAAAGTCACATCCCTTTGCAACAGTGATTCCAAACCAAGAGCCCCCAAGCCAGGAGGGAAAGGCAGGCTTACCTATGAGACCAGCAGGAAAGGACATGCTGCTTTTGCTATTGCTCCCAAAATATCCCTTTTGTTTGAATACAGAGGGCATTGTTGAGAACTTACAAGGAAAATGCTGTTTTAGTCATAAAGGTAAACAGGTAAGAAAACACTTGCTGCGAAGCAGAGTCTTAATCTCAAGCTAGTTTTTGGATCAGTGGCTGTAACTTGCTGTGAATCACAAGTGTGACAGGCAAAACCCAAACATTGCTTCAAGATACCAGCAAACACCAGAACTCAGAACCACCAAGTCCCAAACAGCAGGATTAATCCAGCCATGCCACCTAAGGCCTCTCCTGCTTGGATGCTTTCCCCAATTAACCTTTTTTTCTGCTTTATGACTTTGCAGTGTTGGGTTTGGGGATGATTCCCTAACATGCTCCCTCCACAACTGGCTCGTGGGCCCAAATTTCATGTTCCAGGGGCAGTTTCACATCTGGGGCTTGCTGGGACTGTTAAAGAGAGTAGCGTTTTTGATACCTGAGGAATGATTTAAACAGGAATCCCTCAGTCCTGGATTGACCATCTCACTTCCCAGTGCTGGTGGTTGATGCAGCACACGTGCCTCTCCCAGCCTCTCATTCATCATCCTTTTACTGCTGTTTGGATGAGATAATTTTTCACCATTATCCTTTCCAAGCACTGCTATCCCAGCCTGGTCTAACAGTGCCAGATCCAAGGTGACCCTGGGCAGGGCTTTCTGGCAGTTTGTTGGGGGCTGTCACATCCTTGCCAGCTGCCAGCCTGGTGTTGGATCCTCCCGACACTCCACGTGCCTGTACCTGGCTCTGGACCAGGAGCAGGAGGCTGGTGACCTTTGCAGAAGCCTGAGGCAGTTCTGGGGTCTCAGCCATGCTTGGCAACCAGGCCCTTCCCCTGTCCAGGGATGGATTTTCCACTTCAAGCTGACAGCACCCTACCTGCACCCGCGGTTTTGTGGCATCTGTGGCTTCCTGGGAACATGCTATCACTGCAAACTACCAGTTCCTCTGATCCCCCCTGTAAGGGGAGGGGGGAAAAGTAAAATCCTGTGATCCCCCCCATCATGCCAGTGATAGAAACAGATTCTGTTCTCACATGTCTTGACAGGATTAGTGTGCACTGACAACCAGTGTTGACCAAGGCCTCATATTAATGTGGTTCAGATGTGCCAGGCCAACAAACCCACACAGTCCAAAAACCATAGTTTTCCCCAGCCTCTACCTGGCTAGAGGCAGGGCCTCTCTAAGCCTGGTTATTCTTAGTTATTAGGTCATCCGCAAAAACAATCTCTGCCACTGCCATTTCTCTCAAGAGCTGAATCCCTTGTTCTATTGTCTTCCACTGGGTTTGATGCATACAGAGATCGTCTGCACACGAATATCTTCGTGTCACACTTCCAGGACCCGTTCCCAGAGATTGAAGATTAGCCACCCCTCATCATTCCTTGGTTGATAACTGGATCATG